>NC_142698.1:9416113-9764760 GCF_029339155.1 Prunus mume | reverse complement strand
TTATCAATTATTGCTTAGAAAGCGTTATTAAGCATGACCAATGTGAATGGTATATATGAAAATTATAGTCATAGGACATGTAACAATTATAGAGTGGCAGTATCACTAACTAACGTAGTGATATTGTATCACTCTATAATTTCTCCTCGACTAGTCAATCACATTTCACAATAAGACAAGTCATTCCAATTAATGTAATATTAATGATGAGTACTCTATATGATGTGATGTATATAAAAGTCTCCACTTCTAACCTTCACATATAAACAGTTGCCGCACTACAACAAATGTTAAAAGAACATATACCTAGGGAGCAATCACTCTGTTAAAAACTTTTCATTTGTCTATAATAATCTACATAATTCCAGGAAAATTAAAAGTCAAATACTGATGAGGGATGTCTTTCGGGTCGGCTAAGTAGCAAATATCGGAGATATTAATCCCTACCTACTACACTACACATGTGGCTAAGAATGATGGTGGAGATGTCCCAACAAGTAGCAAAATATTAACTTGCTAGAATGAAAATAACAAACACAAATGAAGATTGCAAGCCACAAACACACGTGGCTAAGAATGGTGGAGATATCCCAAGTAGCCTTGTGGTCACGTAATCAAATCAAGCACAAATTGTGAAGCCAAGAGCTAAACCACTAGAAGGCAAAATAGCCCACAGTCCTATGTAAACCAAGCCCCGTAATCATTCTCTCCTTTCTAATCAAATCTCTTTGTTTCTATTTTAAAACCCTCTCAGTTCTTCTAACTCTAAACTCTTGGCCTAGATTTACAGATGAATGAAAGATTTATCAGTAACACAAATTTAGTGAAAGATTTACTGATAAATGATTGATTTGAGTGAAGATTAAAATACATGGTTTGAGGAGAAGATTGAACAGCAATAAAGTTCCATTGTGTGGTGGGTTGGGGCTCAGATGCACCAGAGATAGAGACATTATCAATTCTTGCTTAGAAAATGTTGTTAAGCATGACGAATGTGAATGAATGCCATAGGACGAGAAATAGAGTGACAGGGCATGTGGCAGTTTTTGAGTGGCGAAGTTACCAGATCTGTATATAATTTCTCCTCTTGACTAGTCAATCACATTTTGCAATAAGACAAGTCAGTAATTAAACAATTTCTCCATATGATGCGATGTATAGGTCCACTTCCAAACCTAACATATAGACCCAATGTGTATTGCCTTGAAGAAAACGGAATGCAAAATTCACTATCTTATTCTTTGACAATCCCTTAATTATGAGCTTTGAAGATTAGGTTTTCACACTAAAGTATCATTAGAAAGAAAAAAAAATATATATATATATAAAAGGTTACAGACACTACAACAATATATGTATTCAACAACGGCACCATGACCATTGTGTATGTCTTTTGACAATGCGATTGAAGGTGTTGTGTATCTTGATGTTGTTAAAAGTCTTATAATTTTAATGACGTGTCTTTCATATTGCCGTATATGTAAATTTGTTCAAATTTATTTGACAACCTTCAAAAACTCGTTTGACAATGGTCCAAGATGCAGAAGAAATTATCACCCTCTTATTCTTTGACAACTATGAGCTTTGTAGACTAGGTTTTCACAATGCGCTTTCAACGTTGTCATGATGTTATCCAAAACTTGAATATAAGTGTTATCAAATCTTAGTTTGTTGATATTAACAAAAAATTCAAATCCTATTCAAACTATGTAATTGTTTTGGCATGCTAGAAGGGATGGTTCCCACTTGATATTGAATCTGATACTCAAATTGCTGTGCAAATGCTATTTTCAGATTTGGAGGAGGAGCGTCCCTTTTATAATTTGGTAACTAACTGCTAGAAGATGCTTTTGTACAAAGACTGCAGTATTACTCATAAATGTAGAGAAGGAAATTGCCTTGCGAATAACTTGCCATGTTTAGGCTCAAAATTAGAATTGGGGTGTATAATTTGGGAGGGTGTGCCTGAAAGATTTGGACATTCTCTACTGGAATATTTGAGTGGATTTGCTAGACCGGGAGTTTGATTATATAGTTTTTGTTTCTGAGATTCAGCTTCCTTAGAACCCTAAAAAAAGCATGTTCAAAGTCCTGCAACACACCTAGTAACATTCATACTACTTCTCATAATGTAATTCATAAAAAAGAGTCATTCATCATATATATAAAAACAAAATGCTAGTCATACCACATTTATATACCACGTTATGTACAGAATATCACGTGAACTTATACCTAGTTTCAATTTGTCATCTTAAAGAAAATTTTAAGAGAAACGTCACCCTTAATTTTTCAAAATCCATGATTTGTCATTTAACTCTAACACCATTCAATTTCCATCCATTTTTTAAAGGATATTTGATTCTTTCCATTTTCAAGGAAAAAAAAAGAGACAAAGAGCTTTCTCCTCCCTTCTCCTAACCCTAACTAACCCCACCACACCCGCCCCAAAAACACATCACACAAGACCACCCTCCCCCCCTTCCTTTCACCTCTCTTCTCTCTCTCTCTCTCTCTCTCTCTCTTTGAGCATGTATAACCCAAAATCCAATTCCTTTCTTGTCTTCATAGTTTCATTTAAGCCACTATGTTTCTGTTGAAGGATCTAAAGTTTGCTTGGTCACCGTTTGTTACGTAGACTACCTAATTATTGGTTTGGTAGCTGTCCTTCCACAAATTTTCAATATCCAAATGGGAAAATTCCAAAAAGGAAAAATAAGAAGAAAAAGGTGGGCTGAGGGAATTTGTGAATGGGAGAGTAGGTGTTCCATGGTAGAGAGAGAAGGAGGAAAGGGAAGAAGGAAGGGGGAATGGATTTCAAAGTGGGCATGGTTGGAGCCGTCAGTGGCGCACATGAGATGGGGGAAGGTGAGATTTTCTTTTTCCTTTTCTTTTCAATTTTAATTGTTTAAAAGATATACAATTGCTTTTATATTGATTTTTCTATTTTTTTAAATACCCTTGAAAATAGAAAGACTAAAATACCCTTAAAAATTGATGGAAAATTGAATAATGTTAAAGTCAGATGATAAATTATGAATTTAAAAAATACAAATTTATAAATAAACCCAATTCTAGACATGTATTTATAAATAAACCCAAGCACTATTTAAACATAGAAACACATCCAAAATCAACCCCAAAATCAACAATTATATATTTTTTGGGTGTGTTTATAAATGGGTTTTGAGTGTGTGTAATGATGAGTTTTGGGTATGTTTATAAAATATTTTGGGTGTTGGGTTTTTTTATAATTTCAGCCCTCATTTTGGGTGTTTTGGTGAAACTCCCTTTAAAAAAATTAAAGTGACATTTCTACAGAAAAAATCCAAAAAGAATATTGACACTCGTACAACCAACTATTTTAACACAAAACAATCTTATTTATGCACTGTACATACAAAATTCCAAACTGGAACCATTAAACTCGGTAGTCATATACGAATTAACGTCATAAAACATCACACAATACTTGAGTTTGAGTCCAAACCTCATAAATAGTTATCATGAATAACTCAAATTTTGAGGTGTAGTCCTAATAACTACAAGTGCTAAGTATTTCATCATCCAGCACTAAAAGCTAAAACAGAGCAAGAGTTACAGAAAAAAGCTAGAGCACCAGCCAGCCAGGGTGTGATTACCTCAGTGGTAGAGGTGTTTATTTGCAAAACCATGGCACCAGTTCGAATCCCCTAGATTAGTTGATTTAGCTCTATCTTAAAAAAATACTGAAAATAATTATAAATAAATAAATAAAGAGACCAGAGCACCAACATGATCAACATGCTGCACGCATACAAAAGGCTTTACCGCAACATGAGCTCCAACACCATTTCAATTTTTACAAGCTTTCCTTGTGCTTCCAACTCACAATTTTTCAGCTTGCTCAGTTTACGGTTAAAGAATCTCACAAAGTTGACAAACACTATAAACAAATCACAAAAACCTAAATAAATAATTAGAACCAGCCAGGATGCCTTACAAAGAAGCAGCTGGGTTTCTTTAGGTCCTTTTCTGTGTCAACAGAATATCTTCATCAATCAAATATCATCATTGATCTGAACTTTTGTTAAACCTCTCGTGGTCTTTTTTAACGCAAAGGATGAGACCAATCTTCAAACTTTTTAGCCTTGACATACAAAATCAAAGTTCAACCGACTAATCTACAGAGATCACATATACAGCATATCCAATTACAACATCATGTCATGGGATACTAGTAAGTAACATTGAAACTTAGCCTAAATGGACAACTCATAAGATAAATTTGATTTCATCTGAAGAACGTGCTTCTAGAAAACTAGACAGTAGTAGGTTGTGCTGAATTGCATAGGTGGTCTGCGCGAAATCCAAGTAAATTCTCACTTCAAAACTAAATCCATAATGTGACAATGTTAACGTGAATAATGAATTACCTTATGCCTTTCCCCTCTGGAAGAATCAGAAGCTTCAAGGCTCTTGAGATTTCCCCTAACAACTGCTCACTTAGAATTTCAATCGATCTACAGAGAGTAAAAACAATGTCCACAAATGGCAGCTGACCTGTCATAAGTCAACAAATTCAGATGAGCATTTTACCAATTTGATCAAATTTTGACTGCTATCTAACTATGAAGATGATGTACAGAGACATGCATACACATACAAGTAAAAATACAAGAAAACAACTGCTCTGTTTCTGAAGTTACACAAAAAGGAAAGAGCCGGATTCAGTAAAAGAGCAGAGCCAGAGAGCAAGATATAAGCAGCTCAAACGACCAACACTCAAGGCTTGGATTGCTAGAGAGATATCACTTCTTCTAGTTTGTACACTTCGCCTCTCTCCCTCCCTCTCTCTCTGAATTACAACATACATGTATATAATTATATCTGGTTGAGATTAAGAGAGGTGGACTCTCCTCCATAGTAGTCATTCCTATCCATATGCAGTACCTATTTCAGGTAAATACCATATTAACATCAGCTAGCAGCCTAAACATTCTTATCAATGAATGATCTAGCTAAAGCAAAATTTATTCTGATTGAAAAAGGAAAAAGTTCCATAAGCTTTACCTTGAGACCATCCACTGAGAGGTGAAGAGGCCGCTGAGAATGCATTCTTTGAGGCCCGTTCCGAGCACTATGACGTCGTATTCTTCATCCATGGCTCTGAGAGGCAGAGAGATCAGAGGGGAACAGAGTGTTTGTTTTGTGCTTGTGTTTTTGCCTGTGTGAGAAAAATTGGGGTTGGTTAATGGGAAGAAGAAGTTTGTGATGAAGAAGTGAGGCTACATTTAAGCTAGAGAAGGATGAGGTCTCTGTCTGACTCTCTTAGCAAAGCCAGGCCTCCCTGGAGTTTCGGTTAAAACCGTTATTAGCCCCCCACCTACGGTTCCACGTGGAAGCGGCTACTGTCTAAAACGAATGTCTTTTTATTTTCTTTGTCAAACATGTTTTAAATGTATATAGTTTTGTTTGATTTAAAAAATTAGCCTCTCTGCACGTGCTTCCACGCCTGCGAGAGGTTTTTTTTAAAAAGAATAATAATAATTTATTTTAGAATTTAAAAAAAATGAGTAGTTGTGTTACATAAAAATAAGATTAATTATCTTTTTTTTTTAATTTAAATTTTTTTAAATATGAAAATGTGTGAATTTACCATATTATCCTCATTTAATTAATAATTTCAATTCTTAATGTTTGCATTAACCAAGGGCATTTTCTGGTATTTTGAATGTTTTACCATTCTCTGCAAAAGATATATAGATAATAAAAACTACATTTCATTCCTTAGATAAGATCAAAAATTTAAGCGCATCCTTGTCACATTTGGGGGAGAAAATAGGGCAGGGGCAGGGGGAGGTCAACTGCCGCAGAAGAGCTGACTTTGGGGAGAAGATTCTAACAGGTTCCTCTATAGGATTGATAAGGGGGTTGAAAAATTTACCTATGGATGTCATTGTGGCAGGATTTCAAAACAATCACGCATTATAATGTGCATTAGTTTTCTCACATAGTAGTGCGTAATTAGCTTAAGTTAGCTTGAGGTACCGCTACATTGACATTCCTGTGTTATAGAACTTCTCATGGAAAGCAATTAAGATTCTGTATTATTTATTGAGCCAATCTGAAAGTACAAACACAATTAACATAGGAGAAATACAAACACGCCGAATATAAAAGAATCCATGGTCCAAATCTTAAATTCTAATCATCAACATACCTGCCAATTGCTGAAGTGACAGATGAAAACTCGAATTTTATTACAGGCAAATTAAAACACACACAAAAACATCAACTGCAATTTTATGAACATCAACTTGGGTATTATTTGATTTTCAAAAGAGCAAATAAGAAGCCAATCTAGATCAGTCTTGGGGTCAAAACATAACGAACAAGTTCTTCCCAACCCCAAACTCATGGGTAAAATCTTCAATCCCAGGACTAGTTTCTGCAAAATATATAAAAAGACAAAAGCAATATTGTAATTAACAAACAATTTCTATGGCTTTACATCCATTAACAGAGATGTGAACGAGAATTTCTTGAACACAAGTGCAATATTCCAAATCATTAAGTTTAGGAAAGTCAATGAAAGGATAAAAGATACTTACGTATATTTCTTACATCTCTCGTCGACGAGTAGCATCCTTGCATGATCCACACCTCCTTCTTCTATGGACTCTCTAAACTTCTCTGAAACACCATCAAATCTGTATCGTTTTAGTTTAGTAAGGTGCTCAACACCCTGTGGCAATGTTTCCAACGTCATGCAACTATGAATGTCTAAGACCTCGAGATTTGGCATCGCCCCTTTTTCTATGGTTATCTTATTTAATAATGCGAGATTCCGCAACCGCAAATACCAAAGCTTCACAAAGCCTCTGCTGAAACATAACTCTTTCCTAACCGAGGCATCATCCAGGGAAAGCACATGTAAAGAGGGTAATGCTTCAATATGACGTAATAAATCTTCTTCAAGTCTGGACTCTTGCAAATTCATATATGTGAGGGAGTGGAGTGAACAAAACCAATGTGGTACCTTTTCCAGTTTGCCGCTCAAGTCAAGTCTTTCAAGGTAGGGAGGCGGTGAAGACAATGCGTCAAGTCGAAGAAATTCCTCTCCATCGGCTACAAATAAAAACAAGCGGGAAAGGACCTTCATCTCTTGAATTGAGGCACATAGGTCCTCCTCGTCTCTTTCTTTCACATTTGTAATGCCAAGGAGCGTAAGCTGGGTCATACTTCCAATAAGTCTAATAATGTTTCCTTCTGATTCAATATATGCCAAAGTTTGCAATTTCTTCATCTTACTAATACTTAATGGTATTCTTACCCCAATAAAATTTCGAAATGAACCTGCCCACAAGTAAATGGCAAGTTTATCAACTTGAAATCCCTCTTGGAAGTGCAACTATTGTTGTCAGCATGATGTTCAAGGTCTGAAGGTTGCGGAGCTTTCCAATGGATTCTGGAAGCTCTGTAATTGGAGTTCCACTCAGATTTAAATATTTTAAATTAAAAAAGGACGTTAGCTTGTCTGGCAGATAATCAAGTGGGGCATCCTCCAAATCTAGAACCTTCAACAATTTAAGGCCAAAGGTAATTGATTTGGGAAGAGAATGAGGATACGCCACTGCCAAAGACGAGAAATGTACGAAGCCGTGATGTACCTGTGCATGATCCAATTTCTCCATTAGTTATTTGAATTGACAAACGGAGTGCCCCAGTTTCTTCTACTGTTTCACTCCCATCATGTACAGCGCAAAGCTTTTCTTTTTTTGCTATAGACAGAGCAATCTCCCGCAAAAGATCATGCATCTTACATGCTGGGAGGGATCCTAGAAATATTTCCTGTAGCATGTTACGAAAAATGAGTTCCATAAGATAGCTATTTGCAACTTCTTCTGGCGTGAGCCCTTCGACATGTTCAACAAATCCTTCAGCGATCCACAATGTGATGAGCCTAAGATTTATGATCACATAATCTTCAGGGAAAAGGGAACAATATAGAAAGCATTGCTTCAATCGGTATGGCAAATCATTAAAACTACACAACAAGATGCTTTTCATAGGTTCTAGTAAAGGATTGTTTGTTAAATGCCAATTTAAGCTGTTGTAGACTGTGCTCCACTCTGTAAGTGACTTCTTAGAAGACATAAGACCGCTCAAGGCTACGATCGCAAGAGGTAGGCCTTCACACTTCTCCACAAGTTCCCGAGCTAACGGCAGAATTTCTGTTGAACAAGATTTGTTTGGATAACTTGAGAATGCTTTCATGCTGAAGAGCTCCCACGCATCACCCCTTTCCAGCGGTTGAATCTTGTGAACATGGCTTTCAACTCCAAAAGAAGAGGATGCTATGTCTTCTCTTCGAGTTGTAAGCATGACTCGACTTCCAAGTTGTTTATCTGGAAATGCAAACCTTATTTCTTCCCAAAGTTTGATATCCCACACGTCATCCAACACAACCAGATACCTTTTAGCCTCCAAATATTTCACCAAAATATCTAGCAATTCTCTATAACTCATGGAATTCAAGTCTGCCGTAACCTCTTCCTTCCTTGCTTGGTGAAATTCTTTGATCAATCTTCTAAACAAGTCTTCAATCACATAAGACTGTGAAACAGTAATCCACGCATAACACTCGAAATGGCTCTTCACAACGTCGTCGGTGAAGATCCTTGCAACTAGAGTTGTCTTCCCTGATCCTCCCATCCCGACCACAGACACAACAGTTTGGTGCTTGGCTTCATCCCTCAGCCATCCCAGTAACATGTTCTTATTGCCTTCAATCCCGAAAAGTTCATCCTCCTTCTGATAAAGAGAAGACTCCGCTTGATTCTGCACCCATCTGAGAATATCCTCAGAAGAAGTACTTTTTCCTTCTACAGCTGCACCACCACCATATCTTTGATTTCTCTCTGGAATAGCTCTAATTGCAATCACAATGTTCTGTAACTTGTTGGCTATTTTACGCTTATACCAAAGGTGCTTTGGAAACTGAATGGTTTTGTGGATCCATCTGGCAAATCGACCACCAATTTGCTGCTCGTACACGTGATACATGAATTCATCAATGATGTTTTCAACATCATTGGCCAAGTCTCGAACGCTTGTGATCCACACTTCCTCTACTTGTGTGTGTGCTTTGTTGCCCCCGTCAGCATCCGCTAAGAAGGCTTTCATGAATAGCAGCTCCTGCTTAATCTCATAAACTTGATCACGAACACCCGCTATGGAGGCGGCTTCACTCTCGAGAATGGCTACAAATTTGCCAATGAAGAGATCTGTTGCAGCTGATGCCATAATTGTCTTATTCTAGTATATGCTTAATCAAAAGCATATCTGAAAATTGGGTCTAGGAGCAATCAATCGTGTATGGAAATTCCAGAAGCATTTCAGTGAAAAGCATTTGAATCGTGTATGAAAATGATTGGATCAAAATACATGGAAGCGAGAGAAGGTTGAACAGCAATAAGATTGCAATGGGGTTGAGCTCAGATGTAACAGAGATTATAATTTATTAATTAGAAGTGGTTGTTAAGCAAGACCAATGGGAGTGTTCGATCGGTGATTAAACAATTGTTGGGCATTCTCCAGGTGAATACGAAATGGTGACTACTCCATGTCCACTTCCTAACATATAATAAGTTATCTGAATCGATAAACAAGTAATGCCAGCATAGAAAAACAAAATATTAACAGTTAAGATATGCATCTGTTTCACCTAAACTTCATTAGCGGATACAGCTGAAACTAATTATTTAATGTCAATAACATAAAATAAAATAAATTTTTTATAAAGCTTATATAAGTGTTAATAGAGGGAAGGGCTGGTCTGGTGTCTTATTTTGCTGTTGTTGATGCTGGTTCTGCTCTTGTGGCTTTTTGCCTCCTTGTTTTGGTTGGCTTCCTTTTTCTTTTTCTTTTTATTTTGTTGTTGTTGTTGGATGGTTGGCTTCCTTTGGAATGCAATGACCTTTAGTCCAAGAAAAAAGGAAAAAAGAAAAAGAAAGAGGGAGGTGCTGGCAAAAAGGTAGTCGTTCTCGAATGGGAGGGTAGGTGGTTTCAGGAGATTGGAAACCATTTATAAATATAAATATATCTCCCTTTTTTTTTATAGAAAAAATTGTATTTCATTAAACCGAAAGGAACATTATGTGGTAAGAACTAGCATGGTAACGGCGGCATCGATAAAACATTCCCAGAGAAAACAAAACTCCGGGATATGAAAGAATACCACCTTACTATTAACTAAATAGAAGAGTCAAATAACTTATACGAAACAGACAAACCTAAAACCCAACCACAAAACCCTTAAAACAACATCTCATCACTACGTAGGTACTGTCAAAAAAGTCCTCATGTGATCTAGAGAAAGAGTCATAGTTCTTTGTATATAATCAAAAATGTATTTTGGGTATCAGAATAGATTCAGCCAATAGGGATGGCAGAAATCCCCTGGGGGCGGGTCCTCCAACCTTAAGCTGGGAGATGCAGGGCAAAGCAGTATCAGTGCAGGGATCCCGAACTTGAAAAATCCCGAAGCGGGTATTAGGCGAGGATGGTATTGGGTCCCTATCCCTGAACCTGACTCAAAAATATATATGTTTATATTTAAATAAATAAATATTTAATTATAATATTTATGTTTAACCCTAAGTTAACCTCCCTCACCTACTTCTTCCTAATCTTCTTTGGTCTCCGTAAAAGGTATACAGGGTGTGCAAGTGGTGCCACCATAGGGCCCCTGATTTTTGAGGCCCCCGATATTTTTTATGTGTATAATATATGTATATATTAACAAATGTTATATATATATATATATGCAAATTTTTGACACAAAGACGTTTCTAGTTGTGTTGGTTTATAGGGCCTCAACTTTTATTCAGGGCGCGACAAAACCACTTGTGTAAATCATAGTTTTAGTTCTTTTTTGATTTTTTTTAAACAAAAATTAATAATCATAATAATAAAAAGGCAAACACATTATTTTCTGTAAGTAATAATCATCTCTCTTTGGCTCTCTTTTTTAATCCTTTGATATTTTTTTTTTTTCAATTTCAAGGATTTCAACACAAAAAATTGACCAAAAAAATTCATAGATGTCACTCAAAAGCAAATAGTCATATATAAATCTGAATTCAAATCAAATATGTATCTAAATTTCAATTTATATATACTAATGCCTTACTTAATTATCATGTTGATTGGTTATATAATGAAAGATGATTTAATTTGTAATTTGTATGCTAATTGATGATGATTTTTACTTAAGAAAATCTTGAGGCAATCTTGAGGATTTTTGCACAGTGCACCCAAGTTCGATTCATGTAAAAGACAATCTTGAGGCAACCCAATATAATACTCCCTCATTTCCCTCCCTATCGAATGACAAAAAAAGAAGAAGATTCAATTGCATAAAGTAGTATAAAAATTATAGTTGAAAATTTATTACGTACATAATGTTGAAAGATGAAACTGCTCTGCTATCTATCAATCACATAATGTTGCAACCACTGTTTAAAGCAACTTGTCTGATGTCAACACCAACATTCAATATCCCAGCTACTTTCACAACCACATACTGAAATAATAAATACCCGATCACAAGAAATTAGTCAGTAATTATGTAGGCAAAGGTGATGCACCTATTCTTTATTTAAAATTTAGCTAAAAACACACAAATGTTATTTTAGGAACTCCAATCATACTCCCTAAGTTAGAAAGTCATAAATACTATAGTTATTTCTTAATTCAATATGATTGGTTCTCATCTCTATTTTAAAAAATAGTTTGTATTAATTAAAAGTTTAAACTATGCATAAAACAAAACAACATTAAATTATAAGAAGCCATTAGGAGTCATTTCTCTCTCCTCAGATTTAGGAGTTCCTAGAGGTCACTTTATTTTAGGAGGTGAATGGAAAGCATGGTTGGAGTTGTATTTTTCCAATGCCTCCCTAAAATTTGTCTAAGGAGGTGGTTTAAGGACCCCATTGTGGATGCTTTAAGTGCGAGTAATTATAGTGTACGTAGTGTGAGAGTATGTCACATGGTATAACTCGTTTGTTAGAATATATAAGTGGATATTTATTGATATTATATCATAAAAGTGGGAAATATTAACCATATCACTCATCCATATTATAACACTTGGACGCAATAAAGCGTCCGTACATGTGGATTTTTGGCAAGTCATTAGACGCAAACAAGTTTAAACACTTAAATCAATCTCAACCACATGATTTCATTAAAATATTCCAACGACTAAGCACCTCTGAAACGTCCTGACCCAAATTCCACTTTGGAATCGGGTCGAATCTGTCTGCGCTGACACCTAGTGCTGTGGGTCGTAAATGACCAAAATGCCACAGGCGATAACACAAACTCGGGGCCCTATCTGTGGCTGCTTTAGTAGCGTAGGCTGCCTCACGTAACCTACGAGGATCAAGCCACCGTAGTTCTTTCCTCATTAGGACTGCCATTGGTTTGTTTCTGTAACCCACTCTAGGGCTGACATTTCTGGGTAACAGGACTCCGTTTACGATCCGTCAAATCGATACGATCACGGGAAAGTCTAGTTAACATACTTGAAATGACTACGATCCAGTTCAAACATAGTGAACGGAAATCGCCCACGATGGCGAGATCCGTTCGGGGTTCAAACGATATCCGAATTAAGATCCGCGAAATCCTACATGCTCGTGAGGACTAGGAGATCATTCTAGTACTGACTGTGGTCCCCATCTTACTGCCCGAGCGCCACCGCGCGCTGGCGTGCGTGATCCCGATAACGCATCGCCGGAAAAACTCAACATCTAGGCTCAAGACTCCTATCCTAGGTATAACACCCCATTTAGAGCCACTTTTGTTCTTGGACCTACCCCAAAAAGTGGCCGGAAATGGCCGGAATAGTAGCCCGAAAATCTGCCAAAACCTAGGTTTCCAAATCGTTCTCCTACATGTGAAATCAACCAATTCCTATCCAACAGGCAGCTAGAGCTCAAGAAATAGGTGAAAACCATACCTCACTCGCCGAAATGGTGGCGGATGACGGAGAGCGCTGGTTTCTCGAAATCGATCGGGTTTCTGCAAAATCGGCGTATTCGGCGGTTCGGCTTAATTTGGGCTTGGCAGGAATGGAGGAGGACAACTTCGGTTCATTTCGATCCGGTCCCAAGGTTGGAGGTGGGGTGTGGCGTGGCGGTGGCTTGGAAGCCACCGGCTGGAAGAACATCGAAGTCGGTGCAGAAGAAGCGGGTTTTAAAATCTAATTTTCCAAAATTACCTTTTTGCCCTTGAGCGTATTTTGACCGTAATTTCTTCGTTATAATTCCGATTCGAGTCCACTACGTGTCTACGGACTCGTTTCGTCGCGCTCTACGCAACGGTATAATTGAAATCCCCAATTTCCTTCTTGGTCAAAAAGTCAACCTTTGACCTAATAAAAATTCTAAGGGCATTTTAGTCTTTTCCTCTAATAAATTAGTAGTTAAATATTAATTTTAGGTTTGGGTTGTTACAATCTTCCCCCCTTATAAAATTTTGTCCTCGAAATTTACTTTCCCTTCGGAGGGTAAAGTACTAAGCCTATACATTGCAGGGTTCTCAAGCCTGTCCCTCTAGTACTGTACTCACTACTTGCATCTCAATAACTGTATCTATAGGATAATCAATAAAATCTGAAGGTCATACATTTATATCTGACACCTAGCTAACGTTGGGCACAAAAGACTAATTTGCCCTTCTTAACTATAATTAAGCGAAATGCAAGTCACGACCTCTACAAGAAAATTGAGTCTCCCCTGTAAACTGAGCATTCCCAAAAATATTCGGCCTGTAAAACAAGGATATATATATATATATATATATAACTCATCTGCCAGCATGCATTAAATCATATCCAAATAATCAAGCATCATAATATTTTGGCCTCAGGCCACAACAATTCCAATAAATCAATCTGCTAATAAAATTCATCTCAACTTCATGATCAACAAAGATACTCTGGCAATTCAACATGCTAACTTGTGCATTCTTATTCATGCATGACTTATCAAATAATAATTCTACTGAAAAATACTGAAAATATAACTCATCATATTCAGTAATTCTGACTGGACTCAGGAGACATCTGGTCAACTGATCCGCAATTACAACTCCCATGGTCTGGATAACTGTAAGATTCGTGGGGCAACATATTTAATACCATATCCAATAATAACAATTAAAATCATAGATAAATTAAAACAAACTGGATTAAGAGAAAATAGGCAAGCTCTGAATATCTTTATATCGACCTCACTTAAGATTTATAAATAAACATATATGTGTATATATATATATGTGTGTATATATATATATGTTTGTAAAACAATTGTGATACTGAAGTAAATAGTGGTAACTGTATAAAATCCTTAATTTAGTTTAAAGGATCTCAAAACTGAAATTCTCTCCACCTAGGCATACCCCCATAACTGATCCGTCAATTCCTGATATCCATCAATTCACGATAGCAATCAATTCCTGGCGAGTCTCGGTGACACAAAGTCAACCCGAGCCATAGCCAGCGACTTCGGGGGCCGTAGTCGGCTGATCCATAAGTAGCAGGTCTCGGAGACAACCTCTCAATCAGAGCACGCAACTTTGCACCACGGTCGGCGTCCCGAACTCGTGGGGCAAAATAAGCGGTAGCCTGCTGGCATCACGGTTCAGGCGTCCACGAACTCGTGGAGCAAAATAACTGACTGTCTCAAGGCAACTGGGGGGTACCCTCACGGTGGGTTTGAAAACCATATCTGCTATTTACACAAACTTTCGATAAATTGGTTTTCAACTGAACTTAAAAGATATTCATATATGCAACAATATATACATATATTTATATGTACCAAAATCTGATGAAAACCAAAAAAAAAAATTAAATTAAATTAAATTAAATTTCTTCCTTTTCAACTCCTGAATATGTGCATCAACTACTGCATACTCCGACAACACAATAAATTACCCGAACAAATATAAATAGGGGATAAAGAACAGATAATTAACTACTCACTTTGCTAACCTCAATTCTCGACATAGGTGTGTATATACAATAACATATATAACAAAATTTTTGTATGAAAACCTCAACAAATTTTTCAAATCCTTCTGGATATCTGTTTTCTCAGTCACACCAATGCAATAAAATAAAATAACAATTGGAAAAAAAACAACCTAATAATTGTCAGGCAATTCAAAATCGGATGCAAAAATGTCTACAGTGTCTCTGGAAGTTAACCTAAGGCTCACATACCAATTGAACGTCTGCCCAAATTCTACTTTGGAATCGGGTGAATCACAGTGCGGCCCAGCCTTAAGTCGTATGGTACATCAAACCAAAATGCCAAGCGATAACACAAACTACGGGGCCCTATCTGTGGCTGCGCACAGTAGCTGTAGGCTGCCTACGTAACTTTACGAGGATCAAGCCACACGTAGTTCTTTCTCTGTTCGGACCTGCAAGTGGTTTGTTTCTGTAACCCACTCTAGGGCTGACATTTCGAATGCTGGGACTCCGTTTTCGATCCGTCAAATCGATCGATCTGAGGAAAGTCTGGGTTAACATACTTGGAAATGACTACGATCCAACGGTTCAAACATAGTGAACCCGGAAATCGCACAGTAGGCGAGATCCGTTCGGGGTTCAAACGATATCCGAATTAAGATCCGCGAAATCCTACGTGCTCGTGAGGACTAGGAGATCATTCTAGTACTGACTGTGGTCCCCATCTTACTGCCCACGAGCCGCCACACGCGCTGGCTATGCGTGATCCTAAGCGATGCGCATGTAGGAAACTCAACATCTAGGCTCAAGACTCCTATCCTAGGTATAACACCCCATTTAGAGCCACTTTTGTTCTTGGACCTACCCCAAAAAGTGGCCGGAAATGGCCGGAATAGTAGCGCGAAAATCTGCCAAAACCTAGGTTTCCAAATCGTTCTCCTACATGTGAAATCAACCAATTCCTATCCAACAGGCAGCTAGAGCTCAAGAAATAGGTGAGAAACCATACCTCACTCATCGGAAATGGTGGCGGAT
Organism: Prunus mume; assembly: GCF_029339155.1. Taxonomy (NCBI): domain Eukaryota; kingdom Viridiplantae; phylum Streptophyta; class Magnoliopsida; order Rosales; family Rosaceae; genus Prunus; species Prunus mume. The sequence continues at coordinate 9,748,694 of NC_142698.1, read as the reverse complement.
GGCGGAGCGGCGCTGAAGATTTCTCGAAATCGATCGGGTTACGCAAAATCCAGCGTATTCGTGGTTTCGACAATTTGGCTTGGCCAGAATGGAGGAGGACAACTTCCGGTTCATTCGATCGGTCCCAGGTTGGAGGTGGGGTGTGCGGCGGCGGTGGCTTGGAAAACCCGGCTGGAGAAGGGCATCGAAGTCGAGTCTCTGGGGAAGAGAAAGCGGGTTTTAAATCTAATTTTCCAAAATTACCTTTTGCCCTTGGCGTATTTTGGCCGTAATTTCTTCGTTATAATTCGATTAGTCCCTCGTGTCTGGACTCGTTTAATCGCGCTCTACGCAACGGTATAATTGAAATCCCCAATTTCCTTCTTGGTCAAAAAGTCAACCTTTGACCTAATAAAAATTCTAAGGGCATTTTAGTGTTTTCCTCTAATAAATTAATAGTTAAATATTAATTTTAGGTTTGGGTTGTTACAACCTCATTCCTCAAATGATGACACTGAATATATATATATATATATATATATTATTAAACAAGAATATTCTAATTACCCCAATAGTATCTATGTTCCTATGTGCAGATATTGTTTGTCACGTGCGTACGTCCCCACCATTGACTTGACCCGAGCTCTTCAATTACTCATGTAGATTTTGTTTTCAAGTGCCCATAGAGATAAGGCTTCCATATATAGGGCTCACCTCAATTAAAAATGTACAAGATTGTTTTTATATATGCTCAGATATTCAATTTTGCAAAAATAATGCATCCAACTAACTCGACCAAAAAAATTGCATCCAATTAATGACGTTCTTGGAATATTGATACAAAATAAATTAGGTGTTAAAAAATATTTAATATATGAACATGATCTATGATGACAAAGACTCATCATCACAATCATGGTGATTATTCAAAAGGTGTAACATGCCTGACCCAATTTAATCGATTTAATTCTTTTGTGAAATTTCAATTTTGCTCTTGGGAGTAGGCGTACTTTGATCACTTTAAGGAAATAAAAAACATTTATTGTATGACATTACGTAATGGTGTAAATTTGTGTTAGCTTATGTGAGGTCCCAATTTAAGGTTTGTACAGGGCCTTCAAAATCTCAAGACCGGCCATGTCTCCAGCCGCACCCCCTCTCTCTCTCTCTCCCTCCGCTCTAGCAGTCGCATCTCCTTCTTGCCGACACGACTTAAGTCAACCATAAGGCTTAGACTTCGGTGCTTGATGTAGGGGTTTTTGTTCAGCGACTGTGAATGGGCTTGGGCTCTTTGTAAGAAGATGACGAACAAAATCCCCAAATGCGAGTTGAAAAAGCTCCCAAAGAGTTTTAGAAAATCATGAGATTTTAAAGAACACTCTTAGGATCACTTTACTAACACCCAAATAAGCATGATAAATTCACTAATGGCTTAGCACTGGAGAGCCTTTGGCATGGGGCTAAGCTTTCTAAGTTAGCAATTTGAGAGAGAGAGAGAGAGAGAGAGGCATGAGTTCATATAGAAAAAAAAAAAAGGAGCCGAGTGAGCAGGAGGAATATTAGCCGATTCTATACTAAGGGGAGAAGAAGAGCGAGCGAAAGAGGATTGGGTGCCTTGGCGTATTCTCGGATGCTTGACAAAGCTTGTAAAGGATATGCATGGTTGGTTTTTTCGTGGGTAGCAAAAGCACGCTTTTATAGGCTTTAAGAGCCCTAATTTTGTCTGGTCTTCCTCTTCCTTTTCCCTTGGCAGCTCCCTACTTAGTCCTATTTTGGTGCAATTCTCTTATCAAGGCATATGGGAAAGGAACTATTGTGGTTCCAACGATTTTGACGCAGCTGGACCTCCCCATAGGAGTGAGGCGCCACTTTGCTTTTTCTCAACGTTTTCAAAACAGAGCTTGTAATGGGGAAAGAGATGGGTGGAGCCTTTTGTTCGATGGGTATTTGCCCTTTATCCATAAATTTCTGCTGGTACTTGCCTTGGCCCTTTGTCTAACTTGTTTGGAGTCTCATCAGAGGAAGAACACGATGACAGCTTTTCCACAAGCTGCTGGACTGGGCTTGTGCGTAACGTTGGGTTGCTGGCCTATTATTTCTAGTGGATTTTTGTCAAACTGCTGAAAAGGGCTTTTGCTAATTTCTTTGGGGCACTCTATTGATATGGGTTGGGCTAAGTATTTTGGTAGGTTACTTGGTGTCTTCCTAGAGCATGGGGCAATTTTCTCTTCTCTCTCATGCTAACCCATGTGCTTGGGTTATAGGAGCGGGCTTGAGTTTTAAAGCCCTCAAGTGGCTTAAAAACTTGCGTCCTTTGAACCCTCAATGGGCCCTATGATTGGTTGTTTCCTTCCATACCACAACTTTCTCAGTAAGCCCCGGTTAATTTTGTGGCTTGGGCCCACTTAAGCTCGTGGCATAGCTTGGTGTTTGAGTAGTGGCTCTTTGTGCATGATATTTATGCTCGTGCTTGGGGTTTTATTATGCCGTGATAGGCTATAATTGGGCCAAGTAGCACCGAATGAGCATGTGAGCGTGGTTTAGTAACGTCGGTATGTTCTTGGCCCCTTTTGCGCGTGCTTGCTTGGCATGATTCGTGGCTTGTAGCTTGTGTTAGCGGCTCTTACAAATTCTCTTTTATCTCGATTGAGCCTATTTTGCATCCAATCGCCTGTGTTGGGCCAAAGATTAATTTAGGTTTAGCCCCTTGGATTTTTGGGCCTCAACATTAGCCCCATTGATTATTGGAGCCATGAGCAGCTTTGAGATGGGTCAAATAATCAAACCTGGCCCAAAAGCAAAATCAAATCCATCTTTGTGATGTGACCTTCTCGCCTCTTCCCCAGCGTGTGTGCTGCCATGATTATTTTCCAGAAGTCTCTCGTATTCCCTAGGTACGCCTTCCATCAAATCTATTTTATTTTATTTCATTTTTTCTTTTCTTTTCCTTTTCATTCTCTAACATCTTTCCTCTATGCGTGCAAGAGACCAAGCCACCTGCCTCCTTTCTTCAAGTTATCGTTGCTTTCCTTTCACACACAACCCAAACCCAAAAAGTGAGAAGTCGCAAGGAGGCAACCTTCTGCTGGTTGGTTATGCTTGGAGAAACCAGCTTAACATCTGGGAAAAGCCACGGTTCCTCTTTAAAATCCCTCAAATTTCTTCAATTCGTTCCTAAGCTTGAATTTCGGGCATGGACCATTGATTTGGGATTTTAAGTGCGCTTGAGGTGATATCTTGCCTTGTTTAATCACAAAACCTCTAGATGGTGTCGAAGCATGGTGGAAAGAACATGAACATGCACTATGTAAACCAGCCACTCCATGGCTTTCTTCGCATAATTTACCCCTGTGGCTTGTTTTTCTCCTCTTTTTTTTTTTTTTTTTTTTTTTGTTTAGCATCAGACGATCTTTTTTTCCCTCTCATAGGACAGATTTGCATGATGATATTGAATCGGTTTTTCTTCTTCTTTCTTGACATGGTCCTGGCATGACATTACAGAGATGTGCTTGTGTTCAACATTCGTGAAGGTGCTGGAACTTATGCATTTTGTTCTTTCTTCCTTTTTGCAAGTGTCTGTGACTTAGTGGACTTACCATGGCATCTATTGACCTTCCACCGATTATGCTAGACCACCTCTACTCCATGGATGATAATCTTAAGGCGGGAGGGCCGCTCCTGTTGCTTGAAGATGCCCGTGAGAATCCCGTTGTCGGTGATGAGCCATCCCCTGAGACCACTCCTATAATTGATCCTGCCTCCATATCCGGATGCTGCATTGAAAAGGTCCTCTTTCCAATCGTTCCCTATTCTTCCAATATCCTTGCGGCATCGGTAAGGGTTGGTGAATGGGTCGGCCAAGTGGCTGCAGGATCCATCCACATGCAACATCCTACGCAGAGCACAGGTCCTTGATGCCATCTTCCTTTCCAAATTGTGGGACATCTACATCTAAGCGAAGATGCTTCGTCACGTGGTCCGGTGGGCGCTGCTACTCACACCTTTGTGTGCTCATGGGAGAATTTACCCTACCCTTGAAGAGCGTGGCGAATATCTCTCGCCTTCTGCTGTGCGGCCGTAGTCCTTTCGGCATTGCCCTCACTCTAGAAGAAATGGACAAGCTTGCAGTCTTGCAAGAGCGCTCCCACTTCTCGGCACTTCACTTGGTTGATGCTTGGATACAATATTTTGTGAATGCAAACAGACAGGGTCCCTGCCGGTTGGCTGCATTTATAGCTCTGTGGCTTGGGCGGTTCGTGCTCTATGACTTTCTCGGGACTGCTTGCACGAGGGTGTATTTCCCTTGGCTTTGGCCATAGCCCGAGACAACACCATCTCCTTAGCCCTCATGTTCTTGGGACATCTATACCATCTACTCAATCAAACCCAGCTTCTGGAAAAGAATGCATCAGGAACCATGGGCGTGGATACCCTTCTAAATTCTGGTTTCTTGCAGGTGTTCTTGTGGGAGAGTCTCAAAGGGTTGGATGTGCATTCACTCCCTCATTCGCACGCTATGAAGTTGGCTGACTGGGGCAATGGTTCTTTCATGCGGACAATCTCCCATTAGTTTGCAGGTGGTTCAAGAGGATGTAGCGGAAAGGCCAGAATTTCTTAAAGGCTCTTGGATAATGTCGAAATTTTGTCTTAGTCCCTACGGTACCTCGGCGAGATCTTCACTTTTGTGCCCTTCCATGCTTGGCGTCGGTGATCTTGTTGAAGTTCCGGTAGCCATATCGCGAGTGGCGATTCGAAATGCGCTTTGTTGAACGTTGCTCCCATCCCCTTACCTATTCTTGGGGATAATCGCACAGAGATTTCCATGACGTACTCTCCACACCGAGTTAGGCGGCAGTTTGGGCTTGACCAAGAGGTTCCCAGTAGTCCCAATCATGGTGACCCCTTTGCACTACATAGGATCTTCTGGAGCAATTACCACATACCAGCCAGTTGCAGGCCCATCGTTTTAGCGAGCAAGGCGAGGGTTGGTGGCTTCTCCAGAGGCTACCAAGCTTACTGGAACCGTTGCCTCACTTCCTTCCGTGAGTTCCAATCCTTTCCCGGGGACAGATTGCCTCTTACAACAGCCCGCCTTGCAGGTTTGGTGTCGGAAGAGAAGGCCATCCCTTTAAGCAAAAAGCGCAATTTGCCCTTTATTTCCAAGTCAGGTGACGTCGTCGGAGAATTTCCCAAGACAAGCTCAAAGCCAAGGACGCAGAGTCCCCATAGCTCTGGAAAAGCTGTGACACAGTCCGGCCCGGAATCGGAAAGGAAGCAAAGTGTAGGAAGGAGCAGTACTGGTAAACCTGGAGGTTCATCCCAAGGGTAGCATTAAGTGGCCCCCTCGGACTAAAAGCAACTCCTGAAGTCCGCGACCTTGGCTTTGTTGTATCTAATAGCCCAAGTAAATGCTGGCAAACTGGAAACCTCACCTTTTAGTTGTAAGTACCCCACTTCAATACTTCTCTGTGCCTTCTTTACTTGTTATGCGTGTATGATACTTAGGTACATACTTATTTATCATATATATATATATATATATTTTACAACCCCAAAGAGAAAAGAAGCGACACACGGTATCTCCTCAAGTGACCCTAAGCGTCGTAGCATGCATTCTACACGCAAGATCTCTTGGAACATGCACGATAGCGTTGAAGTGCGGAACTCCAACCGTGGTGACGAGTTGTGATGATAGTGATGATGGCGACCCCATAGAATTCGAGGCTAATGTTCCAGAGCAAAGAAGCGTTGATGACATCAGTGACATGCGTGAAGATTCTGGCAGGGACTACAATAATGATTGCAATGAGGATGCATTTACTTATTCCAGCGACTATGCAGGAGGACAAGTGGTTTAGATGCTTTCTTTGGGTCCGTTGGTAGTAATACGCGCCATTTAGTGGCTCATCAGCCCAGCGCATTTTAAATTCTGTCATCTTTTCCTTCTTCACACCATAATCTGTTCACTCAATGCATGCTTATGTTGCAGGTTCTGACATTGCTTGAGGGCTCAAGCCTTCTTGTAGCCATTCGACCTGCCCGGAGTCCCCCGAGGTATCTGTGCGATAATATTCTGTTTACCTTCTTCTCCTACTCATTTGCCAATGCCCATCACCTGTCAATTATCTTGTACTGATCCTTGCATGCACATTTTTTTTTTTTTGCAGGCTAAGTATGTCCCTTCGAACTTGGAAATTGTGCCTGTAGTGCCTTCTCCCTTCAACACATTCAATACACTGGTTGAGGCAGCCCTTGCAGGATCTTCTCCAACCATGACACCAACGAACTCTCGGGATGAAACACCTACTTTCCAAGTCACGAGCCCTTTACCACCTATCTTGGCATTTTCTCGGAGGACCTTGACCCTGCTATTTGCCAACCCTTCCGGCTGACCCTCCGAAGCAACACTTTTGCCGTCCATGAGACCCTGCCCGTTCCATCCCATATTCAACCACTTCTCCGAGCGTCAGGGCCTAATCCCCTAGCACTTCTTCGGCGGTTCAACGACAATGCTAGCCTTGAAGCGCCTAGGCTATCATTACCGTTCTTTGGGAATCTTTGCTGCAGAACACCCTCCTAACATGTCTTGCTGGAGTGGGAGGAATCATTTACTGCATTCATGGCCTTCTTTGAGTGGTGCTCAGGTCTTCGATCCGCGGATGAACCACGCGCTCATCATCGGTTCAATGGTTATGCACCCTTCCAGGGAAATTCTTGTTTATCCCAAGGCGGTCGCGGCTTTGGAGAAATTTCTAGACAATACGGGGATTTCACGGACATGCTGGTATTACTTCTTCCTTCTCGCGATGTCTTTGCTTTCCGGACCCTCGGCTTGGTGCTCCATGGGATGGATACCGTGTGCTTTGGACATCAGCGATCACGGCTCCTTTGCTAGCGGGATGCAGTTTGTGAGGCTATGACTCTGGGCTTTCGAGAAGAGTCTCGTCTGAACATGGTGAAGGATTTGGCACGTGCCGTATTTGGGGCACGGGCTGTTCATAACATGAAGTCAAATCCCGGCCACTGATGAAATAAGGAGTAGCGGCGAGGCTTTGGTCTTCAAGCGTGGTGGAAAACCGGCTTAGGAAGTGCGTGGCCTCCTTTACCCAAGGTGTCTCCCAGAAAGTCTTGCTGCGTGATGGAAGCAGTGACAAGATCTTCTCACAGGGCCTCATCTATTCTTTTCTAGCCATCCTTGATGGTACTTTGAGGTTCGTGACTTCTCGTCCCTCCTTTATTCTACATATGTTCAATGTTACCCTGATTTGTCCTGACATTCTTCTTTGTTCTGTCTTGTAGGTCGTATTTTGCTTGGTGTAGGATTGACTAGCTTGACACATTCTAGAGTTTCATTTGAGATTAAAGCACACATTACTTCTTAGCTTGTATAGCTTGATCTTACTTATGTTGCAAAACTTGTACGGTGGCAGCTTGGCATTGTAGTGCTATTGTGTTATAGCTCCCGGAACCTATGTCCCCCTTTTTTTTTTGCCAGAAACACATTGTAACTTTTGTTTAACATGTATAAAATGCCTGGTTGGTGGAATCCTTTGCTTGAGTTTTTTTTTTCTATAGATTGGGTATCCTTTTGAAGTATGGTGGTTGTTGCCAAAATTTTGTTAGGATGGCCTTTTGACACTCTGCCTATCTTCTTTGAAGGTTCTTGGACCTTATGAGCATGCTAGCTTCCTTTTGCGAGTGTCTAGCCTAGCGTGTTTCTTTTCATTTTGTTAAAGTGCGAAATCTGCTACTGACCTAGGATCCCATTCGAATGGCTTTGCTTGGCATGTCTTTCACTGAGTAATATTTTCTTCTATATTTATTATTTTTTTTGAAATACCGCGTATATATAGCTGCAGCGCATGCTCAAAAAGGAATTCAAGACACGAAAAAGGGCAAACTTCCAGAGACAATTTTCTTTTCAAAATACTCATTCATTTTCATTTCAAATCCCATGTTACCATGACGGTACATTCTTACAAAAGCTTTTCAAAACAAAAGCGAGCATATAGAAGGAGACAATATTTTTTTAAACAAAAGGAAATGCGATAACATGAAAATAAGATATTATGCCTACTTAGCAGTAGTAGGGCTTGAGCCATTTTCCATTGATGGGATCCATTAGCATGCCTTCTTTGACAGAGATCAAGCGATAATAACCGCTGCTATGTGCCTCCTTGACTGCGAATGGACCCTCCCATTGTGGGGCAAACTTGGAAGGTCCCGACACTTGCCTTCTCACATGTTCAACGACTTTTAGCACGAGATCTCCTTGCTTGAAGGCTTGAAACGCGGTCTGTTATATGCTTGGGCAGCAGATCTTGTGGTACAGTGCCATCCTTCTTTCTGCTTCCATCCTTCTCTCATCAACCGCTTCGAGGTCTAGCAAACGCCAATCTGAGCATGTCTTCGCATCCCATTCAAGATCATTGACAGCCGCTATTTTGGCTGTTGGAATGGTGATTTCCACAGGTGAAATAGCCTTAGACCCAATACACAAGTGAGTAAGGTGAAAAACTTGTAGCACTCCTTGGTGAGGTGCGGTAAGCCCACAAAGCATCCAGCAGGTGAATGCTCCAACTCCCTTGGTACTCATATACCATCTTGCTCAAAATCCTCAGTATCGTTTTATTGGTAGCTTCTGCTTGTCCGTTTCCTTGCGGGTAATAAGGTGTAGAGCGTCGATGCTTGATACCGTACCCACTAAGAGTTGAACTCACTTGCTTGTTAACAAAAGGCGTGCCATTGTCGGTGACTATCTTGTATGGGATTCCGAATTTGCACACAATGCATTTCCAAATGAAGTTCGAGACAGCAGCTCCCGTGGCCTTCCGAAAGGGAATTGCCTCGACCCATTTTATGAAATATTCCGTAGTGGTAAGGATTCATATGTAGCCATCGGAAGGGGGATGGATTGCCCCAATTAAATCAAGCCCCCAAGTATGGAAAGGCCAGGGAGTGTGCATGTCTTGTTGCAATGTAGGAGGTTTGTGACTTAAATTAGCATGGATTTGGCATGTGTGGCATCTCTTAACAAAGTCATGTGCATCCTTCTTCATGGTAGGCCAATAATATCCAATGCTTAGTAGCTGTCGGTGAAGTTTCTTCATTCCTTGGTGCTCTCCGCACTCTCCAACATGTATTTCTTGCATGGCTTGACGTGCCTCCGATTCTCCCAACCATTTTAGCGGCTCACCATTAAACCCTTTCCGGTAGAGAGTTGACCCATCAACGAAATACCTTTTTACGGTCTTTTTAAGCTTGTAGGCAAGCTTGGAGTTGGTCGGCAGAGTTCCTCCAATAAATAATGCCAAGTATGGAGTCCTCTAATCTTCTGCAAATGAAACGGTGAATGACTCCTCCGTGGAGGGTATCATAGAACAGGTGGGACAATTGGATTGTAGCTCAGCTGCTTGCTTCTTCATCTTTGGCCAATAATAACCTTTGCGTTGCAAGTGCCGGTACAGGCTGATTACTGGTTCCAAGCTGCAAGTGGCATTGTGTACCTCTTGCAACCTCCTTCTTGCTTCCTCCACCCCAACGCACCGGGTTAGAACACCTCCCGGCAGACGTCTGTAGAGTTCCCCAAAGATAATCACATAATCTTTCAAGTCTTTAATGCTACTCCCTTCACCTAATTTTTTCTTCAGTGGCTTTCTCCAATCATCCTCTTCCAGCAGGTCCTCATGGGCCATTGCTTCGATCATTGGTGTACTTCTCCTTATTATGATGATGTTGGGCTGCTCTTGTATAAATGAGAGCTTTGATCCCAATGTGGCCAAAGCATCAGCGTACCTATTGGTGACTCCTTGAATGTGCTCCATCACAATTTGCTTGAAAGAATTAATGAGCCTTTCAGCAGCTGTCTCATATGGTGCCAAGGTTGCTTCCTTTACAGCAAAGCTTCCTTGCAATTGGCTTAGTACTAGGTTCGAATCGCCGATGATCTTCACCCTTTCTGCACCCATTTCTCTTGCTGTGGACAATCCCATAATAAAAGCTTCGTACTCTGCCACATTGTTCTTGCATGGAAAGTCTAGCTTGAATGAGAGAGTCGTAGCTTGCCCATCGAGATTAATGAGCACCACACCTGCCCCTCTACCTTTTGATGTGGAAGACCCATCAAAGTAGAGGGTCCATAACTCCTCCTCATGCGTAGCAACCATTTTCGGCAGCTCTCCCAAGACTTCCTCGGAAAGAGTTGATTGCTCTACTTCGGGAAATAAAGCTAGCATGTCAATTACGGCTTGTCCCTTAATGGCCTTAGGAGTTGCGCATGTGATATCGAATTCAGATAGTTGTAACAACCAACGTACGAGACGACCAGATAACACGGCCTCGTGGTGATATCTTCGGGGTCGGATCTTACTATGAGTGTAGCTTGTGAGCAAGGAAGTAGTGTGCATAGCGCTTGCGCAGCATAAATAAGAGCAAGGCATAAGAGTTCCGTTTTTGGGTACCTTAGCTGTCGGCTTACATAATAAATGGGGCTTTCCTCCTCGTCATGGCCATCGTAGGCAAGCAATGCTCAGACTGCAGCATTCGTTGCAGCCAAGTAAAGCTTGAGTGGAAGCCCCGGAATAGGTGCCCTCATCGTGGGTAGCTTAGTGATTAGTTGTTGCACCCGTCGGTAAGCTTCTTGGCATTCCTGGCTCCATATATATAGCTTCCCTTTTTTGAGTAGAGGAATGAAAACACTCACCATGGCAGCAAGGCCTGGAATAAAACGCCGAATGTTTGACAACCTTCCGATAAAACTCTTCAACTCCTTTGGATTCTTAGGTGGTGCAAGAGAATATATGGCTTTGGTTTTCTCAGAATCCACATCTATCACGATCTTTGGTGTGCACAAAGCCGAAACTTTCGGATGAGACTCGAATGCACATTTCTTTGGGTTCATCTTTAACTCGTACAACCGGCACCTTTCCAGTACCCGCCTCAAAACTCCTTGATGACTTCCTCTGGTTTTGGATTTTACTACAAGGTCATCCATGTAGTCTTCCACCTATTTTCCCATCATATCATGAAACACCACCGTCATGGCCCGTTGGTAGGTAGCACCAGCGTTCTTGAGACCGAACAGCATGACCGTGTAGTAGAAATTTATGTATGGCGTTCGAAACGCTATTTTCTCAGCATCCTTGGGAGACATCTTGATTTGATTATAGCCATTAAATCCGTCCATGAAGGACATCATGCCTTGACCCAAGGTTGAATTGATCAAAATATCCATGTTGGGCAGCGGGAACTCATCTTTTGGCCAGGCTCGATTGAGATCACGGTAGTCTGTGCATATTCTGATTACCCCAGTTTTCTTCTTCACAGGCACAATATTTGCTAGCCATGTCGGGTGTTTGATTGGCTTGATGAATCCAGCAGCTAACAGCTTTTCAATTTCCACCTTGATTTGCTTCTCAATTTCAGGATGAAAATTCCTTCTTGGTGTACAGCAGGTTTTATACTGAGCTCAATATTCGGTGTATGACTTACCAAATTTGGATTAAGGTCGGGCATCTCTTCGTAGCTCCAAGCAAATACATCTCGAAATTCCTTCAACAAAAATGTCAAAGCTTCCTTCTCTTCCCCTGTTAAATGAACACTGACAGAGATGGGTCTTGGGACAGAGGGGTCATTACTCAAATCAATTGTTTCAAGCTGCTCACTCACGCCATTGAGTCATCTTGCATGTGTTTGGGTCTTTGTCATTGGATCTTGGAAGGCACAAGCGGTGCTTTGTCATTTGGACTCTTACGGCCGTCTGCTTGCATAGCTTCTCCTCCATACTCGGGGCTTTCCGGTAGGATACGGTCAAGCCCCAATCCGTCATAAGCGGTATCTGATCGTCCATCGCAGCATCACCTTTGAGCATTCGGGATGATCTAGGCATGGTTGTTGACCTCCGAGTGTCTCTTTCTTTCTCGATCAACGATGGTTATGAGTTCTTCGTTGCTTAGATCACGAATTTCGGTCCACGACGACAGTAAGTCCCGAAATCCTTAGATGGGTTGCTTCGGCGCTTTGTGCATTGATGTAGAACTACGCCTCGGAGTAGTGAGCTTCATTTTGGTTGAACGGTGCTTGGTTCCCAGGTATACGAAGTGGCATTAGCCTAATCCTCCATTTTACACAATAATGGTAAGTAGAGACCACCAGTTTATGCTTGTTGAGCCATGGCCTTCCCAGCAAAGCGTGATAAGCCACATCTACGTCCACCACATAGAACTTGGTAAGTGACCGGATTGGCCCTACCTTCAAATTTATTTGCATGTATCCAACTGTAACTTCACTTTGATTCCCAAAGCCGCTAATGCTTATGCAGGGACTGCGATCTTGGATAGTGGAATACCAGCTTTGTAAGTATAGACAGAGGCAAAATGTTGTGAAGAACCGTGTCTACCAAAGCCCTCCGTATAAACACATCATTGATCGCCTCTCCAGTACAGTGGCCTCCTATGATCCGGGTATGGAACTTCCATGTATTCGTCTGTGAAAACAATAGCATTGTCATTTTTCAAGAATGACCTTTGAGGTTTTGGATTCTGCAGAAATATTCATGAGGGCTACAGCAGCTACTTCCCTCGCTTGAGGCCCGAAACCAAGTTGGTCAAAGAGCGACTTAACTTTTGGATTCCTCTGGAGGACTTGTGAAGCTATGGGTCCTTGCTTCAAGCCTAGATATCATTCCATTACAGTTGCCTCAGCTTCTGTAAGAGTGTGAAATGTTACAGAGCCGTTTCCTCTTTGTCCGAGCGAGGCTCCCTAGCATTGTTCTTCCGGCATGTCCAACATGAACACTCCATTGTCTGCATAGCCATCCCATCCATCAGCGAGTGGCCATGGCATGTCGTAGCTTGATGGTTTCGAGTATTTGCACCAGTAAGCTTTATCCATGTTTCCACAAGGCTCCCAAATGACCTCCGGTGGCTTCGGATCATTCCTCCATAGGTGGCACAATTCGTCATCATCGAGCAAATCATCCGAACATTTAATAACAGCAGCTGTCTCTTTCCCCTTTCGTTTCGGCAAAGGGTCTTCATCAATAGTTTGCTTCCCAGAGGGAAGCTCAAGAACCCCCTCATGTAATTTGCCATGTAAAATCCTCCTTAAACTCTGACAAGCAGTAGTCGGATGTCCTACAAACTGGTGATAGCGACAATATCTGGGATTACTTTTTTCTTCCCTAGTGGGAACCTTGCAGGGCCTGAGGGGTTTAATTGCACCGTCAGGAATCATCGTGTTAAAGATGGCATGAAACTCTTCATCTTTGCAAGGTAATGGCGGGTATGTCTCCTTATCCTTTCGTTTGCGTGAGCTGTAGTCATTAGATGGCTTATCATCTGTGGCCAATGTCTGATGTGATTTCTTCTTCTCACTCTTCCAACTTCTTTGTCCAGCTTGGACATGCTCGTCTTCCTTACCGTTTCCATCAACCGGGAAAATTGACTGATGCCAATATTTTCCAAGTACACTCTATAGTCTGCTACAATGTTCCTGATGCAAATCTCAACAAGTACCTCTTCATCCTTTTCGTCATAGCAATCGAGAGCCAAAGTCCCGGAACCTTCTCACAAAGTCCACGGGATCCTCCCCTTGCTTTTGGCAAGTGTTGTTGAGCTGCGTGGTGGTGACCCTTTTCTCGTGCAGAAAATATTTTTTACAAAACCTGCTTGCCAAATCGTCCCAAGAACGCATAGAGCCTGGTGCCAACGTGGTGTACCATGTATAAGCCCAATCAATGAGGCTCTTTGAGAATTGTCGGAGTTGAAGATTATAATCACCGGCGTGTGGTCCCAAAGCATCAAGGAATCAATTGACATGTTCCTTTGGGCTTCCTTTCCTCCCATCGAAAAGAACAAAGGTCGGTGTTTCGTAACCTTTGGGATAGGGTTGCTGGAGTAAGCATGCTGGGTACGGTGGCCGAGGAATGTACTTACAATCCTCATGGCTTCGACTAAGCTCCTTCACCAGCGTGGCAACGACATCCTCCTGGGTGACAAAAGACGGTCCCCTTTGTTCGGACCCCTTTCTAGCGGCGATTCTTCTTGCGGACGACTGTCATCTTCGCTTGGCTTGGAGGCAACATTTTTAATTCTTTGATAGTGTCCATCATCTCTCTCTGGGTTTCCCCATAGCCTGCATAGCTGTGATGAGATCAAGGGTGAAAGCTCCCTCACTTGCATGTTCTTGTCCTCTAGAGGAGGCATTTTGCCTTGATTCGGAATCACCATGGTCGGGTCCATCTTGGGAGGCCATGGTATTGCTCCTGGTTTTCTTCCTTGGAGGCATCAGTAAAATGGCAGCTTGCTCCCCAGAGTCGCCAATTTATTTAGGGGGTTTTTTTGTTCCAGTAGCCTAACAAAATCCCCCAAATGCCTGAGTTTGAAACCAAGCTCCTAAAAGAGTTTTTAGAAAATCTGATGAGATTTTAAAAGAACACTCTTAGGATCACTTTATTAACACCCAAAAAAATATGATAAATTCATTAATGGCTTAGCCTGAGGAGCTTGTGGCATGGGAGCTAAGCTTTCACAAGTTTAGCAATTTGAGAGAGAGAGAGAGAGAGAGAGAGAGAGAGAGGCATGAGTTCCTTATAGAAAGAAAAAAAAAAGAAAAAAAAAGGAGCTCGAAGTGAGCAGGGGAATATTAGCCCGAATTCTATACTAAGGGGGAGAAGAAGAACGAACAAAAGAGGGGATTGGGTGCCTTGAGCGAATTCTCGGATGCTTGACAAAGCTTGGTCAGGCTATGCATGGTTGGTTTTTCTGGGTAGCAAAAGCCTGCTTTTATAGGTGTTAAGAGCCTTAATTTTGTCTGGTCTTCCTCTTCCTTTTCCCTTGGCAGCTCCCTACTTAGTCCTATTTTGGTGCAATTCTCTTATCAAGGCATATGAGAAAGGAACTATTGTGGTTCCAAAGATTTTGACGCAGCTGGACCTCCCCACAGGAGTGAGGCGCCACTTTGCTTTTTCTTAACATTTTCAAAACAGAGCTTGTAATGAGGAAAGAGATGGGTGGAGCCTTTTTTCCGATGGGTATTTGCCCTTTACCCATGAATTTCTGCTGGTACTTGCCTTGGCCCTTTGTCTGACTTGTTTGGAGTTTCATCAGAGGTAGAATACGATGACAGCTTTTCCACAAGCTGCTGGACTAGGCTTGTGCGTAACGTTGGGTTGCTGGCCTATTATTTCTAATGGATTTTCGTCAAACTGCTGCAAAGGGCTTTTGCTAATTTCTTTGGGGCACTCTATTGATGTGGGTTGGGCTAAATATTTTGGTAGGTTACTTGGTGTCTTCCTAGAGCATGGGGCAATTTTCTCTTCTCTCTCATGCTAACCCATGTGCTTGGGTTATAGGAACGGGCTTGAGTTTTAACGCCCCCAAGTGGCTTAAAAACTTGCGTCCCTTGAACTCTCAATGGGCCCTGTGATTGCTTGTTTCATTCCATACCACAACCTTCTCATTAAGCCCCGGTTAATTTTGTGGCTTGGGCCCACTTAAGCTCGTGGCATAGCTTGGTGTTAGAGTAGTGGCTCTTCGTGCATGATATCAATGCTCGTACTTGGGGTTTTATTATGCCGTGATAGGCTATAATTGGGCCAAGTAGCACCGAATGAGCATGTGAGCGTGATTTAGTAACGTCGGTATGTTCTTGGCCCCTTCTGCACGTGCTTGCTTGGCATGATTCGTGGCTTGTAGCTTGTGTTGGCGGCTCTTACAAATTCTCTTTTATCCCAATTAAGCCTATTTTGCATCCAATCACCTGTGTTGGCCCAAAGATTAATTTGGGTTTAGCCCCTTGGATTTTTGGGCCTCAACACTTGAATTGCCAATGGTGATTTGAGCACCAGCCCCACCAGTTTGAATGGTGTTTACCGCTGCCAAAGGAGCTCTCTCTAGCTGTATTGCCCCACAGCCTACCCTTCACAAACAACAAACATAAATGTATATACATGTATTATATATTATGTTTCTATGTGCAAGTTGCAACTAATGAAAATTTGTAAGATGAAAATTTATGTTTACATATTTATGCTTTCCCCCTTAGCCGTATCCCCCAAAATTTGTAAGATGATCATGATGAAGATCATATATATTTGTGTTGAGGCCCAAAAATCCAAGGGGCTAAGCCCAAATTAATTATTGGCCCAACACAGATAATTAAACGCAAAAGAGGTGCAATCGAGACAAAAGGGAATTTGTAGGAGGCACCAATACAAGCTACTGGCCACGCATCCTGCCAAGCAAGCACGTGCATAAAGGGCCAAGAACATGCCAACTTTACAAAAATCACGCTCACATACTCATTAGGTGTTACTTCGCCCAATTATAGCCTATTACGGAATATTAAAACTCAAGCACAAGCATAGGTGTCATGCAAGAAGAGCCATTATTCTAACACCAAGCTATGCCACAAGCTTAAGTGGGCCCAAGCCACAAAATTACCCCGGGCTTGCTGAGAAGGTTGTGGTGTGGATGGGTACAAGCGTTCACAAGGCCCATTTAAGGGATCAAGGAATGAGAATTTTGGGCCACTTGGGAGTACCAAAATTCAAGCCCATTTCTTGGCCCCAAACACATGCGCTAACATGAGAGAGAGAATATGACCCAATGCCTTAGGAAGAATATAGTGGTTTGCTTAGAAAATCCTGTGTTAATTAGAATGCCCAAATAGTTTGTTAAAAACGCAACAAGCAGCTTGACGAAAACAAGCTGACCAATTGCTGAAGAGTAGAATATCACTGACCCATAGCTTTGGGAAAAGCCCAGCCCAACTTATAAAAATCTAGCACCAAGTTCCACCTCTGTTAGAACTCCAAGAACGGCCAACAAAGGAGCTATGGTAGAGACCGAAGGAAATCTATGAAGGGTAGGATGAATACCCATCGGGCAAAAGCTCTACCCATTTTCTTTTCCATTACAAGCTTCATTTTGAAAACCAAGAGGGAAAGCAGCCTCACTCTCATGGGGAGGTCCAGCTACGTGGAACCCTTGGAACCACAAAGGGTTCCTTACCCATGCACCTTGGATAGGAGGATTTCACCAAATTAGATGAAGTAGGAAGAAACAATGAAAAAGGGGAAGGAAAAGTTAAGACGAAATTAGGGTTCTTTGTGGCTATAAAAGAGGGCCTCAGCTACCCAGAAAACCAACCCATTCAGGGCCTGACCAAGCATTGTCAAGCAACTGAAAATTTACTGAAGCCACCCAATCCTCTTCTTTGTTCGTTTTCTTCCTCCCTTGAGGAAGAAATCGTTCTAATCCTCCTCTGCCCACTTCAAACCATTGTTCTCTGCAAGAAATTTAGGCTTCTCTCTCTCTCTCAAATTGCTAAACTTGTGAAAGCGCTCTCATGCCACAAGCTCCTCAAGCTAAGCCATTAATCGATTTATCATGTTTATTTGGCTATTGGTGAAAAGAACCTAAGAGTGTTTTTCTAAAGTCTCATCCGATTTTTCAAAAACTCTTTTGGGAGTTTGGTTTCGAACTCAGACACTTGGGGAATTTTGTTTCTTTTTCTTCTTATGGCAGCCCAAGCCCATTCGTTAGGCTGCTAGAACAAAAATACCCCTACAATTTGTTTTGTCAAATTGAATTGATGTGATTTTGAATAGTTGAGTAGAACTTTCTAGTTAATTTGGATGTGTTGAATGATAATTTAATATGAAACTTAATTTTTAAATGTATGATAAATAATTTTTATGCAAAAAAAAATATTTTTTTAAAAAAAAATCTAGGATTGGGGGCTAGTATAGGATAGTCCCCGATGGGGACGGAGACGGGATTCCTCGAAACCTAATAAATGGGGATGGGTTGGGGACAAGGGCGGGGATGGAGAGCGGGGATGGGGATGGTATTGTCATACCTGGCCCCTACCTTACCCGTTGCCATCCCTACCAGCCAATCACCCAACCGAAAAACCATTGAAACACATCCATCACTACACATGTACTATCAAAGAAAGCCTCCTATGATCTAAAGATAGCAACATAGTTCTTCGTACAATGTCAAAACGCATTATGAGCATCATAACAGATCCAGCCAAACACCAACCGCCACCTCTAGTTTTCTTGATCCAGAACCCTAGTTGACAAGAAAGGGAGATCAAGATTGGCCTCTTAGCCTGAAGAAATTTCCGAAAAAAGATCTTCATAGTAGGAATGTTCATCGGTTGCTAAGCCCAAGAACGTTCCACAATAAAATTATTAAGGAGACCTTGGAGACCCCTCGAGGCTGGTCTCCTTCACCTTGTCAACAAAATCCTTGATACAAAAACTACACTTACCAGAAAAAGCCATGCCACTAACAATCAGATGCCTAACACTAGTTTTCAATCTCTTCTAATTCCCGTTTGGTGCCACATACTTGTCATTCCCTTGAGCAGAAGAGGCGGTGATCACTTCCATATTATTAAGATGGAGATCCCTCACCAGCGACTGCCTCCTTGGGAACCCATAAAGGAAGTCGACACATCTACCCCCACGGAGAACAAAAGAGCAACAAAAAAAAAAATGTCGTACCCAATACACCAAGAAGAACCGAGAGAGACAATCAGAGAAAAGTGAGAGAGACGGTACAAAGAATGAGTAAAGAAAACTGGAGAAGCCCTAAAACAACCACAATAGAACCCAAAATACCTAAGAATCCTTAGTGGTGATAATATGTAGATTATTTTGTATTCAATTTTAGGTATTGGAAAATTCAAAACCTTATATTAAGTCAAAGACCAATTGGCATTGAATTCCACAAAACTCTGTTGACAAATAAATCACAAAAAATAGGAGGTATTTTGAAGTTCCCATAAAATCTGGCCAATCAAGTTTTGAAATTTGTTTAGGGATTTGACCCACAACAAAATAATGTGATGGACTGAAAGCAAGGAAATTGAGTACAGTTATAGAAAAAAAAAAAAAAACCTAATTTTCTGTAGTCTAAATTTACTGGACGATAATTTAAACTACTCTATAGAAGAGGAATCAACATCTAACAATCCAATCTTCCCACAAAGAAAAACCTTATAAGAAGCGATTAGATAAAAAGTGTTGCTAAACAAACCCTAAAATTAAAGTACATCCTATGATCTAAGTACACCATAATATTTAAATCAAAATATAAAATTAACTAAGTACACCCTATTTAACTACCAAAAATACCCCTAATACACCCTATTTAAATAAATTTAAAAACTATAATAGTACATATTTACAAATGAAATAATTAAAAAGATGTCTTTATAAAAATAAAATATTTTAAAAAAACCTACCCAGCCTCTACAAGAACTCCATCAGCACTCTATATGTAATGATTTAAGATTAATGATGGAGCAGGTGTTTTTGTAGTAAATCAAGTTATCCACAAGCTTTCCAAAAAGGCACTACGACCAAATTTATCAATTGTCTAAAGAAGAGAAATCAACGTCTAACAATTCAATTCACGTTTTCATCCACTTTTAATAAAGTTATCTTTCGACTTTGGAAAAAAAAAAAAAAAAATTCCAACCTTCCCTACACAGAAAAACCTTATAAGAAGCGATTAGATAAAACATATTTTCTAATCATATTAGCTAACCAGCTAACCACGTTACCTAATTCTCCTGATAGTCATTATATATTGGGGTATTTGTTCAACTCATTGTTCCTATCCTATCATCACGATTCTTGTCTTTTAATAGGTAGGTGTAACGCGTACCCTAGGTTAACCAATATTTTATATGAACATGAGATGCTCTTACACATAAGCAGCCAAATAAAACTGACAGGAATTCGTATATCTTAGAAGAGCGGTTATCATGAAAGGAGTAATTACTATATTATAATTAGAAAACCACACACAAAAATTGACGTTTATTTATTTATATTTTATATTTTATGTAGCGCAGGGATCAAATTGAAAAATTGGTTTTGAAAATCCTACTTAATTCTTAGAAGATCATCTTCTCTGTTTCTGAAGTTACACAAAAAGGAAAGAGCCTGATTTAGTAAAAGGCCAGAGCCAGAGAGCAAGATATAAGCAGCTTAAATGACCAACACTCAAGGCTTGGATTGCTAGAGAGATATCAATTATTCTAGTTTGTACACTTTGCCTTTCTCTCCCTCCCTCTCTCTCTAAATAACAACATACATGTACATAATTATAAGGAATAGCCAGACAAGAAGGAAAAAAGAAAGAAAGTAAAACAAGAAAGCCAGACAGTATTCTTTTTTTGGATTTTGTATGTTATATTTATTTTTGAATTTTTTATTATTATATCTATATAATATTAATGGTTACACAATCTTTTGTATGTTACTCCAAATAAGGTTTCCTAGAGCTCTTTTTTTTTTACTTTGCTAACCCATGAATTACTGAACCTAGCTAAACCACATTATTTACGGACAAACCATAAAGGAAGCTACAATTTATATATGTTGTCCACTGAAAACAATTTCTAAGAGAGGACCAACAAAATAAACCATTCACATAACAATGCATAATTGACTTGAGATACCTCTCCATTGACATTCCTGTGTTATAGAACTTCTCATGGAAAGCAATTAAGATTCTGTATTTTATATTTAGCCAATCTGAAAGTTCAAAATCTGACCCCAAAGAAAAAACCTGAAAATACAAACACAATTAACATAGAAGAGAATATAAAAGAATCCATGGTCCAAATCTTAAAAGCTTATCATCGAGATACATCTGCCAATTGCTGAAATGACAGATGCAAACTCGAATTTTATTACATGCAAATTAAAACACACAAAAAGACATTTGATTTTCAAAAAGAGCAAATAAGAAGCCAATCTAGATCAGTCTTGGGGTCAAAACAAGACGAAAAGTTCTTCCCACCCCTAAACTCATGGGTAAAATCTTCAATCCCAGGACTTGTCTCTGCAAAATATATAAAAAGACAAAAGCAATATTGTAATTAACAAACAATCTATATGGCTTTACATCCATTAACAGAGATGTGAATGAGAGCAATTTCTTGAACACTAGTGCAATATTCCAAATCATTAAGTTTAGGAAAGTCAATGAAAGGATAAAAGATACTTACGCATATTTCTCACATCTCTCGTCGACGAGTTGCATCCTTGCATGATCCACACCTCCTTCTTTTATGGACTCTCTAAACTTCTCTGAAACATTATCAAATCTGTATCCTTGTAGTTTAGTAAGGTGCTCAATACCCTGTGGCAATGTTTCTAATGTCAAGCACCTACGAATGCCTAAGAACTCGAGATTCGGCATCGCCCCTTTTTCTATAGTTATCTTATTTAATAATGCGAGACTCAGAAACCGCAATTGCCGAAGCTTCACAAAGCCTCTGTTGAAACATAACTCTTTCCTAACAGAGGCATTCACAAGCCAAAGAGTATGTAGAGAGGGCAATGCTTCAATATGAGGTAGTAAATCTTCTTCAAGTCTGGACTCACGCAGATCCAAATATGTGAGAGAGTGGAGTGAACAAAACCAATGTGGTACCTTTTCCAGTTTGCCGCTCAAGTAAAGTATATCAAGGTAGGGAGGCGGTGAAGACAATGCGTCGACTCGAAGAAATTCCTCTCCATCGGCTGCAAATAAAAACAAGCGGGAAAGGACCTTCATCTCTTGAATTAAGGCACATAGGTCCTCCTCGTCTCTTTCTTTCACATTTGTAATGCCAAGGAACGTAAGCTGGGTCATACTTCCAATAAGTCTAATAACGCGTCCTTCTGATTCAATATACGCCAAAGATTGCAATTTCTTCATCTTACCAATACTTGATGGTATTCTTACCCCAATCATCTTTCTGGAAATGAACCTGCCCACAAGTAAATGGCGTAAGTTTAGCAACTTGGAAATCCCTCTTGGAAGGGCCTCTATTTTTGTCTCCATGATGTTCAAGGTCTGAAGGTTGCGGAGCTGTCCAATGGATTCTGGAAGCTCCTTAATTAGAGTTCCCAACAAACTTAAATATTTTAAATTGAATAAGCATGTTACTCTGTCTGGCAGATTATCTATTGGGACATCCTCCAAATCTAGAACCTTCAACAATTTAAGGTCAAAAGGTAATTTATTTGAGAAAGAGAACGAGGATACGACAGTGGCAAAGACGAGAAATGAACGGAGTCGTGACATACCTATGCCTGCTCCAATTTCTTCATTAGTTGTTTGAATTGACAAACGGAGTGCCCCAGTTTCTTCTACTGTTTCACTCCCCTCATGTACATCGCCAAACTTTTCTTTTTTTGCTATAGACAGAGCAATCTCCCGCAAAAGATCATGCATCTTACATGATGGGAGGGATCCTCGAAACCTTTGCTGTAGCATGTTACGAAAAATGAGTTCCATAAGATAGCTATTTGCAACTTCTTCTGGCGTGAGCCCTTCGACATGTTCAACAAATCCTTCAGCGATCCACAATCTAATGAGCCTATTATTTATGATCACATAATCTTCAGGGAAAAGGGAACAATATAGAAAGCATTGCTTCAGTCGGTATGGCAAATCATTAAAACTAAACAACAAGATGCGCATCTTCATAGGTTCTAACAAAGAATTGTTTGTTAGATGCCAATTTAAGCTGTTGTAGACTGTGCTCCATTCTGTAAGTGACTTCTTAGAAGACATGAGACCACTTAAGGCAACGATCGCTAGTGGTAGGCCTTCACACTTTTCCACAAGTTCCCGAGCTAAAGGCAGAAGTTCAGGTGAACAAGATTTGTTCTGATAACTTGAGAATGCTTTCATGCTGAATAGCTCCCACGCATCACCCCTTTCCAACGGTTGAATCTTGTGAACATGGCTTTCAACTCCAAAAGAAGAGGATGCTATGTCTTCTCTTCGAGTTGTAAGCATGACTCGACTTCCAAGTTGTTTATCTGGAAATGAAAACCTTAATTTCTCCCAAAGGTGGACATCCCACACGTCATCCAACACAACTAGGTACCTTTTAGTCTCCAAGTAGTTCACCAAAATCTCCAGCAATTCGTTATAACTCATGGCATTCATGTCTGCAGGGACCTCTTCCTTCTTTTCTTTGTGGAATTCTTTGATCAATCTTCTAAGTAAGCCTTCAATCACATAAGACTGGGAAACAGTAATCCACGCATAGCATTCGAAATGTCTCTTCACAATGTCATCTTTGAAGGTCCTTGCAACTAAAGTTGTCTTCCCTGATCCTCCCATCCCTACCACGGACACAACAGTTTGGTGCTTCGCTTCATCCATCAGCCATCGCAGTAACATGTTCTTATCGCCTTCAATCCCGACAAGTTCATCCTCCTGATGATAAAGAGAAGACTCCGCTTGGTTCTGCACCCATCTTCGAATATCCTCAGAAGTACTTTTTACTTCTACAGCTGCAGCACCACGATATCTCTGATTTCTCTCTGGAATAGCTCTAATCGCCATTGTGATTTTCTGTAACTTGTTGGCTATTCGACGCTTATACCAAAGGTGCTTTGGAAAGTGAATGGTTTTGTGGATCCACCTGGCAAATCGTCTGCCATTTCGTTGCTCGTACACGTGATACATGAACTCATCAATGGTGTTTTCAACATCATTGGCCAAGTCTCGAACGCTTGCGACCCACGCTTTCTCTACTTGTGTGTGTGCCTGCTCTCCGCCGTCAGCATCCTCTAAGAAGGATTTCATGAATACAAGCTCCTGCTTAATCTCATCAACTTGATCATGAACACCCGCTATGGAGGCTGCTTCACTCTCTAGAATGGCAACAAATTTGCCAAGGAAGAGGTCTGTTGCAGCAGACGCCATAATGGCCTTATTTTGGTATAACCTTAATCAAAAGAAGATATCTGAAATTGAATCTGGGGAGCAATGAATGGTATATGCATTTTCGAAAAAGCATTCTGCCATGGTTGGGCTCTGACGCACTAGAGAGAGAGAGAGAGAGAGAGAGAGAGAGAGATTGTGAGGATGTGTAGTCCATGTGCTGTGATGGGTAAGTCAACTTTCTAGCATATAATTAAGTTACCCGAATCGATTACTCCACATATAATATTGGTTAAACAGGTAATGCCAACAAAAGAAAAAACAAATTAACAGCTAACATATGCACGCTGTTCCCTCATTATTAATTGGTTTTTAATTGGATGTTCACAATTAAACCTGATTTCGGGCACACAAAAAAAATGTCAAATTCCACAAAGATACAATTATACCCAATTGAATAGGAATCCAAAGAACTCAGAAATGTCCACCAAAAAAAAAAAAAAAAAACTCAGAGATGAAACTATATATTTTACCAAATAAACGAATTAATTAATAGCTACAATACAATGAACCCATAAATTGCTGGAAATTGTTCTTTTTAGGGTCCTAAAGAATTCAAAAGCAGTACACCAACTTATCCATGGAGCTTGGCAATAGCTGTCCAGAGCCCAAAATCTACCAATTACCCACTTAATCCCTCAACATCCTATACAAAATACCATATTCACAAGCTCTCAATTACATCTTAAGCAATGCTTTCAACTTCATAAAAGAAACTTCTCTTCCCGTTGAAGAATTTAGAGCCTCCACTACTACAAAAAAGGAAAAACACGACGAGAATTCACCGTCGTGTATTCTGTTTTCAAATGGTCGTTGAATCCACCGACATCTTTTCCATAACAAAACCACGACGGTGAATAACCGTCGTTGTTAAAACAAAAAACGTCATCAACAAATTAAAACCAACGTTTTTGTACTGCAAAAAGACATAAAAAACAATCGAGGATGAGAATAGACGACCAACTCCAACAAAAAAACGTCGTTAAAAAGAAAACATATGACATATATTAACAGAACATGGCCGCAAGATAAACATACAACGACGAGAACTAAAACTTAACGCCGTTAAATAAATATTTAACGACAAATATAAATATGACGTCTTTACAATCATAATAGACGACGTTATTGACACCTACTACGTCACAACATTTCCAACAACCGTCATAAAATAAAATTTTCACTTCGATTTTTCTATGAATTATGACGTGGAAATAGATGCCAGGGTCATTACTTACGACGCATGTATTTACAGAGACGACATTGAAATGAATAAACAACGTCGGTTCTAAATAAATGAGAGCCGTATTACAGAATTTATACGTCATATTTTGAAAATAAACGACGTGGAAAAAATGATGGGGTCATTAATTACGACACAGTAATTTATAAGGACGACGTTGTCGTCTATATACAACGTCATTACCATGAAAAAGACCGTCGTGTTTAATAATTTATACGTCTTCATTAAAAAAATTAACGTCGTTTAATTCATATATCTTAACGTCGACAAATTTAATGGACTTCAAATACCGTCGTGAATTCATCCTTTTCCACTTTTTTTATGAAAGAACAGACGACGTAGTAAATTCATGACGACGTCGTCTTTTGTAACGTTCAGGTTAAAGTTCTCGTCTTTTAGACGTCGGTATTATGGGATTGGAGTCGTGTTATTTTGAATTACATGACGGTTCTTTATGCTTGTCCGACGTGTTATCCTGGATAACTGTTTCACAATAGCGTCGTGGTTCTTCATTGTTACATTGCTTTAAGACGTCGGTAAATATATTGCAGTCGTTGAATGCTCCAAAACGTCATTATTTATTAGAACAGACGTTTGTTTTTCACATTTTTATCAAAACCGTCGTGTTTGTAATCTGGAACCAGTAATTTTTGTACTGATTGTTTTGTGGCCAAAACCTGTATAATGAAAGTGAAGAAATCACATTACAATATATTACAAAATTAATGTCATACACTGCCAATTACATAAAGCATCATTCAACCCATATATCTTCACACCCATCTCGAATATTTTGACTTCCTAACTCAACCATCACTTCATCAAATGTGTCAACATTTGGCATCCCTCTAGTAAATGGCTCACACTCAATTCTCACATCGCCTAAGACATCATCACCAATAACATCATTATATTCTCTATTAGGCATTGATAACACTACCGACCAACCACGATGCATCGGGTCGTCAACAAAAAATACTTGTTTGACTTGAGAAGCCAAAACAAATTGGTCATTCCTATGTCCAATTTTACTCAAATCTACAAGGGTAAATCCAAGTTCGTCCACTACAAGAACAGAAGTATTATCAATCCAATCACACCTAAAGACTGGGATTGTAAACTTTTGGTAGTCAATGTCCCAAATTTCTTGAATGACACCATAGAAACCCATATTTGAGATAATTGGGTTTTTATCCTTGGCACTAGCAACTTGCATAGTATGTGCAAGTAAATAAACTCCACTATTTTGAGTTGTCCGCACATCATCTTGTGCCTTGATGTTGAATTTAATACCTTTAATAAGATAGCTCCTATATAATGGCACTGCCATGTTTGGACCAGCTGCTAGCCACCTTAAATTTTCTGATACGCCATGATTGTCTTCCTCATTAAGTTCACTTTGAACCTGCAAATTAATCATAACTTAATTCAATCTAACATAGAAAGAAGAAAATTAAAAGTCCAATATGTTATTCAATAACATATACCTTGAAGCGTAGCCATTGAATGAAAGTGTTATTGTGCTTATCCTGCAGCCACTTTGTTCTCTTTCTAAATTTTGGATAAGCGGTCTTGATGTGGATCATATGTTGCCTACATGACACACAAAATTCAAGTATTACGGTCCCAAACATATAAGATAAACATAGGAAATAATTTAAAATGGAAACTTAAAGAATAAAACTCATACGTACTCGATATAAGGTAGGACTTCCTCCGTATTCTCCAAGACATATAGATATGCTTGGTTCAACAGGTCCCGATCAACTACGCTCACTGTGCAACCTGATAATGGCTTTGAAACTCCCATCTTTTGGCTTGAAGGCACTCCAACTGTACTAACATCAGATAAATGCTCGGTACAAAACTCTACACTTCTTCACTATATACCGCTCAGCAATGCAACCTTCGAGGACGAGTACGATTCTGAACATACCCCTTTAGCACTTTCATATATCTTTCAAACGGATACATCCATCTAAAATATACTGGCCCACATAGACGAACTTCTCTGACAAGATGTACTACTAGATGAACTATGATATCAAAGAATGAAGGGGGAAAGTACTTCTCAAGCAAACACAAAGTAACTACTACATCTTCTTCCAACTTATCTAACTTGGAAACATCAACAGTCTTTGCACATATAGCATTGAAGAAGAAGCACAAACGAGTTATTGCATACCTTGCAGGCTTCTCCAAAACAGAACGAATTGCCACAGGGAGCAATTGTTGCATTAAGGTATGACAATCATGTGATTTAAGGCCAAGAAGTCTTGAATCTTGTAAAGATACAAGATTTTTTATATTTGAAGAATAACCTTCAGGGACCTTCATACCATAGAAAGAATTGCAAACCTCTCTCTTCTCTGCTCTTGACAAATTCCAAGGCCCGGGAGGCAAACGAGTACGTCTTTCTCCATACTCGGGTTGCAAATCAGTTTTGACCCCCATGTTCAATAAATCTAATCGAGCAGCAATCCCATCTTTATTTTTTCCAGGGATCTCCAGCAATGTACCAATGATACTATCGCAAACATTCTTCTCAATGTGCATAACATCTAGGAAATGCCTCACAGGAAGGTATTTCCAATACTCGAGATCAAAGAATATTGATTTCTTCTTCCAACAAACTCTGTCACCATCTTCAACCATATGCAGCACTTCTTCTTGGTTAATGGCTCGGAGGCGTGCCATATTCAGGTTTCCCATTAAAAGCTGCACGTTGCCTCCTATATGGATGATTGATTGGTAACCATTTTCTATGCCCAATGTAACAAATTTTGTGGCCATTTTTCAACCTGTGACTAGGTGTATCATTGCCGCATATTGGACAAGCTTTATATCCTTTAACAACACAACCATATAAGTTTCCATAGGCGGGGAAATCATTAATTGTCCACATTAATGCAGCTCTGAGTGTGGGGATTGAATCCATCAGATGAAAGAGCCAATCTCAAGTTTCTCGGCTCATTACCAAACTCGGGCCATTTATCATCAAGAAGTTTCCAAGACGGGGAATCCGCCGGATGAGACATATAACCGTCAATTGATTTTCTAGCAGCATGCCAAGTCAAACTCTTAGCGGTCTTATGTGATCGAAACATCCTTTTAAACCTTGAAATTGGAGGAAAATACCACACCACTTTCGTTGGCACACCCTCTTTCAAGATTGAATCTTTGCCTTCCTTCCACCTTGAGATACCACAAGTAGGACAATGAGTTAAATCCTCATACTCCTTCCTATACAAGATGCAATCATTGGGGCATGCGTGCATTTTCTCATAACTCAGCCCCAATGCACACAAAGTCTTTTTTGCCTCATACATAGAGGCCGGTATTGTATTTCCTTCTGGAAGCAAATCGCCTTAAAGTATCAATAATTCTGTAAAACAGACATCAATCATCCCATGTTTTGCCTTCAAATTATACAACTTCACTAATGCCGATAACTTCGTGTACTTTCTACAACCAGGGTACAATGGTTGATCTCCATCCCCAATCACATTGGCAAACTCGTAAGGATCAAATCCAAAATCACCAAAATCATTATCATCCATCTCTATTTCTTCAGACACAAAACTGTACCTACTATGGTCATCATCTTCTTCAACATTTCTACTAGCATTAGTAGTTGCTTCCCAAGGTTCTCCGTGAAATGTCCAATTCTTATAGCTTTGGTCAACTCGATTAAAGTATAAGTGATCCCTTATAATTCCAACCCCAAACAATTTCAAATTAACACATTTAACACATGGACAACGGATATGCCTTCGATCTTCTATCCGAGTGCATCCATGACTTATCCATCTCCGACATTATACCCTATTATATATAATAAAGTGAAAAGACAAGCAATGACCATCACTATAGCAGATTATATAAAGTCTAATAGCAAGTAATATACAACAGAGACGACGGTTTTTAAACAAAAACAGACGTATTTGACATATATAGACGACGGATTTTCAACAAACGTCGTCTAATTATAACCACGACGGTAGTTAAATAACACCGTCGTGTATAAGTAATACAAACGACGGTTTAAAGTAAAAACCGTCGTCGTATGCCTGAAAACGCGTCGATATCCAGTTTATTTTCAAGATCCCAAAACCCTATTAAGAACACAACATATACATGAAACCAAGCATGAAACCAACATATACATGAAACCAAGCATGAAACAAACATATACATGAAACCAACATATACTAAGCATGAAAACAATAAATCCATTCCCAATTCAACATAACAGAGAGTGATTAAAAGATCCGACCAAATGAAATCCATTCCCTATTCAACATAACAGAGAGTGATCAAGAAAACATTAAACAGAAAATCCATGAACCCATACCTCCAACAACATTATTAAAATATCGCAAAACATATATCTAAAACCCTTTAACAAAACAACGTAATATCATTCAATGAATTTACAAGGGGAAGAGAGGGTTTGTACTTACAGGTTGGCAGAGCTCACAGATTATGACCAAATTGGATTTTACACAGCCTGGAGAGCCCAACTTTGAATTAGAGATGAAGTGAGAGAGCGAAATGTTATGTTGCGCGAAATCTGAAAATTTTAGGGTTCAGGGTTAGAAGTATAAAACTAAGAGCCAAATCTGAAAATTTTAGGTCTCGCGAATATTTTTAGAAAGCGCGCTCTTTAAAACATCGACCGAAAAAACAAACGTCGTTAAAATTTCACATTAAACATGACGCTTATTACATTAAAGACGTCGTGGTAAAACTATGTACGACACAAAATCAAACAGAAGTCGTCAAAACTATGAAAAACCACGTCGGGGTTAAGTAATTAACGATGTTGTAAATAATAATAAACGACTCACGTGTAAACAAAACGTCGTTTAAAAGAGAAACCATGGCGGATTTTTCACTATCCGACGTAAACTCAATATTCCACGACTCAATCACCGTCGTTAAAAGTAATACCCTAAACTTTAAAACCATCAATTATATATTTATAAAATTTAATTTTATAAAATTGTTTATGGTTTTACAGCCTAATATATAACAAACATAAATCCTAAACCCCAAAAATTATACTTTAACCCTAAACCCTAATAAATAACAACCCTAAACCCTAAACCATCAAACTATATAAGTGATGTTATGACTCATCAAAACAATTTTATTTTGGTTGGTCATTTTAAACTTTTATTACTCAAACTGCATTTTTTTGGGGTTTAGGGGGAAGAAAATATATCAATGACTTCATAGGAGTTGAAGTTGAATTTTTTGGATTTATTTTAAATTTATTTTTAAAATTTTGAATTAAAGATAATAAAATATTCTTATATGAACAACAAACCACGTCGGGGTTAAGTAACTAACGACGTTGTAAATTATAATAAACGACTCACGTGTAAAAAAAACGTCGTTTAAAAGAAAAACCATGGCGGATTTTTCACTATCCGACGTAAACTCAATATTCCACGACTCAATCACCGTCGTTAAAAGTAATACCCTAAACTTTAAAACCATAAATTATATATTTGTAAAATTTAATTTTATAAAATTGTTTATGGTTTTACAGCCTAATATATAACAAACATAAACCCTAAACCCCAAAAATTATACTTTAACCCTAAACCCTAATAAATAACAACCCTAAACCCCAAATCCTAAACCCTAAACCATCAAACTATATAAGTGATGTTATGACTCATCAAAAAAAATTTATTTTGGTTGGTCATTTTAAACTTTTATTACCCAAATTGCATTTTTTTGGGGTTTAGGGGGAAGAAAATATATCAATGACTTCATAGGAGTTGAAGTTGAATTTTTTGGATTTATTTTAAATTTATTTTCAATATTTTGAATTAAAAATAATAAAATATTATTATATCAACAACAAACCACGTCGGGGTTAAATAACTAATGACGTTGTAAATTATAATAAACGACTCACGTGTAAAAAAAACGTCGTTTAAAAGAGAAACCATGACGGATTTTTCACTATTCGACGTAAACTCAATATTCCACGACTCAATCACCGTCGTTAAAAGTAATACCCTAAACTTTAAAAGCATAAATTATATATTTGTAAAATTTAATTTTATAAAATTGTTTATGGTTTTACAGCCTAATATATAACAAACATAAACCCTAAACCCCAAAAATTATACTTTAACCCTAAACCCTAATAAATAACAACCCTAAACCCCAAACCCTAAACCCTAAACCATCAAACTATATAAGTGATGTTATGACTCATCAAAACAATTTTATTTTGGTTGGTCATTTTAAACTTTTATTACTCAAACTGCATTTTTTTGGGGTTAAGGGGAAAGAAAATATATCAATGACTTCATAGGAGTTGAAGTTGAATTTTATGGATTTATTTTGAATATTTTGAATTAAAAATAATAAAATATTATTTTATCAACAACAAACCACGACGTTGTAAATAATAATAAACGACTCAATTGTAAAAAGGACGTCGTTTAAAAGAGAAACCATGGCGGATGTTTCACTAAACGACGTCTCATGTACGTACAAACGGCATATCACATCTAAATATCATTTTACGTCGGTTTTTTACATAATTATGTCATTGGAAAGTTATTACACGTCGGTTACGCAATTTGTTTTTTCTTTTATGTTATGAAAACCTCAACAAATTTTCAGGGAAAAAAAGGATGTATATTATAGACAAAATTTGTACATATAAAAATATCAAGTGTTCCAAAAATCCTCTATTCCATATGAAGGCAAACAAACTCTGCCCATTCATTCCGGACTTCATCAATGGCTGCTTGGGGGTATGGCACTTGCTCTTTTCCCTTGGCAAACTGCAATCCATAAACAATGATTATTAAGCTTTACAAAATAAAAAGAAATTTAGTCACAGACGACGCTTTTTTTCATAACCGACGTAGTCTATCGATTCAACGACGGTAATTTTAAAGGACCGTCGTTGATAATACAAAAAACCACATAAAATGTTTCTGAAAATTTTCTTCTTACCTTCTTCTCAAACTCCAAGGAAGGATCCATGATGATGTCCCTCATGAAGCGCATCACATAATACCCGCATTCGACACTTTGCTAGGTTGCTTTGGTGTGCCTGGCGAGTTTTCCAAATTGGTGCTTTACGGCCTGGTCTGCCTATCGGGAATTATAAATTTTTAAAGCACTGTTCACGATGTTTTGCCCTCCTCATCAACCACACGATTTCCAGGCAGAGGATCCAGAAAATAGACGGTTTCCCTCTTTGCTCTCACAATCAGCAAGACCCAATGACGGCTGCACAAAATTAAAATAAAAAACGACTGTTAATATAAAAAGTCAGCACAAGAAAACAAACGACGGTTATTTATAAAAACCGACGTATTATATAGTTTCACACGACGTAATAACGTAGCCATCGACGTCATTATAAATTTATCACGACGGTAATTAACTACCGACGTGGTTAGTTGTTTCAAACGACTCAATAAATAAAGAACCGACGTGGTTAGATGTTTCAAACGACACAAAATTAGTTAAACAGTTTTATAAGTGGTAAGTTAGTGAAAATCATACAAACAAAATCCTTTTAAGGAGACTAACCCTGGATTGTAAGGCATCATGAAAATTTGTTCACCATCTATTTTCTGAAGTCGACTAGCTACAATTCGTGATCTGTCAGTTAGTGACCCAGCGTTGGCACTAACTTGAGCAGGGTCGATAAAGCCAACCATGCTGCACATATTTGCATCTCTCAAACGATCATATAAGCACCTAAATATATAAAACAAACGACGGTTATTTATAAACAAACGACGTATTATACAATTTCACACGACGAACTGAAATAAAGCAGACGTTATAACCAATTTATCACGACGGTAAAAAAAGAACGACGTGGTTAGTGGTTTAAAACGACGCAATAAATAAACCACCGACGTCTTATGCTATAATGATTGATAAGGACAAACCACATATATACTGCAACCACAGTAGCCCCAATTTCTTCCATGCCTGCAAACTGTGTAATATCTTCATGCAAGACGAAGGTACTGCGATCTGCACCAAACACCTCCTTCTCAATTGTGAAGGTCATGATCTTCTCCTGAGGCTTTAGTGTCGTTTCCACATAACGACAAAGGGATTGTAAGGAAGATGGCACCTCCACATTTGAATAATCAACCACTTCATTACCCTGTTTAAAGAAATAAAGCAAAATAAAATGACGTGGTAATTCAATAAAAACGACGGTTTAAATTAAAAAACGTCGTCTGATAATAATTTAAACGACGGTAATAAAAAACCGTCGTTTTAAACAATTTATTACGTCATAGAAAATAAATTCCGACGTCTAATTTGAAAACAAACGACGGTTTAAAGAAAAATATCGACGTCTGAAATTTGAAAAACAAATAAAAGAGGCAAAGTTATGAGAATATACCTCTTCGTCATGCTTTTCTTCATCTTGTTTTTCTTCTTTCTTCTCTTCATCATTTTTGTCTTCCTTTTTTTCTTCCTTCTTCTCTTCATCTTTTTTTTCTCCCTTCTTCTCTTCATCTTTTTTTTCTTCTTTCTTCTCTTCATCTTGATTTTCTAAAGCCCCAGATTTCTGTTTTAAGTAATAAAGAAATATATATATATATATAAGACAGATTGTACAGAAAGTAAAAAAATTAAATCAAAACGTCGTGGTAAGGCATAACATAAGACGGTATGTAAGAATTATGGACGTCTTAAAATTATTAAACGATGGTAAATAATAAACGTCGTGGTAATTGTCTATTACGTCGGTAATGACTAAAACCGTCGTCTAAAAACCACAAAGTACGACGTCTAATGGCGTGTAAAACAAGTAAACTAAATACGACGTGGTATTTGAATAAAAACGACGGTTTATTTATAAAATCGTCGTGGTATGGTTTTAAAACGATGGGTTTCTTCATAATAACGACGTCTAATGTTTTTTTAAAACAGAGAATTCAAAGTTCAGATATGTTACCGTTTCTTCCTTCTGTTCCCCATTTTTGGCAGTATCATCCTCTAAATGTAGGGATCTCACATCAGCCCCAGAACAACTTGCTTTATCAGACATTGGATTTTTGGGACTTTGCTCTAGACCTTGGTTTTGACAGGGGCTAGTTTTCGGTTTAAGCATGCTTGGATCAAAATTGGGGATGAGTTGGGAAAGCTGACTTAGTATATGTTCCCTCTCAGCCTCTACCAATTGTTTGGTTCTAGCCTCCATCCTTAAAGCCTCTTCCCTTGATCTAGCTTCCATCTTCTTAGTCTCTTTTTGAAGGACAATTCCTACACTTTCCTTCAATTGATCGGCAAACTTTACCCTCTGTTGTCTAGGTAAATTGAAGAATTGCCTAGGGGAAATCTCAGCACCTACCCCTCTTACTCTCCTTGGATGCTCGGGACCCAAAGTCAAGGTCAACACATCATTATTACCAGTTACACTAAGACTGCCTTCAGCCACTTGTTTTTGCAATTCATCCTAAAACAAAGACATATAAAAAATTCAGCAAAAGAAAACACACGACGGTTATTTCTAAACAAACGACGCATTATATAATTTCACACGACGCAACAACATAGAAATCGACGTTATAATATATTTATAACGACGTTACTTAAATAACGACGTGGTTAGTTGTTTCAAACGACGCAATAAATAAACCACCGACGCCTTATGCTATAATTACAGAAAACAGAGTTGTGATTCCAGATTTAGATCTTTCACGACGTTTTTGAAAACATTTCGTCGTAGTAATATCATTCACACGACGAAAAAATTAACCACCGACGTCTCATGCTATAATTACAGAAAACAGAGTTGTGATTCCAGATTTAGATCTTTCACGACGTTTTTGAAAACATTTCGTCGTAGTAATATCATTCACATGACGAAAAAATTAACCACCGACGTCTTATGCTATAATTACAGAAAACAAAGTTGTGATTCCAGATTTAGATCTTTCACGACGTTTTTTAAAATATTTCGATGTAGTAAAATCATTCACACGACGGAAAAATATAACATAAGACGTAATAAGAATTATACACAGTTTAATAAAAATTTAAAACAGAGTGTGTAGGCTTACAATTAATTTTGCTTTCTCTGCCACCTTTGGATTCGGGATGTT
Organism: Prunus mume; assembly: GCF_029339155.1. Lineage (NCBI taxonomy): Eukaryota > Viridiplantae > Streptophyta > Magnoliopsida > Rosales > Rosaceae > Prunus > Prunus mume. The sequence continues at coordinate 9,713,595 of NC_142698.1, read as the reverse complement.
ACCATGTTTGTCCTGTCTAGCTTTCTTCCATAAGGTAGATCGATCAATTTCTACCCCAGGCGTGGTTTCCTCCAATTGATCCTCCAACCAGCATATCCTTTTCAAGACAATCGATGATTGTACTCAAGTTTCTCCCTAATCTGTGAATGTTGAGAATGCACAGACTCAAATTCTTTGGATAACCTTGAAGCTACAAAGGCATCCAATTCTGCTTTCTCTATGAATTTATATACTTCAGGGGGTTGGCTTAATTTCTCCCTCTCCTTGATGTATGGAAGGATATAATGCCTCGTCAGTGTAGACTTGAAATCCTTCCATTTCTTGGCAGCAGAAGATAACACCGAGGTCTTGCCCCCTTGACTTACCACAAAATCCATGTCAACGGCTTCCCAAATCTGCTCCTTTATATCCTTGGGGATTTCAGCCCATTTCTTGTCCACAAGTGGGACTCTGGAGCTTGCCAACACACCAATGTATGACTGCATCTCAGTATGTGCAGGGCCACATCCTTTCCCCCTTTTATTGTACTCAACAACTGGTTTGATTTTCTGCAATTTTCTCTTCACAACACGAGGCATTGTGCTCATACCTCGACCTGACTTTGAATCCTCAGAAATTGTTGTTGTGCTGGTTGGTTCTGTCTCAGCAGATGAAACAAACTTCATCTTCTTCAAGGGCTTGTCTTGAGGAGTTACCATTCCAAGCTCCTTACCTCCATTTTTTTTGGAGCCAGAGTCCTTACTTTGGTCTTGAGAAACTATGGTTATAGAAAAAACAAACCTGCAAGTGAAAATATTTCAGGAAAAAAATTAGAACACAAACGACGGTTATTTATAAAATACGACGTATGATAAGATTTTATACGACGTAATAACATAACATTAGACGTAATAAATGTTTAAAACGAGAGTACTTAAACAACGACGAAACAATATTAAAGAAGACGTAATAAGAACTTATTACGGCGATATTTACACGACGTCGTGATATTCAAATTCACACGACGTAAATATTAATATAACATCATGTTATGGTTATTCATACGACGTAAATAATAAGCTACCGTCGTATTTATAAGAAACCAAAAACATTTTTCTTTCTCTGTGAATGTTTGATTGCAGGTTTAATTTCTCTGAAACATGGTTTTTGTTTTTCCTAATTTGATAAAATACAAAGAAAAAGAAAGAAAGGTTTGGCATCTTTTATAGACGACGGTATCTTTGTATAACGCCGTGGTATGAACATTCACACGGCGTCAATAATAAGATACCGTCGTCTATATAAGATACCAAACCCTACTTTCTTTGTCTTTGTATTTTATCAAATTAGGAAAAACGAAAACCATGATTCGAGAAATCAAACCTGCAATTAAACAAGCAAATAAAAAATTGACCGTCATTTTAAAAACAACTTAGATCAATTTTAGGACGACGCTAGGACAACTGACGAACCGTCGTGGTCTACATATTTAACCACGTAAATAAGAAGCTACCGTCGTCTTATTTAGTTGAATTAGTTGTGTTCAAAGTTGGAAACTTTCCCTCTCTGTCTGTGTATATTTTATCAAACTTGGAAAGAATAAAAATGATTTTCGCCAGAAAAAAGGTAAAAAGATTTTCAAAACAAAAACCGTATGAGCATGCAAAATAGCAACAAAAATAGTGAGAAATGAAAGCTTACCTTTTGCATGCAGTGAAAGCTTTCTCTCGGAGTTTGGTGTTTAAGTTCAGAGACGACAACGAAGACGAGAGGAAGACGATGAGATACTCTGACAGTGCTTTGACAAGGAAAAAAGACGAAAAGTTTTCTCTGGAAGATTGAAATTTTTTCTCGGGTTTGGAAACAATGCATGTGTAAGTCAAGTAGACGAAAAGTTGTATATGTATACAGACCGTTTCATAGTAATAAGACGGCGGTTTACATAGAACGACGACGTATTAATAGACAAACTACGACGATAATTTGAACTTAGGACGTGGTAAATAAATACGACAGTAGTGTTGTAGGTACCGCCGTAGTAAACTCCTAAATAAAAGTCGATAAATCAATATCTCGCGTCATGGTAGAAATATTTAACACGACGGTTTTTTGTAATTTATTGACGTTTATTTTTATAATATACGTCATTTTGTTGTAATATACCGACGTGGAATTTTGTAAATAGACGGCGGTTTTTTGTAAGGACCGCCGTGGGTTTTAAAAATTTATTGTATAAATTTGTCGCTTTCTTTCAGTTTCAGTTTTCATTTAGGTTTCCAAGTTCTTCCTCTCTCAAAGATACTCTCTCTCACATCTCGAAGACAATAATATGGATGTCTTTCTCAAAGAGAAACGGCAGCTTACTCTCCAACAAATCTATGTCCACAAGAGGAAGCTTGTCAATCCTGATAGGAGACTTAGTGCTTCTGAATACTCCTTGCTTTCCATCAAAGAGATGCAAGCTGGCCTCCACTCATTTGTCGAAGGAAAGTTCGCTTCTGGAAATCAAGATCGATGTCACCTCGCTCGATTTTCTTGGCTAAGAAGATCCGTCAGGTTTGTGATAGAAGAAGATGGGTTATTGGCATTAGTGAAGAAGATGGGTTATCCGTAGAGCTTCTGAAGAAGAAGATGGGTTTTCAAGAATGCGATAAAGAATAGAAATGGCTTCAGAAAGAGAATGGTTAAAGAAATTGAAACAACGACGGTTTTATGTTCTACCGACGTCTTTTTGTAAACTAAGACGACGTAATAATTTTTTTCGCGACGTGTATTCGTTTTAAAACGTCTTATGTGTAATATAACCGACGTGGATTGTATTTTTATAATTATAAATAGAATTTTTTTTCCCTTGTTCTTTCAGTTTATTTTTCAAAAAAGTGCCTTATAAATAGAGTTTTTTTTCCCGAGGAAATTAAAGTTCTAGAATTTGTAAAGTTTCTTTTCTGGGGGACTGATTTAAATCAAATACCAATATAAAAACAACGACTGTTTGTTGTTATACCGTCGTCTTTTTAAACTAAAACGACGCAATATTTTTTTCGCGACGTGGATTCGTTTTCAAACGTCGTTATGTGTAATATAACCGACGTGGATTTTTTTATAATTATAAGTATAATTTTTTTCCCTTATTCTTTCAGTTTATTTTTCAAAAACAGTGCCTTATAAATAAAGTTTTTTTTCCCGAGGAAATTAATGTTCTAGAATTTGTGAAGTTTCTTTTCTGGGGGATTGATTTAAATCAAATACCAATATAAAAACAACGACTGTTTGTTGTTATACCGTCGTCTTTTTAAACTAAAACGACGCAATATTTTTTTCGCGACGTGGATTCATTTTTCAAACGTCGTTATGTGTAATATAACCGACGTGGATTTTATTTTTATAATTATAAATATAATTTTTTTCCCTTTTCTTTCAGTTTATTTTTCAAAAATAGTGCCTTATAAATAGAGTTTTTTTTCCCGAGGAAATTAATGTTCTAGAATTTGTAAAGTTTCTTTTCTGGGGGACTGATTTAAATCAAATACCAATATAAAAACAACGACTGTTTGTTGTTATACCGTCGTCTTTTTAAACTAAAACGACGCAATATTTTTTTGCGACGTGGATTCGTTTTCAAACGTCGTTATGTGTAATATAACCGACGTGGATTTTATTTTTATAATTATAAATATAATTTTTTTTCCCTTATTCTTTCAGTTTATTTTTCAAAAACGAGTGCCTTATAAATAAAGTTTTTTTCCCGAGAAATTAATGTTCTAGAATTTGTAAAGTTTCTTTTCTGGGGGACTGATTTAAATCAAATACCAATATAAAAACAACGACTGTTTGTTGTTATACCGTCGTCTTTTTTAAACTAAAACGACGCAATATTTTTTTCGCGACGTGGATTCGTTTTCAAACGTCGTTATGTATAATATAACCGACGTGGATTTTATTTTTATAATTATAAATATAATTTTTTTTCCCTTTTTCTTTCAATTTATTTTTCAAAAACAGTGCCTTATAAATAGAGTTTTTTTTCCCGAGGAAATTAATGTTCTAGAATTTGTAAATTTCTTTTGTGGGTGACTGATTTAAATCAAATACAAATATAAAAACAACGACTGTTTTTTGTTATACCGTCGTCTTTTCTTGTCGTCTTAAGTAAGACTAAAACGACGTAATGTATTTGTTAACCGACGTGGATTATTTTTGTTAAACGTCGTTATGTGTAATATAACCGACGTTGATTTGGTTTTTTAATTATAAATAGGATTTTTTCACGGGTGCTTTCGTTTTAGTATTCGATTAGGGTTTCAACTTCTTCTTGCCCCTTTCTCTGTCTCACCTCATCTCTTGGGAGACAATTGTTTGAATGTTGGTTTGTGTGTATGTTTGTGTATCTGATTCACAAACATACACACATCACCAATTTTCAAAAAATTGTCTCTCTGATTGCAAATCTGTGGCTGCCGTCGTGAAGTTTTAGGAGGCAATTGTTTGGATGTTGATGTGTGTGTGCGTTTGTGTAGATACACAAACGCACACACATCATCCACTTCCAAAAATTGTCTCTCGATTGCAAACTGAGGTGCCGTCAAATTTCGAAGCAATTTTTGATGTTAATGTGTATGTGCTTTTATGTATCTCAAAGACACAAATACACATACATCATTAACCTCTAAAATATTATCTTTCTGGTAAGATTATGATGAGCAACAGAGTTCCATCTTATAAGATTTCCTAACCCTTGTGATCTCAGAAAAATCTGATTATGTCGGCGGTTTTCTATATAAACCGTCGTGGTTATTACAATTCTTGTCATTAAGTAGATCTACCGACGTAGGATAACAAAATCCAAGAAATAAATTGTTAAAAAAAATTCTTATTCAGACGACGGTTTAAATATAATGTATGACGTATAAAGTGGACAAATACGACGTTAAATTGTATAATACGTCGTTAAATGAAAACCCCAACTTGGTGAGATTTAAAGATATCGTCGTAGAAATACGAGAAAGACGTCGTTATATTTATCTTTGCCGTAGTTGTACATTAATTTGATACGGCGGTATTTTGTATTTTACCGCCGTGGATTTATTTGTAATTATACGGCGCCTTATACGAAAACTTGGTCGTGTTAATTTCTGGGTAAAAACGGCGGCTTTTTGAAATCGTCATATTTACTTTCTACGTCGGTCGGTTCATAACTTCCGCCGTTATTTGTTGGCTATGATTTTACCACTTGAAAATCCTATTTCAATAAGACGTCGGTTTTTTAATTAAGTACGTCGTGTTTTAGGAACAGCCATTTGAATCTCCATTTTTTAGTTGTCTAAGGTGTTATTACACGGCGGTTTTATAAAACCGTCGTCTTTTAAAAAACAACGAAGGTTTTCACTTAGACCGTCGTGTTTTTCTGGTCGTCTTTTTCACTTTTTGTAGTAGTGAAAATCGAAGGCAATGACATGAAAAATTGTCGGAAACCTTATGAGCCTATAGAACTTCAAATAGAGAGGCAATTGGCATGACCTCATATGCTCTAACCTATGGACATGATGCGATTCTGCACATGGAAACCATAATCCAGTCCATCAGAATTGCCTAGTAGCATAACTTAGTTGGAGAAGACTATTCACAAACAATACTACTAGAATTGGAAGGATTGAATACAAGCAGAATTGATACCCTCAACAAACTCTTAGCATGAAAAGAAGTTGTGAAAAAAGCTTATAATAAAAGAATTAAAAACAAGAGCTTTGAAGAGGGAGAGATTATCTGGAGAGCAGTTCTGCCTATTAGAGCCCACGTGGCTGGTTATGGAAAATGGTCACCCACTTGAGAAGGCCCTTTTGTAATCAAACAAGTCCTTGGATTAGGGGCATACATGTTACAAGATCAAGATGGAGAAGCCCATGCAGTGCCAATCAATGGCAAATGGTTAAAGAAGTTTTATTCAACTATGTGGGATTCACAAGCAATACAAACATATCCTAGGATCGAAGGAGAGATGGATAGAACTGTTACTTGACTTTTTGAGTAGTTGATGTAAATATGTTGGTTCGTTTTTGTCTATTCTGCCCATCTATGATAATTGAATGAAATGTGAAATGAAAAATTGGCGGAAATAAATTGAACTTGTTCATTTCATAATTGTCATTAATAAAAGACTAGGTTTTTATTACAGAATATAGGCCTAGGCACGGTTCGAGTCGGGTCTAATTTTATGCGAACCTTGGGCCAAACTGAGTAAGGCATCGGTTCTCAGGTCGGGTCGGGTCTAAACTCAAAGCCAAAAATGAGCTGACCCAAAAATACACTTGTATCAGTCAACAATCAATCACCAAACAGATAATTTCAGTGAAAATAGAAATAAATTGTTTGCTTATCTTCAAAACCATTCAAAGTTTTAACAAACGAACATGTCAAAAGTCATGAACTACTACTCCTGAATAAGAAACAGATAAAAAATATTATCCCTCAAAACAGTACAATCTTACAACAGAACACCCTCAGCTATCAGTAAAAATCCTACAGAAAATATAGGACCAAAAGTTATACACAATCCCTATCTAACAAATGGTCCTAGACTTCCTTTGCACCCATACCTAGGGGTGGGCACGGTACCGTATGGTACGGTATTGAGCCCGTACCGCTACCGATACTGAAAATTTAAATCGGTATGGTATGGTATGGGATTATAGTTTGCCAAAATTGGTATCGTACCGTACCGTGCCAAATCGATATCGGTACCATTTAGGTACCAAAATGATACAACTAAAAAATGAACCAATTCAATATTCAACACCAAAATAAGTGATGCCTAAGTTACAAATTCAAAGATTCAACATATTCAATATCCAAATCCTAATCAACATATTCAATATCCATCAATATATTCAATATCCAAATCCTAATCAACATATTCAATATCCAAATCAACCAAATCAATATTTATCCATCAACAAATTCATCAAACCCAAATGGTTAAAACTCATGCCTTATGGCTTACAAACCAAAATAGTTAAAATTATGCTTTATGGCTTACAAAAATACAAACACAATCCAAACATAAATGAAAAAAACATAAAGTTATACTATTCGGTACAGTACGGTATTGACCGGTACCAAAATCTTGATACCGCTACCATACCATGCTCTATTGGTACGGTACGGTACGGTACCGAATATCTCCCCATACCAAATGAAACGGTATGAAATCGGTATGGTACGGTGCGGTTAGAGTACGGTTTCGGTATTTCGGTTTAAGATGCCCACCCCTACCCATACCTCCACCATAATTCTAAATTATATACATCCGAGGATATCTGAGACGTGAGCGCCATCTCCACTTGTGAAGCTTTTCAATCTGCCAATCAAACCATGCTTTGTGTGAGCTTCTTAAAGGTTTGTGAATGCATTCCACTTGTGAAGAAAAATTATATAACCTCATATTAGAGCTTGTAGATATTCATTTTGATCCCCCCTCTTTAGAGTTTGAATCATACAAATGAAAAAGTTTATAAAAGTAAGCATAGGCATCAGAAGAAAATTATCATCTATCTTTAGCTAAGAGTACAGAATCAATTACAAATTATATAAAAAGACAAAAGCAATATTGTAATTAACAAACAATTTATATGGCTTTACATCCATTAACAGAGATGTGAACGAGAACAATTTCTTGAACACAAGTGTAATATTCCAAATCATTAAGTTTAGGAAAGTCAATGAAAGGATAAAAGATACTTACGTATATTTCTTACATCTATCTTCGACGAGTAGCATCCTTGGATGATCCACACCTCCTTCTTTTATGGACTCTCTAAACTTCTCTGAAACATTATCAAATCTGTATTGTTGTAGTTCAGTAAGGTGCTCAATACCCTGTGGCAATGTTTCTAACATCATGCAACTATGAATGTATAAGACCCTGAGATTTGGCATCGCCCCTTTTTCTATAGTTATCTTATTTAATAATGCGAAATTCCCCAACCGCAAAAATCGAAGCTTCACAAAGCCTCTGCTGAAACATAACTCTTTCCTATCAGAGGCATCATCAAGGAAAAGAAAATGTAAAGAGGGTAAAGCTTCAATATGAGGTAGTAAATCTTCTTCAAGTCTGGACCCATGCAGATTCAATTTTGTGAGAGACTGGAGAGAACAAAACCAATGTGGTACCTTTTCCAGTTTGCCGACCAAGTCAAGTACATCAAGGTAGGGAGGCGGTGAAGACAATGCGTCAACTCGAAGAAATTCCTCTCCCTCTGCTACAATTAAACCCAAGGAGGAAAGCACCTTCATCTCTTGAATTGAGGCACATAGGTCCTCCGCGTCTCTTTCTTTCACATTTGTAATGCCAAGGTTCTTAAGCTGGGTCATCTTTCCAACAAGTCTAATACTATTTCCTTCTGATTCAATATATGCCAAAGATTGCAATTTCTTCATCTTACTAATACTTGATGGTATTCTTACCCCAATAAAATTTCCGAAAATGAACCTGCCCACAAGTAAATGGCGCAAGTTTATCAACTTGGAAATCCCTCTTGGAAGTGCAACTATTTTTGTCAGCGTGATGTTCAAGGTCTGAAGGTTGCGGAGCTTTCCAATGGATTCTGGAAGCTCCCTAATTGGAGTTCTACTCAAATTTAAAAATTTTAAATTAAATAAGGACGTTAGATTGTCTGGCAAATTATCAATTGGGACATCCTCCAAATCTAGAACCGTCAACAATTTAAGGTCAAAAGGTAATTTATTTGGGAAAGAGAATGAGGATACGGCAGTGGCAAAGACGAGAAACGAACGAAGCCGTGATATACCTGTGCATGATCCAATTTCTCCATTAGTTGTTTGAATTGACAAACGGAGTGCCCCAGTTTCTTCTGTTGTTTCACTCCCGCCGTCATGTACAGCGCAAAACTTTTCTTGTTTTGCTATTGACAGAGCAATCTCCCTCAAAAGATCATGCATCTTACATGCTGGGAGGGGTCCTCGAAACCTTTGCTGTAGCATGTTACGAAAAATGAGTTCCATAAGATAGCCATTTGCAACTTTTTCTGGCGTGAGCCCTTCGACATGTTCAACAAATCCTTCAGCGATCCACAATGAGATGAGCCTATTATTTACGATCACATGATCTTCAGGGAAAAGGGAACAATATAGAAAGCATTGCTTCAATCGGTATGGCAAATCATTAAAACTAAACAACAAGATGCTTTTCATAGGTTCTAGCAAAGGATTGTTTGTTAAATGCCAATTTAAGCTGTTGTAGACTGTGCTCCACTCTGTAAGTGACTTCTTAGAAGACATAAGACCACTCAAGGCTACGATCGCAAGAGGTAGGCCTTCACACTTCTCCACAAGTTCCCGAGCTAAAGGCAGAAGTTCAGGTGAACAAGATTTGTTTGGATAACTTGAGAATGCTTTCATGCTGAAGAGCTCCCACGAATCACCTTTTTCCAGCGGTTGAATCTTGTGAACACAGCTTTCAACTCCAAAAGAAGAGAATGCTATGTCTTCTCTTCGAGTTGTAAGCATGACTCGACTTCCAAGTTGTTTATCTGGAAATGAAAACCTTATTTTGTCCCAAAGGTGGACATCCCACACGTCATCCAATACAACTAGGTACCTTTTAGTCTCCAAGTAGTTCACCAAAATCTCCAGCAATTCGTTATAACTCATGGCATTCATGTCTGCAGGGACCGCTTCCTTCTTTGCTTTGTGGAATTCTTTGATCAATCTTCTAAGTAAGTCTTCAATCACATAAGACTGGGAAACAGTAATCCACGCATAGCATTCGAAATGGCTCTTCACAACGTCGTCGGTGAAGGTCCTTGCAACTAGAGTTGTCTTCCCTGATCCTCCCATCCCGACCACGGACACAACAGTTTGGTGCTTGGCTTCATCCCTCAGCCATCCCAGTAACATGTTCTTATGGCCTCCAATCCCGACAAGTTCATCCTCCTTCTGATAAAGAGAAGACTCCGCTTGATTCTGCACCCATCTGAGAATATCCTCAGAAGAAGTACTTTTTCCTTCTACAGCTGCACCACCACCATATCTTTGATTTCTCTCTGGAATAGCTCTAATTGCAATCGCAATTTTCTGCAACTTTTTGACTATTTTACGCTTATACCAAAGGTGCTTTGGAAACTGAATGGTTTTGTGGATCCACGGGGCAAATCGACCGCCAATTTGCTGCTCGTACACGTGATACATGAATTCATCAATGATGTTTTTAACATCATTGGCCAAGTCTCGAACGCTTCTGATCCACACCTCCTCTACTTGTGTGTGTGCTTTGTTGCGCCCGTCAGCATCCGCTAAGAAGGCTTTCATGAATTCCAGCTCCCGCTTAATCTCATCAACTTGATCAGCAACACCCGCTATGGAGGCTGCTTCACTGTCGAGAATTGCTACAAATTTGCCAATGAAGAGGTCTGCTGAAACTGACGCCATAATGGCCTTATTTTGGTATATGCTAGCTTAATCAAAACAACACATCTAGAATTAATTCGATTGTGTGGTGGTGGGTTGGGGCTCAGCTCAGATGTACTAGAAGAGAGAGAGATGATAAATTATTGCTTAGAAATCTTGCTATGGTTATTGCTCTGAAATCTCGAAAAAGTAGATTCCATCTTGCTATGGGTCTGTTTATTGCTGAAAAAGTGGGCACGGGGAAAATGGGAGGGGGCACGGGCAAAATGGGAGGGGGCACGGGGATCTCAGTTAAAAAAATATCTAGTTAGGACATGATGGTATTGTTATCCGCATCTCTAGATTCGACTCAATAAAATTTATTGAATAAATGATATATTTATTTTAAATTAATAAATATATAACATAATATAATATAACAATTAAAAAGTTTTAATGTATAAATAACTAATTAAATAATATTAAGTTAAGTTAGATTAGTCTATTAAAGTAGCATGGCAGTTGTAATTTAGTAGCTGTATGTACAGCCACATATCCCTCTCTTGCGCAAGTTTTTTGGGTTTTCCAATTGAGTGTGGACATTCATCTTGATGATGAATTGTTGATGAAAACACTATGTTGTATTAGTTTCATTAATTTTTACCCCGTTTTCTCTAAAAAAAATATATTATTTTATTATTTTTCTCAAATTGAATTGAAATGAATTTGAGTAGTTGAGTGAAATTTTATAGTTCAATTGAATTTAATTTAAGTTAAATGATAGTTTAAGGTGAAATTGAAGTGTAATATGTACATTTTTTATATTTGTTTAAATATATAATCGGAGATTCGGGCCGGATTTGGGATATAATCCCCCGATGAGGACGGGGACGGATTCCCTGAAATTTCATACTGGGGACGAGGACGAGGACGAGGATGGGGAGTGAGGACGAGGACAGGGATGGTATAACTATACTCAGCCCTCTCCCATCTGATGTGTTTTTATTTATTTTAACCAAATGTAAAAATTAATTTTTCTGCACATGATTTTTTGCTTAAATATAGTAATTTAATTCAACTAAACTAACAATACAAGGCCCACATTTTGACAATAAACACTAAAATATTTTAATGCAAACTTTCTTTGTTGTGTGCATTAAAAACTTAAAACATCAAAAACACAATGACAGTGGTATTTCTATACGTGCAAGATGCACATGATGCAATATTGTTTTTTTCCCCTTTCATGAATAGGTACTTACTTATTTAAAAATAAAAAAATAAAAAAATAAAAATAAAAAAAAAACTTTGGGCACTTGGAAGTGCAGATCTAATTGAGCAAATGTTTTATGTTTGTCCATGATGTGCTATTACTTAAGGATAATTATACTTTATAATGTGTAAAAAGACGCCAATTGGAGCTGTGATGATGGGCACTCAGGCGCTAATAGGAACTGTTATAGAGTCAAAAAACGTGCACTGGCAGGTTAGACAAACCTCACCGAACGATCTTAACTACACGTAAAATATAATGATCTTAGACAAACCTCACCGAAATTTCTTCTGGATTGAGAAATTTTAGCTTACTTGGATGATTTTGCCCCTAGGTTTGAATTTTGAAAGGATCTTTTTTGCATCTTTTTGTTGTAAACAAATAAAATGCCTGAATATAAAGTGAGAAAATGATTAATAACTCCAAAATGAGACCCCACTTGATTAAGGACAGTACTTTTGAAATTTTACTTCACGGTCCTTTTTTCAATAAAGCTGAATCATGGTTATTTATTTCTAAAATTATCTCTAATACCCTTGTAATCATGACACGACTTTTTTTCGTTTCTCCACAACACACAATTTTGCTACCTCTCTCATACACAAACCTTATCCACGCATACATTGGACCCCACTTAATGATATTAGTGCATGTGTTTCCTTTCTTTTTTTATTTTTTATTTTTGAATTTTGTATGTTCTATTTTATTTTATTTTTGAATTTATATATATATATATATATATATATATATCTACATAACATTCACAATTTTTTGTATGTTACTCCAAATATAGTTTCTAGAGGTTTTTTTTTTTTTCATTTTCCTACTGCTCTTTTGTTCACTTACATTTTTTAAAAAAAATATTTTTTTTATCAATTTTATTCTTTTTTTTCTTTCTCTTTCCTATTCTACTCTTACTTTATATTAATTTCTTTTTACTTTACTTTTATATTATTTCTTTTTCTTTATACTTAATTTTCTAACTTGCACTCCATTTTCAACAATGTTAATTATTTCTTACTCGATAAAAGGAAAAAAAAAATATTAAAAACCAAATTCCTCAAAGTTTGGGTAGGTAATCTCAAACGTTTTATTAAGGTTTCAAATAAGATTCTCGAAATTATTTTAGTTTCGATGAACTTCTCCAATCGATGGGATTTATCAATTAATCTCAATGGATTTTTTTTTTTTTCTATGTTGTTGCTTAATTCTCAAGTGGTATGAATCAATGCCCACAATTTAAATTCAACTTTTTTCTTCTTTTTTTGTTGAGAACTTATGGGTTTTTTGGATTAGATTTGAAGAAAAAAAGGGTTGACGTAGGCCTTAGTTGAAGTTGGAACAGCTTAAAGTGATATGATTAGGATTAAGTTCCTTAATTCTTTGTTCATACGTTCTGGGTTTGTTTTCTTTGGCTTTATATTCTCAACTACAATGAGAATTTAACAAATTTAGGGAGCATATAGCTAGTTATTTATGATAATAGAACCCTTATTTAGACCAATAAAATAGTTATCGGTAATTTGTTCCTAATTATATAGTATTGGTTTTATTATATGTTTCACTTGGTGTTTTTCACAAACCTAATTGTCGAAGTTTGGCTGGGTTGCTTTGCATTTGTGCAATAGGCTAATCCCCCTTGGGTTTCCATTGGTGTTTTTTTAGCCGACGGCTGTGAGTGCAGAGATTGGAAAACTGATTTATTTTTCTTTATTTTAAAGTTTTGAATTAGAATAGTAGGGTTTGTTTGAGTGAAATGTTTAAACTACTAATTATATATATTATTGGAGAAGCCAAAGCAATCGATACCAATAGGGTTAATCGTTTTATTAGTCATCCAATTTTGACCCGATTTGCATTTGAGTACCTCAATTTCTAAAAAGGTAAACGGCCAAAAACCCTCCCTGAACTATAACCCTTGTCGAAATGTCCATCCCGAATTATTTTTTCAGCCAATTTAACCTTCAAATTATTTGAAATGGTCAACTTAACCCCTGCCGTTAAATTTTGAAGGGTAAGTTCATCATTTTACAAGAACAATACCAAAAAATAATAAAGAAAATGTAAAATAATGATTTCTTCTCTCTTTCTTTTTCTTCGTTCTTTTTCCTTTTCCTTCTTCCTCTCTCTCTTTTCTTTCTTCTCTCCCTCTCTCTCTCCAGGTCTGCCCCAACCACCAAAATGAGATGGACACAAGAACTTCATGAAGCCTTTGTGGAAGCTGTGAGACGTGACAGAATTGCATCTGCAACAACTAACTCCGTATTTACAGTTCTACGGATCACAGGAAGATTTGCTTTCCTTAAGAAGTGCTCAGTCATACGGTAAAGCTGTGTCTGCACAGCAGATGTTTATAACAAAGCCCAAACAACACTCACAATCAAATAAGAAGAACCAAAAACACCACAACATCAAACACCAGCCTCTATTGATACAGAAAACCCATAAGCAAAAAATCACTCCACGACTTGTAAAATCGAAAAATCAGAAAAATAAAAAAAAGTACCTAATACCCAGTTGAAGATTGAGCATCAAATCTTAGTTCTTATACCCGTTTGATATGGTCTGGCCCGGCTTCTTGGGCTCGCCAGAAAAACAACAGGACTTCGCGAACTTCGCCAATCCTATCTCGATCGAAACCTTTGCCGTTTCAGTAGAACATCGAAGCCTCCCCATCATACTCCCATATACAAATCCGAAAAGTCCTCTCCGCCAAGCCCTCTAGCCCCATACACCGACGAAACGGAGCGTTTTCACACCGTAATAGTCGATTCTCAAAAAGCCCCAATGTCGATCAAGCTCTACCCCTTTCTCTTTTATTTTTTATTTTTTATTTTTTTAAAGTTTTGTAGTTTTAACAATTTAATTATTTTAAACTTAAAATTTTTAAATTTTAATTGAATCGCGAGTCACGTGCCTAATATGTGACATTTAAACAGAAAAATGGATGAAAACTAACGGTAGGGGGTAAATTGACCATTTAAAATAGTCTGATAGTTAAATTGGCTAAAAAAATAATTCATGGTGGACATTTCGAAAAGCGTTATAGTTCAGGGGGATTTTCGGTTGTTTACCCTTTCCAAAATGGTACCCGTGGTCTTTTAACTTTAGTTTTGTTTGAATAACTAGTCCCACCGTTACTTCTGTCAATTTTTTCGTTAAATTTAGGGCATGTGGGGAGTAGTTGAGTGACAAAAAAGACTTTTACTCTTTTAGATTCTCTGATTATAACCACTACTACATTTTACTATTTGCGCGACGAGACTTTGCGCGACGAAGCCAAATTCGTTGCGCAAAAATCACTGATACGACGGAATAACAAATTCGTCGTGCAAAACTACAAAATCTTGCGTGACGAAATATTTAGTCACGCAAAGATGCTTAGCACGACAAACAAACGAATTGTCGCGCAAAGTGGGAAGAAAAACCGGGTTATTTTTTTTGGCGCCATACATTTGCGCGACGATATAGTTTGTCGCGCAAGAAATCCTGGCGCAACGGTTATAAATTTCGTCGCGTAAAGTGGGCGGGAAAAAGCGTGATACGGATTTTTCGCGGCAAATGCTTGCGCGATGGACATAGGGTTCGTCGCGCAAACTGTGATGTCGGCAAGTTCTCGGGCGACGGAAATTTGCGTATGCGCGACGCCATTAAAGGTTTGCGCGACGGATATTTGCCCGACGAACGATATTTTATTGTCGCTCAAAATTCCGATGTTGACAGGTCTTTGGGCGACGAAAAAAGGTTATTTTTTGGCGGCAAATGATTACGCGACATACATAGGGTTCGTCGCGCAAAGTGTGATGTCGGCAAGTTCTCGAGCGACGGAGATTTGCGTATGCGTGTCGCCGTTTAGGGTTTGCGCAACGAGATTTGCGCAACGAATGATATCTTTCGTCGCGCAAAATTCTGATGTTGAGTCTTTGCGACGAAAAAAGTTATTTTATGAGACGAAAAAGTTGTTTTGCGCGATGATATTTTGCGCGACAAAAATGATACTTCGTCGCGCAAACTCCTTATTCTACATATCTGCATTCCGCCATTGCAGAGTCAGAATGCAAAGAAATTTTTAGAAATCATGCGTCTTTGTCTTTGCTGGGAATTCAATACGCTCATTGGGTAAGTATTATTTGTCGTTTGTTTAAAAGTATTAATGTAAATTTGTACTAACGGTATTAATTTTGTTCTCATTATAAACATTTGTAATTTGCAATTGTGGAGAACGATTGAGAAGGTATGTTATTCATTTTATATTAAATTATTTACATTATGTTGAACTTAGTTTGTTATATTTATATTTTTTGTTGTGAAATTATATTTATATTATGTTGTTAAATTGTGTGTGTCATAGCACAATGTGTTGTGATGTATGAAGTTAATTGAAATTAACTTCGTACTTTTATTATTATTTTTTAGTAACACTTAGTTTCCCGTTCGAGATTAGTTGGATTTCGTGCATGGATACATAAAGCATGACTGCGGTCCAATTAATTCTTGAATTGTCCCATTATTTGGATAGTTTGGTAATGCATAGTGTTGTCACGTAATCTACGGCTACAGGATTAGGTTTCGATTGTGGTTTGTCACGTAATCTACGACTACATGATTAGGTTTCGATTGTGGAGATTTCGTTGTCATCTCTGTACGTTCTTCGGGTGGTACGTAGGTATTTATATCTATGGCCACCTCAAGAACTGTATCGAGATGCTGGTGAAATTCATTCACGTCGAAATCTAATCTCATGTAGCCGTAGGTTACGTGGCAGGACTATGCATTCCAGAATGGGATAAGGCCCTTACCGGAGGCATAAGGTGACATTATAACTTCGTATGAAGTTGTTGTGATTGTTGTGTTGTGATTCTGGTTTCAGGAATTATGAACAGAAGATGGATACAGATCTCGAACAAATACACAGACGAATACTTGGATGGAATTGAGGATTTTATTGAGTTTGCACATAGACACAACCCGGGTGCAACTAGAATCCGTTGTCCTTGTAGGAGGTGTAACAACACGTTGTGGGAGACAATTGAAAATGTTGGATTTCATTTAGTAAGGAATGGAATGATTGAGACATATAGCATTTGGAACCTTCACGGGGAACAATTAGACCATGCTTCGTCTTTAAATGCCACAAGAGTGGACAATGTTGAACCTATTGTGGATTCTAATGATCAAGTCATGGATATTATATACAGGATGTGTTTCCATTTGCATCGACCAACATCAATCAAGAAGAGGAAGATGACGTGCCTACACCAATAGACAGTACGGAGTTTGAACAATATGAAAAATTATTAAAAAATGCCAACTAAGAGTTATACCCGGGGTGTGAGAGCTTTTCCGTTCTCACGGCTATTGTGGAGCTAATGCGCGAAAAAATAAAGTATCGTATGCCGAACTTGTGTTTCGATTACTTTTTGGGGGTTTTCAAGAGAATGCTTCCAACGAACAATTGTTTGCCGAAAGACTATAAACACGCACAGAAGGTGTTGAATGATCTGGGATTGGGTTATAAAAAAATTCACGCTTGCAAAAATAATTGCATGTTATTCTACAAAGACCATGAAACATTGAATACATGCCCTATATGCAATGAGTCGAGGTTCAAAATGACATCTCAGAATAGAACGACTAAGATCCCTCAAAAAGTCATGCGTTATCTCGCTGAAACCTAGGTTGCAGCGATTGTATATGTGGACGCATACTGCCACAGACATGAGATGACATAAGGAAAAATGGGTAGACGATGGTGTGATGCGGCATCCTGCAGAGGGGGAGGCATGGAAAGAGTTCGATCGAAGCGTTCCCGAGTTTGCTGCTGATCCCGAAATGTTAGATTGAGACTTGCCAGCTGACGGATTCAATCCGTATGGGGTTCTAAACCAACACCACAACACTTGGCCGATTTTCGTATTCCCATATAATTTTCCGCCTTGGAAATGCATGAAAAAAGAATACATGATGATGACTGTTTTGATAGCGAGGATCCTGGCAGGTCAATCGATGTTTACTTAAGGCCACTGGTTGATGAGTGAAGGATTTATGGACAAACGGTGTTCGCACGTACGATAAATCAACTGGGAAGATGTTCATTTTGCGGGCAGCAGTTATGTGGACTGTGAATGATTTCCCAACATATGCAATGGTTTCTGGGTGAAGCATAAAGGGTTATATGGCATGTCCTGTATGCAAGGAAGATGTAACTTCTGGTTGGCACGCTGGAAAAGTTTGTTACCTTAGTCATTGGAGATGGTTGTCATGGGACCATGAGTAGAGGGAAAAAGATAAAAAGTTCGACGGGAACACAGAGCGCCGCCTTAGACCTAGAGAATGGTCCGGTGCGGTGAGTCGGATCAGACCTTCTACACATATGAACTGGACGCACAAGCCTATGTTTTTTGAGCTCCCATATTGGTCAAAACTCAAATTGAGGCACAATATAGATGTGATGCATGTTGAGAAAAATGTATTCGACACATTAGTGGGCACGATTCTAGATATCGAGGGCAAGACAAAGGACACGATCAAAGCTCGTCTTGATTTGGAAAGAATGGGCATACGAAGGGGTTTATAAATGAATAGGGACAGTGATAAACCTAGAAAGGATCTTGCATTCTTTTCTATGAAACCGAATGACAAGAAAGAGTTTCTAAAGTTTGTATCGTCTGTAAAGTTTCCCGATGGGTATGCTTCTAATATCGCAAGTTGCGTGAATGTTGACGGGGGTAAATTTACTGAACTTAAGAGCCATGACTGCCATGTGTTTATGCAACGCCTACTTCCTGTGTGTATTTGACACCTATTGCCGGAAGATGTAGTGAAGCCAATCATTTTGTTGTCCAGATTTTTTTCCCAACTGACGGCAAAAACATTGCGAAAGACGGACATGTTTCAGTTGCCCCATGACATTGTCCAAGTCCTATGCAAGTTTGAGATGATATTTCCTCCAACTTTCTTCACAAGTATGATGCACGTGATGGTTCACTTGCCAGAAGAGGCATTGCTTGCTAGTCCTGTCAACTATCGCTAGATGTATCCAATAGAAAGGTATATAATCCTTATTGTTTGTGTATGCATCATTATCACATGCTTGCTAATTTGTATCATATCATTTTATTTTGGCAGGCTTCTCGGAGAGCTAAAAAAAGTGTACGCAACAGCGCGAAACCCGAAGGATCAATTATAGAGGCTTGGGTTCAATATGAGTCGCTTACTTTCTGTGGAATGTATTTAAAAGATGTGGAGACGGCTTTCACTCGTCCTCAGCGCAATAATGATGGAGGTATGAGAAATGAAAAACTTTCTGTTTTTACCCAAAGCGCACGACCCTTTGGAGATCCTAGACGAGGAGAGTCGTTTTCTAAAAATGACATGGAGGTAGCGCATTGGTTCGTACTGAACAATTGTGATGAGATCATGGCATACTTATATGAGCATGAAGAGATGATGAAGCGAGAACATCCATCAGATTTGGTTGCCCAGAAACACCGTGAATTATTTCCACAATGGTTTTTGGATTCTGTAAGTTATAAGTGTTTGTTATTTGAGAAATATAAATTGTTGTATTTAATTTTGTCATACTAACATGTGAATGGTTTTGTATAATATTAGGTGAATAAGTTGAAATCATCGAATTCCCCCACTTACAGTGATGAGTTATATAACTTGGTGTTCGGCCCGATTCGCACTAAATTGTTCTCAGGTTGTAATGTTAACAGCATCAAATTTTTGGGGGTTGCACGAGATGACAAGTTGTGTACGCAAAACAGCGGTGTCCATGTCCCAGGTGGAGGCGAAAGTATGGACATTGATTTCTATGGCAAACTCACAACTGTCATGCAATTGCTTTACAAAGATCGATACCAAGTGATCATGTTTAAGTGTCGATGGTTTGACACCAACCCAAATAGGCCGGGAAGTGTTAAAATCGATCATGGCTTACTATCTGTGAACATTAACAGAACTTGGTATGATGATGACCCTTATATTTTGGCAAACATGGCAACACAAATTGTGTATCTACACTACTACAAAAAGTGACAAAGACGACTAAAAAAAACGACGGTCTAAGGGAAAACAGTCGTTGTTTTTTTAAAAGACGACGGTTCTATAAAACCGCCGTGTAATAACACCTTAGACACCTAAAAAATGGAGATTCCAATGTTTGTTCCTAAAAAACGACGCACCTAATTAAAAAACCGACGTCTTATTGAAATTGTATTTCCAAAGAGTAAAATCTAAACCAACAAAGAACAGCAAAAGTTATGAATAGACCGACGTAGAAAGTAAAGACGACGATATCAAAAAAAGCCGCCGTTTTTACTTAGAAATTAACACGACCAAGTTTTCGTATAAGGAGCCGTATAATTACAAATAAATCCACAGCGGTGTAATACAAAATACCGCCATATTAAATTAATGTACAACTACGCAAAGATAAATATATCGACGTCTTTCTCATATAGTTCTACGACGGTATCTTTAACTCTCACCACGTTGGGTTTTTCATTTAACGACATATTATAAAATTTAACGTCGTATTTATTCACTTTATACGTCATACCTTATATTTAAACCGTCGTCTTAATAAGAATTTTTGTTAACAATTTATTTCTTGGATCTTGTTATCCTACGTCGGTAGATCAACTTAATGACAATAATTGAAATAACCACGACGATTTATATAGAAAACCGCCGACATAATCAGATTTTTCTGAGATCCCAAGGGTTACGAAATCTTACCATATGGAACTCTGTTCCTCATCATAATCTTACCAGAAAGACAATATTTTAGAGGTTAATGATGTATGTGTATTTGTGTCTTTGAGATACACAAACGCACATACACATTAACATCCAAAAAATTGCCTCTGAAATTTGACGACGGCAGCCTCAGATTTGCAATCAGAGAGACAATTTTTTGGAAGTTGATGATGTGTGTGCATTTGTGTATCTACACAAACACACACACACATCAACATCCAAACAATTGCCTCCTAAAATTTCATGACAGCAGCCACAGATTTGCAATCAGATAGACAATTTTTTGAAAATTGGTGATGTGTGTATGTTTGCGAATCAGATACACAAAACATACACACACACCAACATCCAAACAATTGCCTCCTAAAAGGTGAGGTGAGATAGAGAAAATGGCAAGAAGAAGTTGAAACCCTAATTGAAAACTAAAACTGAAAGAACTCGTGAAAAAAAAACTCTATTTATAATTAAAAAATCAAATCCACGTCGGTTAAATTACACTTAACGACGTTTAACAAAACGAATCCACGTCGGTTAAATTACACCTAACTACGTTTAACAAAACGAATCCACGTTGAGAAACAAACATTGCGTCGTCTTTGTGAAAAAAGACGACAGTAGAACAAAAAACCGTCGTTGTTTTTATATTCGTATTTGATTTAAATCAGTCTCCCAAACAAGAAACTTTACAAATTCTAGAACATTAATTTCCGTCATTTTAAATTTCCTCGGGAAAAAAAACTCTATTTATAACGCACTGTAATTGAAAACTAAAACTAAAAGAACTCGGGAAAAAAAACTCTATTTATAATTAAAAAATAAAATCCACGTCGATTATATTACACTTAACGACGTTTAACAAAAATAATCTACATCGGTAATTATAAACCTACCGCCATCTTACTTTAATATACTATGACGACAAAAAAGACGACCAAAAAAGACGACCAAAAAAGACGATGGTAGAACAAAAAACCGTCGTTGTTTCAATTTTAATAGTTTGGTCTGTTCTCTTTCTGCAGGACTTGGATAGTTCAAAGCATTGACAATGTCTTTACAAATTCGATTGCTCAAGCTTTAGAGGCCATCTGAAGCCATTTCTATTCTTTATTGCATTCTTGAAAACCCATCTTCTTCTTCTGAACCTCTACGGATAAGGAACAGGCTATCACAAATCTGATTGATCTTCTTAGCCAAGAAAATCGAGCAGAGGATCAGGCACATCTGATCTTCAAATTTCCCTTTGCAAAGAAATGGCACAGTGGACCCGTCTTGAGAAGCGAACTTTCCTTCGTAGTGGAGGCCGGCTTGCATCTCTTTTGATGGAAAGCAAGGAGTATTCAGAAGCACTAAGTCTCCTATCAGGCCTGATCACGGAAGTGAGAAGGCTAGATGACAAGCTTCTTCTTGTGGACATAGATTTGTTTGAGAGTAAGCTCCATTTCTCTTTGAGAAAGACATCCAAATTATTGTCTTTGAGAGGTGAGAGAGAGTGTCTGTCAGAGAGGAAGAACTTGGAACAATAAATGAAAACTGAAATTGAAAGAAAGCAACAAATTTATACAATAAATTTTTAAAACCCACGGCGGTCATTACGCACAAACCGCCGTTTAATTGTAAAATCAACGTTGGTTATTATTTAATATACGTTGTATATTATAAATATCCACGTCGGTATATTATAAAAAACGACGTGTTAAATCCTTGTACCATGACGCGAGATATTAATTTATCGACTTTTATTTTGGAGTTTACTCTGACGGTACCTATAACACTACTGTCGTATTTATTTACCACATCCTAAGTCCAAATTATCGTCATAGTTTTTTTATTTATACGTCATCGTTCTCTGTAAACCGCCGTCTTATTTTTATGAAACGATTTGTGTATATATTCAACTTTTCGTCTACCGACTTACACATGCACTGTTTCCAAACCCGATAAAAATTTCAATCTCTAGAGAAAACTTTTCGTCTTTTTCCTTGTCGAAAATCGTGTATCTCATCATCTTTTCTCGTCTTCGTCGTCTTCTCTGAACTTAAACACCAAACTCCGAGAGGAAGCTTTCATTGCACGCAAAAGATAAGATTCCATTTCTCACTATTTTTGTTGCTGTTTTGCATGCTCATACGGTTTTTGTTTTGAAAATCTTTTTACCTTTTTTCTGGCCAAAATCATTTTAATTCTTTCCAAGTTTGATAAAATATACAGACAAAGAGGGAAAGTTTCCAACTTTGAACACAACTACTTCAACTAAATAAGACGACAGTAGCTTCTTATTTACATGGTTAAATATGTTGACCATGACGGTTCGTCAGTCGTCCTAGCGTCGTCTGAAAATTGATCTAAGTTGTTTTTAAAATGACCATCGTTTTTTTATTTGCTTGTTTGATTGCAGGTTTGATTTCTTTGAACCATGGTTTTTATTTTTCCTAATTTGATAAAATACAAAGAAAAAGAAAGTAGGGTTTGAGATCTTATATAGACGACGGTAACTTATTATTCACGTCGTGTGAATGTTAATACCACGACGTTATATTAAGGCACCGTCGTCTATATAAGATTCCAAAACCTTCTTTCTTTGTCTTTTTATTTTATCAAATTAGGAAAAACAAAAATCATGGTTCAGAGAAATCAAACCTGCAATCAAACATTCACAGACAAATAAAGAAGGGTTTGGAATCTTATATAGACGACGACATCTTATTATTCACGTCGTGTGAATGTTAATACCACGACGTTATATTAATTTAACGTCGTTTGAATTTAAATATCACGACGGAGTGTAAATATCGCCGTAATAAGTTCTTATTACATCATCTTATATATTGTTTCGTCGTTGTTTAAGTACCATCGTTTTAAAAATTTATTACGTTTGATGTTATGTTATTGCGTCGTGTAAAATCTTATCAAACGTCGTGTTTTATGAATAATCGTCGTTTGTGTTCTTAATTTTTTCCTGAAATATTTTCACTTGCAGGTTTGATTTGTCTGTAACCATGGTTTCTCAAGACCAAAGTAAGGACTCTGGCTCGAAAAAAAAATGGAGGTAAGGAGCTTGGAATGGTAACTCCTCAAGACAAGTCCTTGAAGAATATGAAGTTTGTTTCATTTGCTGAGACAGGACCAGCCAGCACGACAACAATTTTTGAGGATTCAAAGTCAGGTCAAGGTATAAGCACAATGCCTCGTGTTGTGAAGAGAAAATTTCAGAAAATCAAGCCAGTTGTTGAGTACAATAAAAGGGGGAAAGGATGTGGCCCTGCACATACTGAGATGCAGTCTTACATTGGTGTGTTGGCACGCTCCAGAGTCCCACTTGTGGACAAGAAATGGACTGAAATCCCCAATTATATAAAGGAGCAGATTTGGGAAGCCGTTGACATGGCTTTTGTGGTAGGTCAAGGGGGCAAGAACCTGGTGTTATCTTCTGCTGCCAAGAAATGGAAGGATTTCAAGTCTACACTAACGAGGCATTATATCCTTCCATACATCAAAGAGATGGAGAAATTAAGCCAACCCCCTGAACTATATAAAATCATAGAGAAAACAGAATGGGATGCCTTTGTGGCTTCAAGGTTATCCTAAGAATTTGTGTCTGTGCATTCTCAACATGCAAATATTAAGGAGAAACTTGAGTACAATCATCGATTGTCTCGAAAAGGATTTGCTGGTTTGGAGGATCAATTGGAGGAAACCATGCCTGGGGTAGAAATTGATCGATCTACCTTATGGAAGAAAGCTAGACAAGACAAAGATGGTAACATCCCTGATCCAAAAGTGGCAGACAAAGCAAAATTAATTATAAGCCTACTCACTCTGTTTTAAATTTTTATTAAACTCTGTATTGCCCTGATAATTCTTATTACGTCTTATGTTATATTTTGCGTCGTGTGAATGATATTACTACGTCGATATGTTTTAAAAAACGTCGTTACAGGTCTGAATTTGGAATCACTACTCTGTCTTTGTAATTATACCATAAGACGTCAGTGTTTTATTTATTATGTCGTTTGAATATATTACTACGTCGAGATGACCAAATCAAGTACCACCAACGTCAAGATCCTAGCTTCGTTTGCCCGGAAAGGTTACAACTGTGGAAGGATGAAATAAATGAAGACAATGAGAAGAAAATGAAGGAATTGTGGGATATATTTATCCAAGCAGAAAAGAGAGCAAAGGAGCTGGAAGCGAAGTTGGCAACATGCATAGAGAAATTAGATAATGAAGAATGTGTGACTGCCACCATGACATTGGAATCTACAGTTCAGCTTCATGAAATACAGAATCTAAAAATGAGGATTGCAGAATTGGAAGCCAAGGAAACTCGTATTGACATGGAGCAAAGTGCCAAGAAAAAAGAGGTTGAAGAAAAGTACAAGGTAGAAATTGAAAGCTTGTTGTCAGCAGACCCAACAATCTTTGAAATGGAGACGGATTTGCCAACAACACAACCAACACATCCAATTGAAGAGAAAGAAGAAGAGACAGCAGAGGAGAAAGAAGAAGAGAAGCAACATCTCCAACACCTAATGTTCCTTCAAGAGTACAAAGGTTGAAGAACAGAGAAAGAAAGAGGCTTCATGCATCTTGCTATGTGTATGAAAAAAATAAGAAACCAAAAAATGAGGCAAAAAAGGATGATGAAGAACTACCACAATTCAAGCTTATCTCTTCCGAGGAGCAATCAACATAAGAGCATCCTCAAAATCAGAAGGAGGTATGCAATTACTGCAGTTCAAGCTGCTGCTTTTATATGCAATGCGACTTGTTATCTGCTTTACAGAACGGAAACGCATTGCAGTTTCTGTTTTATCAAATGGAGTTTCTAATTAGTTTCCTTTCAATATGCAGTCAACAAAAGAGGCATCTCAGCCCGATGCCACAAATCCAATTCCTGATCCCCCAAAAGGAATGAGCCTTCATGATTCCATACTTGTAGGTCTGCAAGAATCAGATGATGAAGATGAAAGGCGAAAAAAGACACAAAAAAAAGCCAACAAAGCAAAAACTAGGATGGGGTCAAAAGAAGGTTTGCAAGAAAATTCCGAAAGAGGATAGGGATAGAATTCAAGAATACTACTTAAGTACTCAACCTCGGTAACATCTCTATTCCAAAAGAACAATTCTTTCATCTTTAATTACAATTAAACTAAACTAATCTTGTGAATTTCATGTATTCAAATATGCAGTGATAACTTTTGGGTAGGACTCCATGATGAGAAAGTGACAAACCATGATATCAAAGATATTGTATGGGACCTGGAACTGTCACAAAACGTAAGTATAAACTACTAATTCTATAACACACAATGCACTGCAGTTTTTATTTGTGCTACCTATATTACCCATTAATAATTCCATTTTTCTCCAATCAATGTGAAATAGGTTATTGAGGCCTATATGCAAATATGGAAGGAGAAAATAGGGCCCCATGTAGACAGATAGTCCACAGTACATGTCTATGTGGACTTGGGTAAGAATTATTTTGAAAATTTGAAATTGTTTAAATAGACACTGCACTGCAGTTTTCGAAACATATATACTAACATATTGCCATTCAATGCTTCCAGTCTTACATTCAAACCTATCTAGAGCCAACTTGGCATAAGGTCTTCTATGAACCCTTGCTTGAAAAACTCGGGAAATGCAATGTGCTTTTCTTCCCAATCATTTCAAGTTCCAAGTTCCACTTACACTCCTCGCATTTTACAAAAGTGAACGAAAGTGGAGACACTACAATCCACTCGGGTCGTTGGGACAAAGAAAAGAAGGAAAGTGCTTGACATTACTCAAAATTTTGTAAGTGGAATGAAACTGTCTTAATTTCTCAGCACAAACACAAATAGAAACTGCAATGCAGTTTCAGTATTATATCTTGCCTAATTTCAGACCAAAACTATAATATGCAATGCACTGATTACCATTTCTTTTTCTCTTTTTTTCTTCTTCTTTAAACAGGTTAATATTGTTGAAGGGTGGCTAGAATATATCAGACCTCAAGCACAAGAGTTCTTAGAAACTAAAAAAATACCAAAACTTGTGAAGCAAAAGGAAGGCCCCTCTACACCTCCACATGAAGATTTGTCTCCAAATGAAGAACTCACTCTCAATTGGATTTTGCAAAATCCATATCAGTTTCCATTTGAGGATGACACAGAATGTGCTTAACAAAGTTCATCTTCATAAGAATTGTGTCTACTCAACTATTCATTACAGTTTGAAATCATTCAAAACCAAAAACTAATCTCGTATTCATTTGCAGGTTGGATTGCAGCATGTTCATCATGTTCTACATGGATGAAATAGCACAAGGACAGCCCATTCCAAAAAGTGTAGACAAGAATTTCATGAATGAATATCGAGCACAATACGTCACAAAACTCCTATACCACAGACACTGTGTAATTACTCGTCTCTAGTGATTTGCCTTTCGTTAACTTAAGACAATATGTATCTTAATTCTTGTGGATGTTTGTAAATATTTCTAGTTAGGGTATATGAGAACATATTTCCTATACATATAAACTGCAATATAATCTTCGAACATGATGCAACAAAACAAAAAGGAAATAACAAATTGACTGAATTTTTGCAACAAATTAAAAGCTAGTGCAGTTTATATATATATATAAATAAAAAATGTGCTAAAAAAAAAGTGAAAAAAACCCAAAAAGCCAAAGCCACAATCAAAGTACTAAAACTTTGTTCAAAACACATTTAAGTAGGTCAGCAGTTGTAACATTCCAAAATACTTCAAAAATTATTCTGAAATTGAATTATGGAACAAGAAACTGCACTGCAGTTTTTGGTCAAAATATGGAGTTAAACAAACAGATCTAACTAATATCAAAACACATTTAACTCCATGAACAGTTATAACATTCCCATAGACTAGCAAAAATTATTCTGAAATTGAATTATTGCAGTTTCTGGTCAAAATCTGCAACAAATAAACAGAATATGCTCAAATCTGAAAACAAAATCTTCAACAAAATCTGCTCAAATCTGAAAACAAGCATTGAATGGCAGTCAAAAATTAATATCCACTCATGAAACAATTGTATAATTTTCATTAACTTCAAAAAAGAATCATCATATCCAATTAGAACCCGTGTAGCCAATTAAAGGCAACTAAAACTGCAATGCAGGTTTTGCAAAAAGTGCAATGCAGGAACTAACTATACATTCACTAAACCATATCTAACATAAGCAATCGTCAACTGAGAATGAATGTTCATATCACTGCCTTGCAAGTCTTCTTGTTGTGCCCTGCAACACTGCATCAACTGCATTTCAATGGCCTTGTAACTTCACCAAAAGCTTTGATCCTCTTCATTGGTGGTCTTCAAGCTGGCCTCTTTGTAATTGGCGGAAGCACAACTCCAGCTGCAGAACCGTTGCTGCCCAAGCCTTTGCCCAAGTCAATCTTGTAGTAACACTCCACATAATCATAAATTGAATCTTCTTTGCAAGAATTACAGCCACCTCATGCGTACAAGGAAAACCATCAATTTTCCAAAGACGGCAAGAACAAGTCCTTTGCTCAAGATCAACCATCACAGAATAATCAGCAAATACTTCAAAAACAGTGCAACTAGAACGACGAACTGCCCAAATCCTACCGGCCTCTGCTTTTTCCCACAGTCTAGTTTCCATCTCCGGACACAAAATTGTTGTCCACTTCTCCGCTTCAATTCGTCGTTGAGAATTCAATACCATCAATTTCTGTCAAATCCATTCTATCAAAGGTAGCACCGGCAAATCTCGAAACACACCAACCCAGTTATTAAACGACTCGGCTAAACTGTTTGTGTTCACTCATTTTGTGTTTGTTCCTGAGATGGAAGGGTAAAGTTCCCCATTGCCTTGAAAACCATTGACTAGTCAACAAGTCAACTTTCTTTAGTGTGCGAGCGTGCCACTGCTAGCAATAACGATTCTAGCAGACTTCTTAAAAATAGATCACTTGCGCTACAAATTACTAATTTCTAAACAAGTGATTGTAAATTTGGGTGAGGAATATTTCCCAAGTTCGTTCTTTTCCTGCCTCAGACTGGTGAGGACTTTTAAAATTTATCTCAATACAAAATTGGTAGTTCTGTCCAAAATATATGATAGTAAAGTGGATTGTTTTAGGCAGAAATGCCTTTTACAAAACTAAAAAAAGGAAAAATCAACTCTAGAAAGACAGAAAGGCAGCTAGAACTCCATTTTTATTTGGATGGAAGCTTCTGATCCGGGCTGGACTGGGTATGTCTGTGCTGGATTGAAATGTTAACAACTTCAACTGTTAAGCTTCAGCTGTAAATCGATACCAAAGTTTGATTTTGACAGAGCTTTAATCTATTTCGAGTAGGCAAAATTGCAATCTCTTTCGTCTAAAAGGGGAAGAAGTGGCTGGACTAGAGGTTTATTGAGTGGAACTGCACTGTGGTACCTGCTCGCTTGGTCGGGACTCTCCATAATTTTGCTGAGGTTTTCATATTTGTGAAAACTCAAACTCTGCTTGTTTTGCCTTTTGTTGAAGCAAATTTGTAATCAGAGAAGTCTCGTTTTGAATGACTTATTTCTCTAAGTCTGAACTTGGGAGTTCTAATCTATAGCTGAATTCTTTGTGATGAGCTTTTGGTTGCTCCAGTTTATTTCGGAGGTTTTCAGTGATCAAGTAATCATTTTAAGTCTTTGCCTTTGGCTGGTTTTTATTGTTTGATTGGTTGTTGAATTGAGTGTTTGGTGCTCTGTTCACCCTCTCCTATATTTATAAGAAATGCTAGAGTAGAGTCTCTAATTTTTTTTTACAAATGGGCAGCAGATTTTCTCAAAAAGATCTCTCATTTTTAAAATGTAAAGAAAGAAGGGTTTTATCAATTCTGGCAGATAAGCTCTCAACGGTCACTTCTCTGTTTTTGGAAAAGAACCTAACCCCTCTTTAAATTTCAACTGCCCCTCGTGAGAGCTCAAACCGTGATGGTTAGTTTGATTTTTTTTAGTTTGAACAACTCCCTATTTTTCCTGCTTATCTTGTTTTTGAGAACATAGCATGTTTATCCCTTGGAAATGATGTCTGTCGAATTTTCTGTATACAGAAAAGGATTTTGATCTTCTTCTCTGTCTGTGGTAGACTGGGAAATCTTCTTGCAGGAATGCCTTTGCTAATTTCCTGTCAATCCCTTTTTGTGACTAATTGAAATTGTTGACTTTCAAAGTTTTTTAGGTAGTCACGTGGGCTTTCTTAAGAATGCTTTCTTCGAAAAGATCCATTAACTTGTTCCTGGGCTTTTTGAGAGAAATGGTAGATTTTGTAGACTAGGCCCAATCTAATTCTTTTTCTACCGATCTGCTTAATTGTAATTGCCATTTAATTTGGTATTTTTTACATTTCGCCATCTTCTGAAAAAGACGTGGGTTGGGCTCTCTCCTGATCCGACAATTGAAGCCCTGTTCTCTATTCCTTTTGTTTCATGGGCCTTTCCGAGAAATGGGCCGGCGTGTGATTGCTTTTGGCCTAAAAAATGCCCCTTTAGGTTTGAATCATTTTAAAACGGTTTCAGACTTAATGATTGGCCAATCAATGATGCGCGCCATTTCCTGCCGTTGCACTAGCGCACGTCTGCCTATTCAATTAGGCTTCGTGGGGAAATGGGTTCTAATGGCTAATTAAATCTGGAAAAACTCCTTCCTTCCTTCCTTCTTTCTTTCCCACAATCTTTCTGTTTAGCTTATTAAATTTTTCTGAACTTCATTACTGCTCAACAAAACCCTAGCTCTGTTCTCATCTTTCCATTTCTTTCAAAAAACTTCTGCTCTTTTAGTTACGTCCCTTTCAATCCCCTTCGTTAGTCTAATTTCCAAAGAGAGAGAGAAGAAATGTCTTCCCCAAACACTCCTGCCAAGGGTTCCTCTTCCTCACGCTCTCCTGCCTATCTCACTGGAGAGGTTCGAAGCAAGCTCCATCCCTTCGTGCAAAAGAATCTGGATGAGAATGTTCTTCATCTCTTCAAGAACACTCTTGTTCTGGGTCCTCATTGGTTTGGCACCATACCGAAAGAGATGGCCATCTTGTTTAGGGATGATGCTGAGGCCCCTTTGTGCTATCAAAGCTCCACTTCTCTGGCTTCTCATACTTGGGTTAGCAAAAACTTGAGTCGCTCGTTTCCTTCAAGTGAAGTGAGGAATAGTGTGATAAAATGATCGGACTGGATTGACAGGCTTCTCCTTAGGCACGGAGCTCACCGAAGATGGCTGGTATCGCGATGCAATCCTTCCGCCTGTGCACTCTATCAACAGAGATGAGAACCTTTTGGCTACCGCTCTATGTTTCTAGAATTCGCCAAGAACACCTTTGACTTCCGCCTGGGCCCGATTACTCCAACCTGCTGGATATGGCTCAAATCTTTGAGTTCAGGCCCCATGGAAAACATGTAGATGCAGTGGGTGATTACCATAGGAGGAAGAATCAAGAGAAATTAGACAAGCCTTTCACCATTTCTCCTGCCACCATCAATCAGAACTGCTCTTTTTCAAATTACTTGAAAAAGTTTAGTACTGAGAAGGACAAGGATCAGAGCACATGCTATTCCTCCTGCATCGCTGAATAGGTTTGTGTTTCCAAATCGTTCCTCTCGCAGTTCTACTGAGCAGTGCACTGGTAAAAGCGCTTCACAATCATATCGATGTAGGGCTTGAGCCTACTATTCTAGCTCATTTATACAAGCACCTGCACACGCCACTTTGGAGAACCACTGAATCGCCTGGCGCATTTTGGATGATTCAGTCCGCTGCAAGTGTATTTCCAGTAATCGAGGTTTCGGACATCATTCTCCTCAAGACCAAGTCATGGCTCATTCGCTGATGTCAAGATAGGTGCTCAAGCATTCCATTGAGGAATACTTGACGTTCTTTGGGCACCGCACCAAGAGATTGCTGTCTGATGCAAGCGGTGCTCAAGGGTACCTACCCGGTTTCACTGATACGTGCTCTTTGAGAAAGAGCCGTAAGAAGAAGAAGAAAGATTTGAATTCGGAAGAAATTTCTGAATATGATGTCGCTTAGGGACATGCCGTTTGGTAGAGGCAAACCTCCCAACTATCATCTGGGGCGAAGTGTATCATCCCAACTTATGTGCCCGCTTGGCTGCCCTCACTAAGTTGGAGGTTTTCCTCCTCCATAGGTAAGTCTCGAGCAAGGTCACACTCAGAACTTCTTCCAAATCAATTCGCACTTCTTTTCGGCTCTTTTCAAACAACTAGTGTCCAGCCGAACCAAGGATAAGTCCTTTTGATCACCACCGCCACCGAGTTGGTGATCTTTTAATGAGGTCTAAAAACATCAAATGTTCTTCAAGGAACGCTTGGGCACTTCGCCGACATCGCTGGTTGAGCCGAACTTGCTCCTCGTGCGTAACTATATCCGAAATCTCAATTCGGGAAATAAACCTGCGCAGCTGCACCAATCATCCGTAAGGCACCATGAGCGAGCAGATTCGTGGATTCTCCAAGGTAGCAAGATGCGTGGTCTTGAACAGTGGGCTGAATCGAGGACCAAGCCTATTCGTAGGACAGCAGGAATATAATGTACGCTGATCCTAGTCCTTCTCAGAATCAACTATCTCAAGTAATTTGAGAAATAGCGGTTTATCGAGCCGAGAGATGATGAAAGGGCGTGACCTTCTCGGTTTTTCCTCCCGTGGTAACCACCAACAACATCAACAGGCCGGCCATGGGGCCTAAACCCAAAAATCTGAGCCATATTCAGCAGAGCTAGCATCATCGGACCCACACGAAAATCAAAGGTGTTGGCATTCCGTAAACACAAGGCGTAAGCTGTGTTCTCATCTCTATTCACAGCATTGTTTGGACAAGAATGGAATAATATATGCCAGCCTCCTCCAATGAGCTCCATACGTGGCGTAAGTCATCAATCCAATCCGCCACTAACCGGACTGTTCCTCACCCACCGATGGGAATGACCGGCTCAGTTCTTGCCGACCTGTATGAGAAGCTAAGGCGAGGTGCTCTCAAAACATAAAGGAGCTTCAAAGATCCTTCTTCATCAATTTTGCCATTTCAGCCAGAATAGGACCAAACCAGTGAGGCCCTAACACTAGGGTATTGTCGAACAAATGGAGGACATTCTCGTCCAGATTTTTCTGAGCATAAGGGTGGAGTTTGCTCCTAACCTCTATCGCGTGGTTGTCAATTCCACCCAGAATATAACTGGAGGAACTGAACAGGAAGACTGAGCACGGGACTTCGGGAAGACATTTCTCGGATTGTTTTTGAAAAAGGAAGTTGACAGGAAAAGCAAGGCAGGTTCTAGCAAAAAGAGAGTTGTCAAAAAGAAGCTCAAAGGAGTGAAGTCCTGAAAATACTAGGTTTTCGGATGAACAGGAGCGAGTGGGTTTTGAATTTCTTTTAAGGAAGCGCAAAAACGTGGGAAAGAGAAGACAGGATGTGGAGAAGACAAGGCGTCATCTGATATTGACTAGCTAGTAATCGAGCGTTTCCCACAGACACTAGCTTGGTGGGAAGACGTGGGCAGAGGTGGAATAACGGAGGAAACTAGCACGCGCCAATTTAATGGCCATTTCATTTAAGTCTGAAACCATTCCAAAAACGATTCAGACTTATGGGGCATTCTTTGGGCCTAATTGGCACGCCCAGCCCAACAAAAAGAAACCCAAAATCCAGAAAGGACTAGCCCAAGACCTATCAAAACCAGACAAGCAAACTCAGGCCTCAAAAGAAAGTCACATCTTGGGGACCTATTTTTTAGAACCCACGTGACATCTTTTCTTATCAGATTTGGAAAAGTCAAAAAAATCAACTATCACAGAGTTGATAAAAGAGGGTCAGTAGCTGGCAAGCTAGGAATGGATGTCTCTGAAAAAGCTAAAAAGATCAAATCCCTCTTTTATATATGCATGTGTCTCTTCTATTCAGAAAAATGAGATCCTCCCAAAAAGAGATAAGCAAACTTCAAACTCAAAAAGAGATAAGCAGGAAACAAGGGGCTGTACAAAAGAAATCAAACTAACCATCACGGTTTTTTAGCTCCTACAAGGGGCAGTTGAAATTAGAAGAAAAGAATAAGTTCTCTTTCAAGAAAAATAGGGAAGTGATTGCCTATTGAGAACCTATCTACCAAAAACTGATGAAACCGTTTTTTTCTCTTTAAAAAGGAAGATCTTTTTGAAGGGATTTGCCGTCCATTATTAAAAGAATCACCCTACTCCAGAAAACATTTCTTATAAATACAAGAACGAGTGAACAGGGCAAGGACAATCAATCCTACACTCAAATCATCAATCAAACAAACAACTCTAAAATCAACCAAAAGCTCACTTGAATTCCGAGTGAAACCAGCTTTAGATCAGAATTCCCAAGGTTCAGACTTAGAAAACAAGTCATTCAAAACGAGATTTCTTTCGTTACAAAGACAGGTAGAGCTTGAGCTTTTCCCAAACCTCAAAACCTCAACAAATTTCACAAGGCAGCCTCTAGCCCATCAAGTCCTCAAGAACAGCCACTACGCCCTTGCATCAAGAAGCCACAGCTCCCACTCAAAAGCCTCACAAAAGCTTGAAGTACATTAAAGCTCGCCAAAATTAACCTTTGGTATCGATTTACACTAAAGCTTAGCGTTGAAGTTGTCAATACCCACCAAAGGCATTTCCAGTCTAGTTCGATCGAGCCTCCTATCCAGGCAGAAATGGAGTTCCAGCTGTCCTTTCATCTTTCTAGCGTGGATATTTATTTTTATAGTTTTGTAAAAGGCAGTTCTACCTAAGACAGTTTAAATTCCATCAACCATTCTCGCCAGAACAACCTCCTTATATTGAGATAAATTTTCAAAGTCCTCACCAGTCTGAGGCAAGAAAAGAACTTACTTGGGAGATATTGCTCACCCAAATTCACAATCGTTTGTTTGTAGAAATCAGTAACTTGGGACGCAAGTTATCTATTCTAGAATAAGTCTGCTAGAATCTTCATTGCTAGCAGTGGCACGCTCACACACAAAAGAAAGCTGACTTGTTGACCAGTCAATGGTTTTCAAGACAGTGGGGAACTTTGCCCTTCCACCACAGGAGTAATCACAAAAATGGGTGAACAATTGGCCTGGATAGCATGTATTTGATTAGATCTGTATTGGCAATGATGTAGATGGTGTATAGGAGCATGTAGTGTCTGAGTTTCATAGTAGTAAAGTACAAGGCCAGGCAAAGTCTTTCAATTACAGAATATTTTCTTTCTACTTCTATCAGAGTTCTGCTCAGATAGTAGACTGCATGTTCCTTCCCTTCTTTGTTATCTTGGACCAGCAGACTTCCAATGGATACTTCTGACGCGGACACATAGAGTTTGAGTGGTCTGCCTCTCTTTGGCAGGGATAAAACTGGTGGATTTGAGAGGTAATGCTTGATCTCCTCAAAAACTTGTTGATGTTGTTCTTCCCATTTGAAGGTCTGTTCCTGCTTCAATTTCAGCAAAGAAGAGAAAGGCTGGATCTTTCCTACAGAATTGGATTAGAATCTCCTTAGAAAATTAATTTTTCTTAAGAGACTCTGTAGTTCTTTCTTGTTCCGAGGTGGTAGAGCTTCTATGATGAATTTTGCTTTGTTCTTGTCAATCTCTATGCCTCTTTTGGTGGACTAAGAATCCTAAGAAATTTCTTGCTTGAACTCCGAAAACACATTTCTTGAGGTTCATTTTCAGTTTATGTTGCCTCATTCTTAGGAATGCCTTTCTCAGATTTGATACATGATTTCCCTCTTCTGGGGACTTAATCACCTCATCATCTATGTAAATTGAAACGACCTGACCCAAATTCCACTTTGAAATCCGGCCAATCCTCGCTTAAAACTCGACACCTAGTGACTGAGGTCGTAAAATACCAAAATACCCCGAGTAACGTAAACCCCGAGCCCTAACTCGTGGTCGCGCCGATAATCGTAGGTGCCTATGTACCCTTCAAGGATCAAGCCACACGTAGTTCTTTCCTTTGTTCCCTGATCTATAATGGTTTGTTTACTAAAACTCGCTTTAAGGTGACATTTCGGAGTATCCGAGACTGCATTTTACAATCCGTCAAATGCTATATGATCCGAAATTACCTAGATCAACATATTTGAAATTGATTTGCGATCCAACGGTTCAAACGTATCGAACCAGAAATCACACACTAGACAAGATCCGTTCGGGGTTCAAACGTTATCCGAATTAAGATCCGCAAAATCCTACTCGCTCTTGGGGACTAGGAGATCATTCTAGGACAGACGTGGTCCCCACCTGCTGCTCAGCGCCGCCACGGCGCGTGGTGTCTAAAGCGATAACGCTTCGCCAAAAATCCTCAACATCTCGGCTTAAGACTCCTGTCCTAGGTAAAACACCCTATTTGGAACCACTTTTGTTTGGACCTACCCCAAAAACTGGCCGAAGTGGCGGAATGACCGAAAGTCTGCTGAAACCTAACTTATCGAACGATCTACACCTGAAATCTCTGAAATCCTACCCAACTAGCAGCTAGAACATGGAAAATAGCTAGAAAATCATACCTCACTCGTCCGACTTGGTGGCCGGAGGTGTCCGAACGAGCTCCGTGAAATTCCATCAAAAATTGTCCAAACCGCCTGTTTCGTGGCGGTTTCCGCGACCACACAGCAGATCAAGGTGGGATGGGTTAAGACTGAAAGAAGGGAGTGAGGTGGTTCGTTTGGCACTGGTCTTGCTCAATTTGGTGGTCGGAGCTGAGAGAAACCCTCCTAAAGTCGGCTGGTCGAACTGGAGGAGGAGGAAGAAAACTGGGTTTTACAAACTGAAGTTTGAAGTATTTACGATTATGCCACTGAACTTCTTTTGATCGTAACTCCTTCGTTACAACTCCGATTTGAGTACATTACGTGTCTACGGACTCGTTTCGTCGCGCTCTACACAACGGTACAACTAAAATCCCTAAATTCCTTCCCGGTCAAAAAGTCAACTTTTAAACTAATAAAATATTCTGGGGATATAATGGTCTTTTAATGGAATAAATTAGTAATTAAATATTAATTAAGGACCGGGTTGTTACAATCTACCCCCTTACAAAAATTTCGTCCTCAAAATTTACTTACCCTTCACTGGATGGGGTAGAGGTATTGGGCCTACGCCTGTTACTCGGGTGCTTAAGTACGCTCTTTTAGTACTGCACTCACCACTTGCATCTCAATAACTGTATCTGTAAGGCAATCAATAAAATCTGAAAGCAACCTATGTATATCCGGATATCTGAGGTGGCTTAAGAAAATATAAAACTCTGAAAAGATCTACTAATTAACTGAATTTATGATAAATTTAAAACTCTGCTGCCATTAATCTGATATTTAGCTAAAATTCTCCTTTTTCCTACGAGTGCTCGACACTGCTAATGCTGGGCACAAAAGACTAATTTGCTATTTTTAATCTGAAATTCAAGTGCGACTTCTACCAAAATTCAGCAGAGTCTCCCCTGTAAACTGAGCATTCCCAAAAACATTCTACCTGTAAAATAAGTGATGCGCATATTTTATATTATATATTTAACTCCATTTTTAATATAGTTTGGTTAATATTTTGGAAGAATTTTGATACTTTGAATTATATTTCCATTATAGGACTTTCGATTCCCTCTGGAGCAAAACATAATCAAATGGACGAATTTTGGAGTAATTCCAGTTGGAGGACGTTCGTGAGTCACTTGGCTTGATTGTATCAAAATTTAAGACTTTTCTACCAAGCGGTTATTTTCTGGCGATAAAATAAAGGAGCAGTGCGCGGTGCTGGAATAATGACGATTTGGGCTTTTATTATGTTTTGGAGCCCAAGATGACCTCAGATGGGTTCGTGGCCTTCTGGAGAAGTGTTCAGAACGTTTTTATCTTTAAAACGAGCTATCTTGGGCCAGATTTGGAGAAGATTTGAGACCAAAACGTGGCTGGGCAGATTTGGGCAGATTCTCCTAATCCAATTTGGATTTTATATCCTAGTATTATCTTATTTTAACCTAGTTTCCTTGTGGGGATGGGGCAGCTAGGTTTTAGGAGGTATTTAAGCTCCTTTTCACAGCAATTTAGGGGACTCCCTTTTTATTTCTTTTTGGTTTTTGGAGAAATTGCTAGGGTTTTGGATTTTCGCGACTTTCAGGTGTTTTCATTCTTATTCTTCTTAATGATAGGGTGAGGCCACGAGCCTTAGCAAGAATATGTAGTTTCTGTTCAATTTGCTTATGATTATATGCATGCAGATTTTTGAATTATTCATCACTGGGTTAAACTATCTAAGTGTCTTGATGCTTGATCACCATTAGGATGTTTAGAAAAGTAATTTGATGCAGTTTTGGTCGGAGGTCGATCCCTGAAATTGACGAAGGCTTCTTGTGATTAATATGTGCAAGTTCACTTAGGATGAATACCACGTCTTAAGGGTTGCATCGTTTTTCAAAAGGTTTCACAGAACTTAATGAGTCATGTATGTTTCAATTTGATCTGAATACCACAGACAAATTGCATGTGTGATATACGCTCTATGTTGGGGGTCCAAGTAGGCATATATTAGGAATACCTAACCTTCGAAATATGCATGTCTAGGTCATAAGTAATTGGGGGAACTATATAGAATTGTTAAGGTGACGGCGGATCCCTAGTGCTTTCTTAATTTGATTTCTAAAAACACAACTGTTTCTCTTGCTCTTAGCTTTAATTTTGCATATTGCCTTATTTTTATTAGTTAAATTCCTTTTAATTTAAGGTCTTCAAATCAAACATCTCAACTTTCTCTTTTGCAATAATTAATTAGAATTTGGTTGCTACGAGTTATTTAATAATCCTTGCGGAGAACGACCTTGCGAGAATCATTTATACTGCAATAACCTTGTTATTCTTGCAAGTTTTGTAGGAGTTTTAACCCTGTTTGCACAGGTACTAAAAAGCCTATCAATAAGCATGTATATTTATATAACTCACCAGCCATCATACATTAAATCATATTCAAGTAATTAAACATCATAATATTCAGGTTTCAGGTCGTAACAAACCAAATAAATCAATCTACTAATCAATCTTATTTTCCTATATCCAAAGAGGATATCATACTCGGCAGCATATTAATCAAATATTTAAAAGCACTTATCAATTTATAAATCACTCATATGTGAATAGAACTTATTCAAGATCAAATACTGCAACTGAATTTCATAGATCCATTTATGAAAACAAACTCTGCTGCCATTAATCTAATATTTAGCTAGAATTTCCTTTTTCTGTATCCATAAATGATATCCCACTCGGTAGCATATAATTTAAACGAAGAAATAAAAGCACTTATATCAAGTAATCATGCTTTCAAAACCATAACCATCAATTTCTCGTGACACCAAAGGTGACACGTCCTAACCTGAAATCATCGCTGGACTCAGGAGACATCCGTCAACTGGTCCGCATCCTCGCTCCCACGGTCTGGGTAACTCTGAGACTCGTGGGGTAAAATATGCTAGAAAAACTTAAGATATTTAATACTATATAAAACAATGAAAGATAAAGATGAATAAACATACCAAAGTAAAATGGGATGAAATAAAATAAGTTAAAGATCTAAGTTCCGAAAACCCTTAAGCTCTGGCATCGAAACTTACCAAAAACATATATATAAATATATATCCAACTTTCTCTCATGACATAAGTATATCGATTAAGAAAATAATAGTACTGTATCCTCAATTTAGTTTTAAAAACATCTCAGAACTTAAATCCTCTCCACCTAGGCGTACCCCCATATCTGATCCGTCAATTCCTTATATTCCACAATTCCTCGCATCACCATTGGTGACACGTCCTCGCAGGTCTCGGTGACACAAAGTCAATCCAAGCTGCAACCTCGTAGGATTCAGGGGACCTTGGTCAACCTGATCCGCATCCTCGCAGGTCTCAGAGATAACACTTCAATCTGAGCCGCAATCCTCGCAGGTCTTGGAGACATCAAGTTCATCCGAACCACAGTCCTCGCAGGTCTCAGGAGACCATTAGTCAGCCTGAGCCGCAATCCTCGTACCACACGGTTCAGGCGTCCCCGATACTCGTG
Source organism: Prunus mume (assembly GCF_029339155.1). Lineage (NCBI taxonomy): Eukaryota > Viridiplantae > Streptophyta > Magnoliopsida > Rosales > Rosaceae > Prunus > Prunus mume. Next base: position 9,674,082 of record NC_142698.1, on the reverse strand, counting down.
GGGCATAAACTATCTCAAGGCAACTGGGGGGTATCCTATGGTTGGTTTGAAAACCATAATCTGTTATTTACATAAACTTTCAATAAACTGGCTCTTAACTGAACTTAAAATATATATATATATACATATACCAAAATCTGATAAAAACCAAAAGTTATATTTATTCCTTTTCAACCACTGAATATATGCATCAACTACTTAACTAGTTAATTAACCACCTTGCTCTCTGCTTGCATATTATTCCAATATTATATTTATACTCTTATAACACAATTAATCATATGAGCAAGTATAAATAGGTGATGAATAAACAGATAATTAAATGCTCAACTTGCTAAACCTCAGTTCTCGACATACAAGTACATATATATTAACATGCATAACAAGTTTTTCAAATGAGAACCTCAACAAATTTTTCAACCATAAGGAATGTCCAGCAATTCTGAAAGTAAGGATGCACAAGTAATGCAATGTCTACAGGAAGTTAACCTAATGCTCTGATACCAATTGAAACGACCCGACCCAAATTCCACTTTGAAATCGGGCGAACTCGCTTAAAATCGACACCTAGTGATGTAGGTCATAAAATATCAAAATACCCAAAACAAGAACATAAACCCCGAGCCCTAACTCGTGGCTGCGCCGATAATCGTAGGCTGCCTACGCCTTCATCGAGGGATCAAGCCACACGCAGTTCTTTTCTTTGTTCATGATATGTAATCTGGTTTGTTTACTAAAACTCGCTCTAGGGTTGACATTTCTGGAGTATCCGAGACTCCGCTTTACGATCCGTTAAATGCTATACGATCCTGAAATTACCTAGATCAACATACTTGAAATTGACTGCTATCCAACAGTTCAAACGTATCGAACCCGGAAATCACACACTAGGCGAGATCCGTTCAAGGTTCAAAAGTTATCCGAATTAAGATCTGCGAAATCCTACGCACTCGTGGGGACTAGGAGATTATTCTAGGACTGACTGTGGTCCCCACCCTGCTGCTCACACGCCGCCCACGCGCCGGCAGCGCATGGTGCCTAAAGCGATAATGCTTCACCGGAAAATCTCAACATCTCGGCTCAAGACTCTATCCAAGGTAAAACACCCTATTTGGAACCACTTTTGTTCTTGGACCTACCCCAAAAACTGGCCGGAAGTGGCCGGAACAGTGACCCGAAAGTCTGCTGAAACCTAACTTAAAAATCGAATGATCTACGCTTGAAATCTCTGAAATCATACCCAACCAGCAACTAAAGCATGGAAAATAGCTAGAAAACCATACCTCACTCGTCCGATTTGGTGGTCGGAGGTGTCCGAACGAGCTCCGTGATATTTCATCAAAAACTGTCCAAACCGCCCTGTTTCGTGGCGGTTTCCGGCGACCACACCTGCGGATCACGGCTATGATAGGTTAAGACTGAAAAAGGGGAGTGAGGTGGTTCGTTTGGCACTAGTCTTGCTCAATTTGGTGGTCGGAGCAGAGAGAAACCCTCTCCTGAAGTCGGCTGGTCGAACTAGAGGAGGAGGAAAAACTGGGTTTTAAAAACTGAAGTTTGAAGTGTTTACGGTTATGCCACTGAACTTCTTTTGATCGTAACTCCTTCATTACAACTCCGATTTGAGTCCACTACATGTCTACGGACTCGTTTTGTCGCGCTCTACGTAACAGTGCAACTGAAATCTCCAAATTCCTTCCTGATCAAAAAGTCAACTTTTAAACTAATAAAATATTCTATGGGTATAACGGTATTTTAATGGAATAAATTAGTAATTAAATATTAATTAAGGACCGGGTTGTTACATAAACTTCCAAGGAATGTCCTATCATATCATGGAAAACAGAATTCATTGCTCTTTGATAAGTAGCTCCTGCATTTCTTAAGTCAAAAGGCATTACAGTATACTCAAAAGCACCTATATGTCCCGGGCACATGAAAGCTGTCTTGTGAATGTTTTCTTCTACCACCATGATTTGATTGTAACCTGCATTTTCATCCATGAAAGACAGCATCTGGTTGTGAGCAGCTCCATCTACTAGCATGTCTGCCATTGGCATCAGATATTCATCCTTGGGGGATGCTTCATTTAGATTTCTGTAATCCACACAAATCCTAATCGCCCCAATCAAGCATAGATGGCTGGTCTGATGAATCCTGCTTTGAGCAATCTTTCTATCTCTTCTTTGAACTTTAGTTCTGCGTCCATGGACATCCTTCTTCTGGCCTATTTGACTGGAAGGTAGCCTTCTTTAATTGGCAACTTGTGCTCTGCTAGTTTTCTGTCCAGTCCAGACATCTCATGATAATGCCAAGCAAAACAGTCTCTAAAATCCTGCAAAAGTGCAATGATTTCATTCTTAAGTGGTTCCTTCAATAGTGCACTAATGAAAGTGGGTCTTGGATCCTCTTATGTCCCTAAGTTTATTTCCTGCAAAGGATCTTCCACTTCTGGCAGAGAGTCATCCATGGCTGCTGGTGCAAAATCTAATACTTCCTTCTGCAAACTCTCTTCCTCTTGATCTCCGTGCTTTCATGGGTGAATTCTGCCATATTGATGACTGGATTCTGCATGAAGAGCTTTCTTTCCTCCCAATATGTCAACAATCTGTTTGTAATGGATTGGATTGTTGCAGCTCGATCCTTTTCCTGTTGTTGGGGACTAATCATCGGGGTTCTGGAGGTTTAGAACAAAAGGTCTATTCCAGTCATTTAGGGAACTGGCTAGACCATCTTCAATGAGCCTCAGGCCGTGACACCATGGGGGCGGCTGTTCTGCAGTTGACTCCAAGGAAAGTGAAAGGACCAAGGTCATCATGATAGTACCTTGCCTCAAAACACATGGCAGAAGGCAGAAATGGTCGTGGATCGGCCTCTACTATCTCCATGTAACCTTCTTCATTCCACAAAGCTAGTTGTTGATGAAGAGTGGGAGGAACACATAGACTCTGATGGATCCAGTCCCTGCCAAGCAGTTGCATTGTAAGTGATAGAAGTGGTATCTACCACAAAGAATGCAATCTTCAGCTTCTTGCTTCCAACTATGACATCCACATCAAAGATCCCATGAGTTTTGGTGATGCCCCCCACGAAGTTGGTGACAGTCAAGCGTGTTGGAATCAAATCCCTCTCTGTTCGCCCATCTTGCTCAGCATTCTGTGAGGCAGAAGATTAATGGTTGCTCCTCCATCTACCATGACCTTGGGAATGGGAACACCCCCAAAATTTGTTGTTATGAACAAGGGTCTGAGGTGATTGGCCATCTCTTTGGTTGGTTTGGAGAAGCAAAGTTGTTCTGCATCCAGTTTGTTGGTAGTTCCTCCTGTCCTATGATTACTTGTTTGTTACAGTGGCTCTTACGCTTCGCCAACTTGCATTTAAAACTCTCCTGGGAGAACACATCTCCCTCCAAAGTGCTTTCTTGTCCTTCTGCTGCTCTAAATTTTTTTGGCAGAATGAACACCATGTTGATGCCCAAATCACCCTGTAATAAGCCCTCTAATTCTGCGCTAAAATCTTCAGTTTCTGCATTTATTTCTCCATCATATTCCATATGTTCTTCCCCATATTCTTATGTCCAGTCTCCATGTTCTCCTGCTTCGAGGAGTGCATTCTAGTCATCTGCAGATAGTTCATAATCTAGATGTTCCTCTTCATTTTCCTCAATCCAGTCTTCTTGTCCTTCTGCTGGAATAGCTTCAGATTTTCCTTGTGGTGGTTTAAGTTGATTGTTTGAGGATGAGGTAAGGTGGTTAGGAAATCTGCATGGAAATTCTGTTTTCACCAGCTCTCGTGGTTGGGAGATTTCTTGTTTTGCCTGGATGAGTACCTCAGGCCTTTTTCTTTTTCTGGCAGAATCGGTCCTTGGAAGTACCTGTGCATCCTTTGTGTTATTGAGGAACGTGCAGATCGCCTTTGGACCCTCTTACGAGTTCAGTTAACTTCATGGTTGGTCTGTCACTTTTTCGATGAATACCACCTGCCTTCTATGATAGCTGCCAAAGGTTTCTCATTCCTGGGCATCTTAATTGATATTTCCTTCTTGGGTTGTTCTGTTATCCTTCTTTGGCGGGCTGGGATAGTTTTTCTCCGGCTCTATCTCGGGATGAGGTTCCAATCCTATCAAAAATACTCGGAGTGGGCTAGTTCTGTCTGCTTAAGGCCACTTCTAGCTCACTTCACAGTTGCAATTGCTGCAGAGCACTACCCCAGCTGAGATAGTTGCTTTTGGTCTTTCAATAGTTTCCCTTGAGACCATTTTGCCTATGCTAGATCTAGCTTCTGCGTTGGCCTGCTCCTCTTTTGTTCGCCAATTTAAGTTGACCATGTTGACTTGTGGTCGAGGAAAGGATCTGTTATGACTTATGGGGTTTATCTGCCAGCTTTAACCTTCCTGCTGTTATTCCTTCCTGTATAACATCTCTTAAAACAATACAACTATTGGTGGAATGGTTCCAAGAGTTGTGCCACCTACAATACTGTCTGCCTTTGAGTTCTTCTGGCTTGGGCATCCTGTGGGGTATCTCTATTGCTTTTTGTAGCAGCATTTCATCAAATAAAACATCTACTTTGGTTAAATCAAAGGAATAAACCTTATTATGCGTTGGTTTGTTTGGAACAAACCCTACTGTGAATGGTTGTGGCTTCTGATCCTTTGGTGGCTTTGTAAGAGCCTTGCAACTGATGGGGTGTTTTAATTTTACCATTTCTGCCACTGCAATCTCTGTTTCCTCCGAGCCCTCCGCTTCTTCCTCTGATTCTACCTGAACCAGATGTATTAAAGAAGAAGATGACTTGTAATATGTGCCTTTGGAAGAATTCCTCTTCTGTTGTTCTTCTCTAAGCACTCTTCAGTACTTGATGTTTTATCCGCCAGCCAAATCTCCAAACAAAGATACCATCAAACCTTTTTCTCAGAGAGATTTTGAGGGCAGCCTGAGCCATCTTGATGAAGTATCTCTCTTCCATAGGGATTCGGCACTTCATTTTGAGTTTCCTAAACCTGGTTATGAAGTCTTGAGCAGGTTCATCTTCACTCTATTTGAGGACAGCAAGATCACTGATAGTGACTTCTGGCTGAATCCTGTAATAATAGTCATAGAAAACACTTTCCATCTGTTCCCAATTATGAACAGAATTAGCTGGCAGACTGGTGTACTAGGTGAAAGCTTGTCCAGAGAGAGAGTTCCCAAACAACCTTAGTTTTAACAAAGGGTTATTCTCTATGATATGCACTGGATAGAAAATCTACCTATATGCTCGACTGATGAAGCATGGGGGGTCCTCTCCATTGAATAAGGTAAATTTTGGCACCTTGAAACCTGGTGATAAAGGTATTTGATCGATATAAGCCGAATATGGCTTTCTATATGTGGGCCTTTCTCCTCTTCTGGCTTCAAGCTCCATCATTTCTCTGATCATTCTTTGTAATGCCCTCATGTCATTCAAAGCATTGACAGGATATAGATTATGTCCATGTTCTGGCTGGATATATGGCCGCAGAACTTCTTCCCTCATTCTTCCTTTTCTTCAACAATGGATGGTTCCTCCGGTTTGCCCCTAGTCTGCTCTCGTCATTGTTGGCAAAGGAGTTGATCCCCCTTTACCTCTTCTCGCCACTTTGGTGGAGAGAATGGATTGGGATCCATCCTTCAGTGTCTGTAAGGCACCACAGCTGGTGCCTCGGTAGAAGTGGCAAAGGTTGATCACGTGGGGCCGTAGGTTGTGGAATAGGCGGAAGTTCAGCTAGTTTTATTGGGCCTGGCGCAGGTCTTCCACCGGAGTGGGGCCTCATCTTTGTTGGACGGTGGGACTCCTCCCCTTTGCGCAGTTGGATCTCTCCATGCCCTTATACTCCAGACTATCTATGCAATGAGAGGGTTCTCTTGGTATGGCCATGCTAATCCCTGGTGGAGGGCCATAAGGGAGGTCTAGCTGCTGGACTACAACATCCAGATTTGGAATTCGCCATGGCACCTCACGATCTTTTCGAATCGCCTGTTGACCTCGCCACCGCATCATGGCTGTCATGTTATTGAGAGTATCTCGCTTCTTTGTCGTGATTTCGCCGAACACGGCTTCAGATATCGATTCAACCTCCGAGCCGCTCGAACGCGTCTACTTCAGGTCTTGCCATGAGCCGAGTGCACGCATCTCTTTCTTCCGACTCGGACCTTCTCTAAGAGCTACCTAATTTATCTCCATGGCGTGGTGCGGGTTCTGGCTAGAGCTTCCAATATTCATAAACTTTTAGAAACTATCTGTTAGATTATGTATACCGAGAAGTCCCACTAGGCGTGCCAAATTGTTCGCCCGTTTTGTGTTTACTCCTGGGATGGAAGGGCAAAGTTCCCCACTACCTTGGAAACCATTGACTGGTCATCAAGTCAGCTTTCTTTGGTGTGCGAGCGTGCCACTGCAAGCAATAAAGATTCTAGCAGACTTCTTCTGGAGCAGATAACTTGCACCCTTAGTTACTGATTTCTAAACAAACGATTGTGAATTTGGGTGAGGAATATCTCCCAAATGAGTTCTTTTCTTGCCTCATACTGGTGAGGACTTTCGCAATTTATCTTAGTATAAAAACAGTTGTTCTGGCCAGAATAATTGATAGAAATCGGACTATTTTAGACAGAACTGCCTTCACAAAACCACAAATATACATATCAACACTAAAAGACAAAAAGACAACTAGAACTCCATCTCTGCTTGGATAGAGAACTCTTATCCGGGCTGGATTGGATATCTCTGGGTTGGACTGAATTAATAACTTCAATCTGCTAGGCTTTAATTGTAAATCGATACCAAAGTTCAATTTTGGCAGAGCTTTAATCTATTTCAGGCCCTGGAAGGCTTTTTGAGTGGACAGAATTGTTTCTTCAATCTGCGAGGGCAAAGTGATGGATTCGAGGATTTACTGAACTGGAACTACACCGTAGCACCTGTTCTGCTTGATCATGGCTTTTCATAAATTTGTTGAGGTTTTCATATTTGTGAAAACTCAAACTTTGCTCGTCTTGGCTTTTGCTGAACCAAATTTGTAACGAGAGAAATCTCGTTTTGAATGACTTGTTTCCCTAAATCTGAACTTGGAAATTCTAAGAGATGGGGAGAAAGATAAAGCTTCTGATTGCTCTGGTTTGTTTGAAGTTTTTCAGTGATCAAGTGATCATTTTGAATTTCTTGCTTTTTGGCCGATTTTTGGTTATTTGATTGATTGTTGAATTGAGTGTCCTTTTATCTGTTCACCCTCTCTTTTATTTATAGGAAAATGTGTTTTTTGGAGTAGGGTAATTCTTTTAATAGTGGGCGGCAAAAGAAGATCTACAAAGAGATATAAGAGAAGGAAAGATTTTTAATCTGATTCTGGCAGATAGGCTTTCATCAATCAATCCTAGAGATCACTTCCCTATTTTTAAGAGAAAGCTTAATTCCTTTTCCCAATTTAACTACCCCTTGTGAGTTTTCAACCGTGATGGTTGGTCCGATTTCTTCAGTTTGAACAAATCCCTGCTTTCCTGCTTATCTCTTTTCTGAAAACATAGTCTGCGTACCCCTTGAAAAGATGGTGTCTTCTTTGGAGTGAAAACAATATCTTTGAATATATAAGGGGATTTTGATTTTTTGGATGGCAGAGATGTCTCTTCCTAGTTTGCCAACCACTGCCCTTTTAAATTTTTAATCAATTCTGTGGTAGTTGTAATTATTGACTTTCCATCTATGGTGGTCACGTGGGTCTTTGCAAAAAATAAGCTTTTAATCAGAGTTTGTGATATTTTGATCTGTGCTAGTGGTCTTCTCTCTTTTTGCAAAAAGGACTTGGGTCTTATTTTCTTATTTTAGGCTGGGCCTTCTTTCCCAAACTACAGGCTGGGTTCTTTGATGTTGGGCTAGGGCTTTAACTATTTTTTGGGCTGAATGTGTTTATTTATGGCCCAATTTCAAGGAGGTGTTTGGTGGCTGTCCAAAATTGAGATGGGCTTTTATTTCCTTATGCTGGGTATGCCAATTTAGGCCCAAACAATATCGCTTGTAATGGTTTGGAGTAATTGCGCCCCCCAAGCAAGGTCTTGAGTTCGAGTACTAAAATTCGTGTAGTATATGTGAATTTAGTATATTATTGTAGGGGCTTTTTTCTTCCGACAGCTACAAATGGGCTAGGCTACCGTAAGGAGCAAACTGAAGAAATCGTCCCCTGTGTCTAATATCGAAAATTAAGCCCCAAAAATGCTTCGAAAGGGTAGTAGAGCCTTAGGAAGCATCTTGGTTTCCTTCACCGACTAAAACGATAGCAACCTACAGATAATTTATGCATGCTTACAGATAAAATTTTGAGCTTGGCATGAGAGGCATGTGACATGAAAGCAAAATCAACATGAGTTTAGCACTGAGGGGAACTTTAGGCTTTCTTAGGGGAAAAAAGGAGTGTTAAGGTAAGAAAGAAGAAGCTTATAGGAGATTTGACTAGGAAGAGAGAAATGAAGAGCAATCTTGTTCAGCTTGACAGATACTCTGCTGCCATAAGAGAAAAATGGAGAAGAAGGTGAACAGTGCACGAGATTGCTAGGTTTTTGCAAGTTAGAGAGAAAGCTTGCTCTCTAAATCTGGGTTGGATTTGTTAGGTAGGAGAAGCCTCAATTTATAGCCGCTGGAAACCACCGTTTTTCAAGAAACCCTAATGGCTTCTACCTATTTTGGCCAAGCTTTTCCCTCATTTCTCATCTCCTTCCTTGGCTTTTCCCATTTTGATGAAATATCTTCTATCTATTTGCACCATATCAGAGTTTTTGAAGCTCAAGGCCCCCTTTTCCTATAGCTATGTCAATGGCAGACTTCTATTCTCAGCCATCTCTTTTATTACTTTCTTTCCTTTTTTCCATGGCTAAGTCTAATGGGAAAAGGAGTTGGGATATATACGCTGGTTCGAAGGGTGTTTCTCTCTCTGGCATCCTACAGGCTAATACCCCTTGGTTCCTTGAATGTTTTGGCTTTGAAACTTGCTCCCTCCATGTGCTGGCAGCTCTGTTCAATAAACCTGCGGACCCTCTCTACTTGGCTTTTACTTTTTCAGCAAAGGGTTGAGGCTTTTGTGGCTTATTTTGGAGTTTTGTATGGGCTAAGGTGGTTCCTTAAGCAAGTGAACTATTTTTGTTAAACATTGGGCTCTTTGGTTGAGTCAATAGGCTATTTTTGGCTTGGGCTATTGGACTATTTTTCTCCCTTGTGCTCACCCACATGTTTGGGCCTAAGAAATGGGCTTGAGTCCCAAAGCTCCCAAGCAACTCGAGACTTTCCATTTCTCGGCTCATCAATGGGCCTCATGTTGATTTATTACCATCCATACCACAACTCACTCAAGCAAGCCCCGGGCATTAGAGTGGTTTGGGCCCACTTAGGCTTGTAGCGTGGTTGGGTGTGAGATAACGATTTTGTGCTTGGCACGGCATGTTGCTTGACATGTTTTAATTTTATCGTCTTTGGGAAGGACTGCGATGTTTAATTTCGGCATGGGCTTGTAGAGCCGGTATATTTTATCTCAACCCCTAGCATGGCGAATTTATTTAGCATGGCACGTGAACTACAACTCGCATGTGGTGGGTTTTCGTGTAATCCGCTTTATGCTTTTCCTTAATAGAGTGTCGTTTTGGGCTGATAATTTATTCGGGCCCAACCATGGATTTTTTGGGCCTCAACAATTATCATCGCTTTCAATAAAAAAGTCATCAACCAAACAAAATCTTACTAAATGGAATTACGTGTCTAATTTGTGTGGTCAAATTTCCTTATATATAAAGCAAAACACTTTAATGTTTGTATGGTCAAATTTCCTTATATATAAAGCAAAACACTTTAATGGTCAAATTTTTAAATGTTCGTTCAAATACCCTCTGAATAATTTTATTTTTTTTAACCCGTAGTCCAATAAATCAGAAACATTCGATCAAAGCATGGGGAGGGGAGGTGGGAAGAGCCTATTCACACTTGACCCGAAAAAGGCTAAGTAATGATAAAGAGCAAAACAAGACCCAAAAATATATTAACAACTAAGAGATCGATATGAGCAGTTGGCAAGTATCTTCTGCAACTGACTTCAAGACTTTTTCCAATTTTCCGGTAGTATATATAAATAGCCTCTTTTTTCACGGTAGAATTTTTCGTTTGAACCATGGGTCGGAGATCTTCCTTCCCAAGCAAAACATAAATATTCTCAATATTCTGCCCAAAAAAAATATATATTCTCAATATATATTGTGCTCACACACCTGCAGTCAACTTTGTTTAGGAATAAACGAGATAAAATATACTAGTTATTAGAGATAGGAAGATGCCCTATTACATAAACTTTGTTAACTACATAAACCCCTTCTACTTAGAGCATTTCCAGCAAGCAGGCTGGGGGGAGGGCTGGGGGAAAAGCCTGTTTCCAGCAACCCAAAGCTGCCAGGGCAAGGTGTGGGCCCCAGAAAAAATGTTGTCTGGCTAGCCCTCGGGCAGTCCCGAGGAGCAAAACGCGTTTTGGGCCTCGTCACGTCACGACGACGTAGCTTTAAATTTTTAACGTTGGCGCGTGCAGCGACGCGCCAACATTAAAAATTTGACGCGCCTTCTGATCTTGCCGCCAACGGATCTATTACACGTGGCGCGACCGCCGTCCGATCGGGTTTGAACAAAATCCAACGCTTCTCATTTTTCGCGAATAAAAAAATGAAAAAAAAAAATCGGAAGTTGCACCCAACGGCTCTCTTCCACGTGGCGATGCTCTGGCGCTCCGATGAAGTCCTTCTAGCAATCCAACGGCAGCTGTTCAATCTGGCCAAAAAATAATGAAAAAAAATGAAAAAAAAATCGGAAAAATTTTGAAAAAATACCCAAAAAAATACTGATGTTTTTTCCTATAAATACCAACAAATACTCTTCACTTTTAACACCACCTCTTCATACATTTTCTTCTCATTCTACCATTATTCACTTTCTAGTCTAAATTTTTTTCACTTTCAAGTTGAATTTTTCTAGAAAAATTTAGAGGATGAAAATCTTATCTGAAATTTGAAATTAATTGGTAATTTATCTGGAATTTGAATTTCGAAATGTATCTGAAATTCAAATTTTGAATTTATTTCAAATTTGAATTTTGAAATGTATCTGAAATTTGAAATTTATCTGAAATTTATCTGAAATTTGAAACCGAAAATCTTATCCGATATGAATAGTATTGACACGTAGGAACCCAAAAATCTTATCCGAAAATATTATCCAAATTAATTGTTTAAATAAACAAAGTTGTGAAAAAAACCAAAAAAATGAATAGTATTTGCCATGGCAAGGGGCTAACTGCTGGAAACACACATTTCTTTGGGAGCTAGGGCAGCCACTATTCACGTGAATAGTAACTGCCCTAGGGCTCCCCTTGCCATGGCAAGGGGCTAACTGGTGGAAATGCTCTTAGGTACGCAAATGACCTAAACAAATCTCTACCACCATAAACAATAATTATCTATAAAAAGACGTAGGCTACGTATGTTGAAAACTTACAATTTGCGCTATAGGCACCAACTCTTATATCAACATTTTAATATCAATTGTTGTGGCATATGACATGGCAATTCATGTCACTTGCTGCATTAACTTGCTTAACTTTCTACTTTTTATCAATTATTTTATTTTAATCTCTGAGCCTTGTCATTCAAGAGTCCTCTTCTTCGTAGGATGACAAATGACCTACACAACCCTACCATCATAAACAGCCATCTATAAAAGCAAAAAGAAGAACAAGAGAAAAAGTAAAGAAGAGAAAAGGAAGATAATAAAAAATAAAAATAAAAATAAAAAGGAAAGGGAGAAAAAATAAAATAAAAGAGAAGATGCCAACGGGAGATAGGTTGAAATAAGGGGATGTAACAATTATTCACCTTCATTTTTATTCCCATAAATTAAATTAAGTTCTACAACAATTATGGGTTGATAAAAAATTTTAAAAAAAAATGTAGGAGGGTAAAATAGGCACACACACAAATTGATTAATTGAAATAATAAATATGGGTTGACTCATCATCTCGTTATGGCAACTTTGCTGACGTGGAATGCTAGTCGGGTTTACTTAAAGGGTCATGCTAGGAAAACCAACTTTAGATACCAACTTATGTATCATCTCTCTAAAAGAGAATACTCTTCGCCAAGCTGGTATCTAAAGTTGGTCTCCCTAATATTTTTATTACTTAAAAACTTAAAAGTTCTTGGGTTTCTCCTAATAAACCTTTGAACATTTGCAGTTTCATATATTTTTCTATAATTTAAATAAGTGCATAATTTCCACTTTGGCGAAGAGTACTCTTTAGAGTAAGTGATAATTGAATTCATAACTTAGGTACCAAGACCATCAATCACAAGAACATAAACTACCTAAAAAGGGTTTATATAAATGTGGAAGTAAAGTAACCATGCAAGGTTATTCCAGATGCAGAGAAATACACCATAAGATATATCTCCATAGTTGCATAAAGCCAAACAAATTTCGGCATGAAAGCCACAAGCCTGAACAAATCAACATGGACTGCAGAGCCCAAAACTACCAATACAACTACAACTTTTAAACTCTCACAAGTAAAAATACGAGTAGATGCACAACTACAAACTGAACACCCAACTCACAAAGAGTTGATGTAATTATTACAACCCAAAAAACTACAAAACCAATTGAGATGACAGAAAGTAGAGTCGTCATCGCCACCACGACGAAGAACACCACCGTCGGGCCCAAGTTGAGGGGAAAACTGCAACCACGCAGAAACCTACAACAACAACAACAACAAAAAACACACCCTCAAAGGGTCAAAAATCCAAGGAACATGACAAGTATAGGAACTACTTAAGGTACTAAAGAAATAAGAACAACTACTAATTCATCAGCTAAAATATTTCCGAAAATTCGGAAACTAAGCGATAGAGGTTTTGTGAAATCTTCTAAAATGTTAATGGGAATGTGTTTACCGAAATAACCTAATCCCTTTTTGTAAGGCCCGCATAGAAATATGCTACTGAAGTGAATAAAGCTAAAGCAACGGTAGTATTTATATCATTTGTGGGTGTGGCTAACTCCCCATTAGGTAACTATATGATTTTCCAAGGTAAAAAAGCCCCGGACCAATTCAACACAATCAACCAAAAAAACCAAAAGGAATGCAAGAGAAAAAAAGCAAGGAAGAAGAGGAGAGAAGATTGGGAAGGAGAAGGAAGGAACCCAGTCCCCTTGGATATGAGCAATGGCTAGGGTTCGAGAGGGAGAGAAGTGGAGAGCACTTGGGAAGGTTCAATGTAATTCATTTTAATCATCACGAAGAGCATTCTCTTGGATAGTATAGATTATTTTTTATAAGGGAGTACATATTCAATCAATATATCTATTCTATTAATTATTGTTCTAATGAGTACGGAAAATTGTAAAAGTAAAACATTCAAAAAAATTTAAAATATTCTTGCTTGAAAAAAATGTTGGAATGCCACAATTTAATACAATTATGTCAAATAGTAAGAATTTAATTTGTTAAAAACAAAAACAAAAATATACGGAAGAAGAAGTTACTCATCACTCCACCCGTACTACTGGTTTTTCAGTTTTTTATATTTTTATATATCTATATAAAAAATTAGGTACGAAAAAAAAAACTATTTAAAAAAAAAAAGTGCAATGGCACACACTCCAAGAGGCTAGTCTCAGTAACATTTTTTCATTTTCAAAATAAATACAAAAGGATGACAACCTTTTTTTTTAATTGAAATGTGTCAAACCATTGAGACTTATCATAATTGTAAACCATTTTCATCACCCTCTGTCACTAATTCAACTAGCCCCACTTGCTACTTGATGGGGTCAATATTGGCCCCAGCGGTGTTCGATCGATTAAGGCTAAAAAGGCAGGCCAACCATGCATCCTACCTACCTCTACATCAAACTCAAAAGAAAGGTTAATTGTCCATGTATTATGAATTATAGGAGTCGATACATGAGTCGTCGCAACATATGATTTTATTCTGGGGTCCCGTCTCATCTCATATTGCGGCTCATTCGAGAAAAATAATTACTTGGAACTATGATATACATTTAGCATCACATGGATGATAGATCTGTCCAAGATTCGGATGAATCATGTACTTCTTTTAACACAGTGGGGTTGCATGCACTTGTTGAATATTACATTCATCAATTAGTAACTCAACTTTCCCCAAACTATAGATCATATTAACCAGAGTAAGGTAACCTGCAAAACAAGGAAAACACAATAGAAGAATTATAGAGAGAGAAAAAATACATAGTGAAGCAATTTTGCTCAAAATCAACATTGCCACATAATTAGTACTAATTCAAGAGAAAGTACCGTAGTTTTTTGTTAATTAGCTGACCACATTATGTAGCAGTCAATCGATTTATAACTGTAGATTACAACTCATGTAACCAGTGGATTCTACCTGCCGCATAATGTTCGTCGCTAACGTACTTCATGGCAGGTGTTGGTAGCGACATGTCCATTTAAAATTGGAAAATGCTTTCTTGCCAAAGTAAATATAGGCATGCAAATACTCGTCTAAACAATTTTTACCCTTTAAAAATATTGCTTACGAAAATGGTCATGAGATTTGGATTAGTAATGTCATGGGTACTTATGCAACGGGTGTATACAATGTCCCTCTCTAAGTCAGGAGCTAGCGCATGAGAGTCGATTGGGAGAGGATGAATTTTCTAAAGATTAGGGCATATCAGTAGAAATTAATGCATCATATCAAGAGTACTAATTAGACTAATTAAACGCACCCCAATTTGAGAGATGTATCTGAGCTCTCATAGTCTTGCGGAGCGCTGTTAGAGTTGCAGAGGTTGGTGGTGACAGACTCTGATGACTGACCCTCCTCCATAACCATGTTTTCTGAATCGGCCCGAACCGGCCTCTGGCTATTATGTTTCTCCAGCACCTTCAACAACCATACCAAGAACCATTACCAGAGAAAGACTCGAAACATAAACATAGATGAAGAATTAATGGAGAGATCTTATACTTGCTGTCTCAGCCGTTCATTCTCTTCAACCAATCGCATCGCCTGCACGTTCATATACAAATCATGTCAAGGAAATAGAGAAGAGGAAAATAATTATATGGAGGGCAATATTTATTGTCTTCACCTCATTCTTTTTTCCTTTTTTTTCTTATCAAAATAAGCATGAACCATCTTTCATTTGCACAATGGAATGTGTTGGAAGATTACAATTGAAATCATTTTCAGGCTCAGGGAAGTCTACTCCCATGGTCGCCCTAGGAAACAGACAGGGCACAACAAAGACGATAATATCCACATAATCAGATCCTCAAATCATTACACAGATACATTGATTCGTATTGGTAATGCAGTACCCTAAACTTTTGACATATGTTCAGTTACTTGAAACATGGGAAGTCGTGAAAATGATAGAAACTTAATTGAAATTGGATCAACTACTCCCCTAATCAATCTAATTTCTGAATTTTCAAGTACTAGATCACGGATTGTGATGTGAAGTTCACATTATTACTTTAGGAAAAAAAATAATTTCAATACTCATGTGTTAGTAAAAGTAAGAGAAGTCGGGAATAAGAATAATTCCAATACGCATCCCAATCCGAACATCATAATATTTACGGCCTTTTAATTAACCCAGATATTATGCATGTCTGAAAGCAATGTCATATATCAAAGGATGATAACTTTAGGTATGATTTTATAGGTAGGTGATTTTATAGTTGAAAGAGTCTAACATTGCTTTCGAGATCGCTGATCTCTTTCATAATCTTTTCACCCTGAAAAAGACATACACAAAGATTTCCATTAGACACACATATACAGAGACCCCAATCTAGATTCAAGAGACTAAATACAGACCTTTTTCTCTATTACGCGGCCCAATCCAGCTTCAAGAGACTTCTCCAGTTGCTGCAATTCTTCCAAATTTAATCCTTGGATATCTTCTCCCCTTATCTGCCTATATGTCAACGATTTTATTTCTAAATTATGGAGTATAAACAGTAATTATTATTTGAAACAGAGACTTATAAATACCTAAGTTGTTGACTTTGTGCTGTAATTTCCTTGCTCAACGCAGAGTAGTTGCTGTTCTCCACTAGCTACATCAGAGTCAATAATTCTTATAAATCAAAATATAAAAATGAAAAATCGGAAAAACAATATATAATCCGAAATAAACTCAGATACTTTTTAATCAAATTTTGATTGTATACAGAACAAACTCCGAAGAATTACTCGTTTAAAATAAGCTCTTTTTCCGACTCTCTTACATAGGGCAGAAACTTGAGAAAACACAATAAGTCGTGTCCCTAACATTTTCCTTAACCGAGCATGCCGTGTGCATGTAGCATCCACTCACACACACATCCACAACGCACGACTCAATGAAAAATTTGATTTCATTCTAGCTAGGGCTCACATATAAATACTTTCCAAGACTTCAAAACAAAAGGAAAAAATCTCGAATTGGACCGATATGTTGAATCATTGAGACTAATAATTGTGGAAGGGTTAGCTCAACCGTTACTTCCTAGAGAACAAACAAAAACACAAGGCTTAAGATTACCATACAAAACACTTCAAGAAGATGAGATCAAAGTTTTAATGAATTGGGAAGGAGAGACAACACATCACATTATATGCATTTATTTATGTCTACATATGGTATATAAAGGACGAACCTGTAACTCAAGAGATGGTTGTTCTATTTTCGAGAGATTCTTTGCGTGCAAGTTGTGACGTTCTAGAATTTCCTTCGTGCTTCAGAAAAGAAAAATAATACACGTCACTAGCTGGTTAACTAGAAAGCTTCAAAGCAAATAGCAGTAAATGAAAAATAACAAAAATGGAAAGGACATAAAAAGATGTTATTCACATTTTAGTGAAATTTTTTGGTTTAGCATTTCGAAGATGCTGCTGCAACTTGTTACACTTTTAAACTTAAAATGTTCTTCCCCTCTAGAATCTTACATATATAGTATATGAGCAATTTTTGTTGTCATCGTGATACTGTCGTATGATATGACAAATTTATCTTAAAGTATTTACTCGTCATTCATTTATGTTATAACACGTGAATTAACAACACTCTGACAGTGTTTTTAACAGAAACAAAATTTTCTCAAACAAATTTGAAGCATTGTTCCAGAACCCAATAGAGGGAAACTTGAAAAAGAAAAATAGATGGCTGTAATTTATCAACTCCTTAAGGTGCAATTTCTTATTTTTGGCTGTTTTGATTTCTTTATAAGTAGTAAATTGTTTAGTCATGGTGGGTCAAACCCAACCATGGTAAAAAATGGGCGGTATCCAATAAGAATAGCAAGTGATTAGACCCCAATAAGAACAGTGTCTTATCCCTTGTTTGTTTTTATGTATATTATATGATTATATTCATCCCAGAAAACAAACATCCACATCCAAGTTCCAGACCTTTCACCCTATTTTACATACATTTATATACATACATATATATATATATATACACCCTCTTAATATTATTACAATATAGCTTGACTAGCGGAGCAGCTATTTCCATTGACGTGGTTCTTCCTCCTCCTCATTTTTCACCCCCAAAAAATAAACAAAACCGTACCCTCAAATTTTAAGCCTATCAATTTTCACGGATGATAAAAATATATATATAAAATAAAATAAAAATAGTGGGCTTGAGTTTGTGAGAGAGAGACCTGGAGCTGGCGTATTCAAAGAGTTTTCCAGTGGAAGAAAAGATGATAAGAGCAATATCTGCATCACAGAGAACGGAGAGCTCCTGAGCCTTCTTGAAAAGCCCTCTCCTCCGCTTGGAAAAGGTCACCTGCCTCGCCGTGGCGTTGTCGATCTTCTTGATCTGAATCTTCTCCCTCGCCATCGATCGATCTTCTGCTTCTGCTTCTTCTGCAAGCTTGTGAAAAAAGGAGAATGATATATTATAGAAAGAAAACTCTTAACTTTGTTTGGAATGGAATATTTTGCTTTCTTCTTTAGGGTTTAGTTATCTTCAGTCAGAGAATATAATCAGCAAAAAACTAACCAGAAAAGGCAAAGAAATTAGAAGCAAAAGGAAACGACGGCTAATTGGAGAGGGACAGGTCTGGTGCGAGAAGTGGCGGCATTTTGCCAAATTTAGCCAAGAATCTCTGGGGGCAAAGGCAAACCCTAAATATGCAATGAAATGAAATGCAAAATTTTAGAGAGAAAGAGACCCATCTCCATCTCTAGATTCTTAGATCCAGAGAGAGCTTTTTCAACACCAACAAGGCTCAGAAAATAAAAAATAAACCAACCAATTGGAGAAAAGAAACATTTTCTCAGGATAAGCTAGGGGAAGGGGCTTCTAGATTATTAGGTAAAAAGGGGATCTGTTTGGTGCCTTTTTAAGTTTTTATTTGCTTTGTATTTAATGATTTACTCACCAGTCTGAGTGAATCTGGGGTTTAGTGTTCTGTGAAACTTCAAGGCCACCAATGAGATTGGGAGAGAGAGACAAAAAATTATAGAGAGAGGGAATGTTTGTGGAAGTGTGGAAAAGGAAGGTCCTTTTTATGGTGAAGCAAACTACTGGCTGTTTTCCACGTCCTCGCCCTTTGGTCACTATTTCTTTGCCCTTTGGTTGCTTTAAAAAGGTATAACCGATGGTGTGAAAAACTGAAATGTTGAGTTTGCAGTGCAGGGGAAGCATTGAGCTCAATTTGGATGTATATTTTCTTAGTATAAGTCATGGTCTAAACTAAAGGGAAATGAGATTTCTCACACACACACAAATTATGTCATGTGAGTCAAACTTAAAACCTCCTCCAACTAGATAGACACAAATAGAACTAAACCAAGTGGTAAAAATGGTTAAAATTGTTGATGTGCAAGTGTTTCTGTCATGGTAGTCCCCACGCTCCCTCATCTCATTTTGAAGATATATAATTTATCATATGCGATATGTCCCTAATTAGAATCATTCTAAAGCATTTTCTCCATTCATCAATGTCTTTCTCGTCTTTTGAGGTCACAGTATTTGACATTCACATAGTAGAATGTGGCTAAAGTGAGTTATGAGTTTGATTTGTGCCCGCAAACAACGAAGAATGTCCAATTAATTGTTGGAAGCTGTTGAAACCAATTTCTTTAATGGAGACATCAGCATAACCTTTCCAAAGTTGCGTAATGGTTTTGATAAAGTCATCATGATTGACGGGTTGATCTGTGAGAACTTGAGCTAGAAGACCATAGATAAAACCAACAAAAGTGTCTGCAATGTCAAAAGAACTAATAACCAAACCAGCCTATTCATGAGGCGTGAGTACCAGACGACTACCAAAGGATTGCTCATTATCTACCACAGACGTAGACATTCCAAAACAATAGACAAGCCACCAAACAGCAAGAAGGGGAAAGGACGAGAGTAAACGAACCAGTCCCTAAGTTAGGGGAACGATTACCACGATGATGGATTGGGGCAATGGTGCACAGTGTTGATGCCAAGAGTGCAGACGTGATTGGGCAGGGAGGATGGGGGCGATGAGGCAAGCACGGCGAGAGCAAGGAGAGGAACCGAGAGCGATGAAGATGGCGGAATGTGATTGAGCGACTAAATTGGTAAAAATGGTTTGATGAGCAAGTGCCTCTCATGGTGGTCCGCACGCCCCTCATCTCATCTTGAAGATATATAATTTATCATATGCGATATGCCCCTAATTAGAATCATTCTAACGCATTTTCTCCATTCAAAAATGTCTTTCTCGTATTTTGAGGTTACAGTATTTGACATTCACATAGAAGAATGTGGCCAAAGTGAGCTATGAGTTTGGTTTGTGCCCGCCAACAATTAAGAATGTCCAATTAATTGTAGGAAGTTTGGGGAAGGATCTCGTCATTAGTAAACCAAGTTTTGAATTTGAATTTGGTTGAAATGGATGTCACAATTTATGTCACATACCCACGTCTTTTTTCCTTTTTTCTTTTTGGACAAAAGTCATTACTTCTGCTTATTAAATACACATCTAAAGACTAACTTGGGACCAAAAAACCTTAAAGATAGTTGATGGGGCAGTTTTGTAATTAACTCAAATGGGAAACCTTAATTGGAGAGCATATAGCATAGATGAGCAAAGCGTGAGTTGTGGGACTAAAATGAGCTACATTTTAATGACCCATCTCTTTAGGTTCCGTTTGGTTCAAGGAAAAGATTTAATGGGACATATTTTTCATGTATTTTCTCATGTTTGATTATTACTGGGAAAGTAACTAGGAAATGTCACTTTATTTCTTTCCTCATGTTTGATTGGCTATGAATGTAAAACAAAATTTATTTAATTTTCTAATTATACTCATATTACATTATATAAAAAATACATTTAATATTATATTGTAATTCTAAATTGTTAATGGACACAAAATAGTCTTAAGAAATGTGCATTTAATGTTGGTCTTAGTTTTCCAAGGGTAGGGAAAATGAAACCCAAGGGCAGTGGAGGGTTACATTTTCTCTCTATTTTCTCACGTGCAAAACAACTATTTTCCGTGTGTGGATTTACCAAATAAGGGAAATCATTCTCAAGCCCCATTTCTTATTAACCAAATGCACATTGGTCAAACGGTGACATGTAACCAATTTTATTGAAAGCTTTATTAGAAAATGATATCGTGAACCAAATTAATGTGCATACCAAAAAATAAAGGGTCACATTATTTGATTTGAGAACTTATGGACTAAAATGAGAACTTTTAAGAAAGTTCAAAAAACACTTTTTATTTATTTATCAAAGAACAACTTCGTTACAAAATCTTCAATAATACAAACTAAGACATCAATATGACATTCAAAACACCAAATTCAAGTGAGTAACAAAAATAACATGCTAAAAAAGCAAACTAAAGTGGGACAAAAATCGCATCAACAACTACTAGTCCACATTACTACAATTAAACATAATCTCAATAAACGCCCACACAATCCTATATAACCAACCCCTTAAAGGAACTCAAGCCCCATAAAGTAAATTTAGGTTTTAATCACAAAAAAACTTTCACTTTTGGAAAAAACCAAATTTTTTAAAAAAAAGACAAAAAAACCTCTCAACTTTCAAATCAAAGACATGCAAATGTAAAAGATTCCTTAGGAAATCCAAAAATAAATAAGAGTAATTTTGTCTGTTTTTTCTGTGGTCGAAACAAAATAGAAACTTGTGAACGTAAAAATAGAGTATATATATATATATATATATTTAAAATTAGTATATTTTTATCATTATTTATTGGGATGGTGGTGGTGGTGGTTCATAGGTGATTGATACTGAAGACACACACGTGGAGGAGAATTTGCCCAACGCCCATACTGCTGATGTGACCTGTGGTCGGTGGGTTTCGAGATTGTCTGCGTTGCTATGTTAGCTTTTTACGGAGGCACCAGTGAGCGATGGTGACTAGCCTCTACACCTAAACCTGGCCAAGCATGTCCCTCCCTCACCTCCTCAATCACACCGCACGGTGTATGTGATTCACACCACTAATTTCTTTCCCCTTTATTTTTACTTTAATAATTAATCATGCCTCTTTTCTGGTTTCTTGGGTTGGCTGCCTTCCCAACCCAACTCATTAGTATTGGCAGGCAGCAAGGGCTTTTTCTCTGAAAGGGTAGATCAATGTGTGCCGTACTTCTGTTCATGCATGCATGCTCAGTTTGTGTGTGCGCCTTCAACTCGTGCACGCAAAAACGAAAAAACTTCAACCATTAAAAAAAGAAGAAGCAAATATATTGATTTGATTTTTGGAGTTAATTTGATTTAGATTAATTAATACTACTAATTTTACTATTGGATTTAAATTTGGGCAGATTAATTTTCTTTTAGAGCATTTCCAACAAGGAGCCCAAGAGGAGGGTTAGGGGGGGCAAACCCAAAATGGTGTTTCCAGCAACAAAAGTCTACCAGGGTAAGGAGTGGGGCCCAACGAGCAGGGCTGGCCCGAGCTTTAGCCTGCGGGCTGAGCTGACGTCGGCGTTTCTGTTTAACTTTTTAACGTTGGCGCGTGGAACGCGCCTGCTACAATGCCCCAACGGCTTTCTTCCACGTAGCTGGCTTTGGGCTCTTCGATCCCATTTTTCCAAAGAATCCAACGCAGCCAATTTTTCCCCAATAAAAATCGAAAAAATTGGAATTTTTTAAAAAAACCCGCTACAGTGCCCCCAAATGGCTCTCTTCCACGTGGCTGGCTCTGGCTCTCCGATCCCCTTTTTTTCAGCAATTCAAAGGCAGCCAATTTTTTTCCAATTAAAAAAAAATCAAATTTTTTTTTAAAAAAATACTGAAATTTATATGAAATTTGAAATCGAAAATCTTATCCGATATGAATAGTATTGACACGAAAGAACCCAAAAATCTTATCCGAAAATATTATCTAAATTAATTGTTTAAGTAAACAAAGTTGTAAAAAAAACAAAAAAATGAATAGTATTTGCCATGGCAAACCTAAATTCTGAAAACACACTTTCTTTGGGGGGCTATGACAGCCACTTTTTACATAAATAGTAGCTGCCCTAGGGCTCCCCTTACCATGGCAAGGGGCTATCTGGTAAAAATGCTCTTACAGTTGAGATTGTTCTGTTAAATCCCAAAGGTTAAAAAAAAAGAAGAAAAAAAGAACCAGCTAATAATTATTGTGTAGCCAAGAATAAAAAAGAACCACCAAAACAAGACAAAGGATGAAATTCTTTTTTGGTAGAAATCTGTCTGAGGCCCATCAAACGGGCCCTAGACATTTTGGACTTGATCCTCTTGTGAGAACTGTCCCTTCGCTGGCACCACTTTAGTAAGTGTACAATATTTTCAATATGGCCCATATACAAAGCCCAACTGATAGAAGATCCATGACTATCCATAAATATTTTAAAAAAATATTAAAGAAATATGTCACGTGCAAACGGTATGAGAGAGACGCTAATGGGCTCTAGTCCAGTTTAAAAATGTCTTGATGTACAATTCAGTGATCATATATTCGAATCCCCAGACATTAAATTCCTGAAATATTACAATATAACAAACCCACTGGGCTAGTTTGCTTTGTTTTATGTTCTTCGGCCTTGTTTTTCCAATTCAACCAAAAAATAAATAAATAAAATCTCTAAAATAATTTGCATGGAATTATTAAGTGAAAATTAAGTAAAATAAGTGAGAATTACGCTTATTTCACTATGTTCATTATGCTTTCATGCACGCTTGTTTCAAGTTCAAGTAATTTGGTCTCTACATAATTGTCCATCTAATAGAATCATAAACTATATATATATATATATTTTATTTATCGAAGGCATAATTTACTTAAAATATCATAGCAACTTGGGTTTGATTAATCTGTACATTTGCGGGATTGATTATTATTATTATCGAATTTGTCTATGGTGTGGGCCAAATACCACCAAGCCCCAAGTGTTCTATCATCATTACTATTGGGTATAAAGAGCAAACAAGTACCAAAACAGCAAATTTTTGAATTGAGTTGAGCGGGTCTTTCAAGCCAAGTGACCCACCACAACACAAGTGCATTATGCAAATCCACTTGTTTTTGTTTTTATTCTTTTACTTTTTATCCCCAGTAAAATATTGTATTACTTAACAGTAAGAAGATATTTGTACCCCAAGCAAAAATAAAATAAAATGTACCATTTAAATAAAAGGAAGGGTGTTTAATTGCAATCGTTCCTAAATTTATGCTCGAGTGTTCTTCAATTGTATTACGCGTGACAATTTGGTCATTAAGTCAATTTTGTTGTCAAAATAAATAGGTCATTTTATTGGTTATTTGTACGTGAATTGACAGTTCTATACAATAAATTGACGATCATATTAATAAAAGTACCACTATAATACAAGTAGAGCCCATCCATACAAAGTGGTATATAATGTTACACATAAAGGTGGCATTTTCTCAATTAAAACCCCAAAGAATTTAACGTTAGGACCAAATATACGAAGACTCGGGCTAGAAACTAAACAGTTGGTGAAAAGTCAAATTCTCAGACCCAACAGGGAAGTTCTGAACAATCCGCACGCACCGTCACGTGCGCTGCCTTATCTAAAAACTGCAAGTCTACAATCGAAGGCAACCCCCCAATCTGAGAGCGAGATGTGAAGTAATAACGAGCGCAAAAATTTTGTGACTCAAAAAGCCGAGAAGTGTCACCCCTAAACGTCCATACGACGTCGTTCCCAGCCCAACCACAAGGCAGTAAAGTGCAGACATACGTACCAGTGTCTTCACTACATTTATATATCCCAAAAGCAAAACACAAAAAGAAAATGGCTGAAATTAGATGATCCCTATTCTCTAGGTCCACAGAGCCCAAGCCAGAGCCACTGAGAAGCAATTTTGGTTTCCTTTGGGGTTTTGAATTTTGGGTTTTCAAATTTTGGGGCTAGGTTTGTGGGGGAGACCGCAATGGCGGAGCAGAGGAACAACAATAGGTGGAACTGGGAGGTCAGTGGCTTTGAACCGAGGAAGTTGTCTTCTTCGTCGTCGACGGCTTCGAGCTTCGACCATGACGATTACAAGCCTGGTGCGCCTTTAGTTCGGAGGTACTCGATCTCTGCTGCCTCGGCTTTGGCTCAGTCTGAGCTTTCCAATCACTCTGTGACTTCTAAGCTCCAGAAACTCAAGGACCAAGTTAAGGTAATGCGATGTTTGATTTTGGTTTTGGTAGTTAGGGTATGAGGCTGTGATTAATGGAGTTTTTAGCTGAATCAGTGTTAAAGTCCGTGGTTTGTGGTTCAAGAGTGTGTGTTGTTGGAAATGCATTTTGAAATTATGATAATTTGGCTTGGAGAATGTGAACGCTTTGTGCATAATGTGAGAGACTGCATTAGTGAGAATAAGTGGTTGCATCTGTTCTGGAGCCTTTTGAAGTTATTTTACTGTTTTTATGTGAAGATTATGTTGGGTTTAGGAGGTCTGCTACAACATTTCTTTTTGGACAGCTTGCTAGAGAAGATTACTTGGAGTTGAGACAAGAAGCAAGTGAGTTGCACGAGTACTCTAATGCCAAACTCGAAAGAGTTACACGTTATCTTGGTGTTCTTGCCAATAAAACCCGAAAGCTAGGTAAGAGATTTGGTTTTGCTGTTTTATTGTGCGTTTGTCGGTTTAAAGGATTTCTGAAGTGGGTGGTATGGGACTTTTGTCTAAATTCCAGATGAGTGATATTTTTTGACATGGGTACCTTGATATTACATTGCTACATAAAACTACTTTTTTCTTTTTCTTTTGTGATGTATTTGCACTTTGAGATTAGTTAGTCCAAGAAAACTTAATGTCCTTCACCCCAGCGTTACTTTTTGTAAGGTTTTTGATGTTCTTGGTTATCTTAATGGATTTGAAAATTTGTCTGCATAAAAATGCCAGATCAATTTGCCCTTGAAACCGAGGCTAGAATTTCTCCGTTGATCAATGAGAAGAGAAGGTTGTTCAATGACTTATTGACAGCCAAAGGTACTCATCTTCTGTGAGTTTTCTCCTTTTGGGACTCTCTCTCTCTCTCTCTCTCTCTCTCTCTCTCTCTCTCACGCGGTCACTCACCCCCATAAAAAAAGGCATGCCACACATAAGCACTTTTAAATTTAATTTTCAAGGTTGTTGAGGTATTTAATTGATCTTACAAAAGTTCAACAGGGTTGTATTTTGTAACTAGCCTTTAATTCCAGGAAACATAAAGATATATTGTCGTGCAAGACCATTATTTGAGGATGAAGGTTCCTCAATTGTTGAATATCCTGATGACTACAACATCCGTGTAAATACCGGTGATGATGCCTTGTCCAACCCCAAGAAGGATTTCGAACTTGACAGAGTTTATGGACCTCATGTTGGACAAGGTGAGCATAACTTTCTTATTTCATTGTTTTCACCTTCCTATTGTGGTTGTGCTAGGTGAAATATTAAACATATTCTCCTATTTTAAAGCTGTCTTTGGCTAAAACATCTTTGACTTTTTTTGTTTGTCAGCTGAACTTTTCCGTGAAGTTCAACCTTTGGTGCAATCCGCATTGGATGGATATAATGTTTCTATATTTGCATACGGACAAACCAACTCAGGAAAGACACACACAATGGTTGCGCTCTTTTCCTCTTTTCCTCCCTCTGCATTTGTTTGTGTGTGTCTTTGCTGGAATGTGTTTCTGATTCATATAAATTTGTACTTGTATGCTGACTTCTATTCCTCTAGCCAGTTCAGGGCGTTGTAACTTGATATTTTCTTTTACAAATTTGTAAAATGAATTGATTACAAATTCTACGTTGATGTATTAGGGACTTTAAAAAAGAAATGAGAAGTGATTCTTCACTATTAGATTTGAACCTTAAAGCGTGGTGGGCTTTTCATTGTTTGTTACATTCCTTTTTGTAATCTGGATAATTCTTTCCACTGGTTTACAGCAAAATAAACAATGGAATTCAATGTACTAGAGCATGAATTTAAATT
The DNA here is from genome assembly GCF_029339155.1 of Prunus mume. NCBI lineage: Eukaryota > Viridiplantae > Streptophyta > Magnoliopsida > Rosales > Rosaceae > Prunus > Prunus mume. The sequence goes on along the minus strand of NC_142698.1, from coordinate 9,647,576 downwards.
GCCACAATCAGTGGTGTGCCTTTTACTGTTTTTGGTACAGTAAGAGATTTAGTGGTAGTTGTTTCATTTTATTTATTATGAAAGTAGTTTCAAGTTGTGCACGAGTTTCATGATATTTGGCCTTCTGTAACCTTTTTTCAGGAAGGATCTAGCCATGATCGTGGTTTATATGCTCGTTCTTTCGAGGAACTATTCGATTTGGCCAACTCTGATTCAACTTCTACGTCGAGATTTAAGTTCTCCGTTACAGTTTTTGAGCTCTACAATGAACAGGTACTTATTTTTTTTTATAGTAAATTGTCATGATTTCTGGTTTATGTTTGTCTGAATGGCTTTTGAGCAAGGAACCCTCATGATGGTTTGATGTGGATCCCTTCCATGCTCTTGTAGATAAGGGATTTACTCCCAGAATCAGGAGATGCTCTACCAAAGATTCGCATGGGATCACCGGAGTCCTTTGTAGACCTTGTGCAGGAAAAAGTTGATAACCCACTGGACTTCTCTAAAGTATTAAAAGATGCATTTCAGAGCCGAGGAAATGATCCATCGAAGTTCAACGTTTCTCATTTGTATGTTCCAAATTTTGTAGGCTCGTTATATGGCTGTTATAGTGTAAGGTCGTACTTTTAGTAACGTAGTTTAAAGTTCTATGGTAAGCTTGAGCTTTCTCTTAAAAAAAGTCCCGTCAGATCACTGAATGAGAAGACCATGCTTAAACTGTGAAATATATATTTATTTTATTTTATGATCCTCAATTTGTTCTCAACTTTTCTATCGCATCACTTCTGTGCGTTCACTTGATTCAGGAGAAAGTGGTCATTATCACTTGTACACCTTTTTCTGGAAAAAGGATCTATTTGAGCACACGAAAAGTTTTGTTCCTTTTGATAGAAAAGATAGTCTTTAGTTAATTGATCTTAACAACTTGAACTAGTTTGTTCACTTTCATCTACTAAAATACGTTTAATTGCTACATAGTTAAAATAAATTTATTGCTGACATCTTTGATCTGCTGTTGACTTGGTGGAATATTGTCTGACATTTTACCAACTTGGTTGAAGCTACAATCAAGTGGCCTATTACAAGGTTTCTTTTTTACTTACCGGGTGTAGTCTCCAAACTTGACAAACGGCCACTGTTGCACTGTCCAGTTTTCAGGAGTGAAAACAGTTGAAGAAAGGGAATAGTGGATAGGAAATATAACTGTACCATTAAATTGGAAAACTAGAAAAAGAAGTTCAGTATATGCAGTCATCCACTTTTTTTATTTTTTATTTTTTATTTTTTATGTATGCTTGTCTATGTGTTACAACTGCTCGTTTATTAATTTATCTAAAATAGATTCTTGTTCACTATTGTCAGGATCATCACGATACATATATATTATAACAATTTGATCACTGGAGAAAACACATACAGCAAGCTTTCTCTAGTTGACTTGGCTGGAAGTGAAGGTTTAATTGCTGAAGATGACAGCAGTGAGCGTGTGACAGACTTGCTGCATGTGATGAAATCACTTTCAGCGTATGTTTGGATGACTTGTCTCATTTCTCTGATATTGAAAAGTTTTGGTTTCTAGCCCTTCAGGTTGCCTATAATTTTAAGGATGGTTCACATTGGTCTTAAACTTTTGAACAATATACGGTTTTCATTTTGCATGATCTTGATACCATAGTATGGCATTTCAAATCTATTTTCTTTGCATGCGATCACCAATGTTGAACGGATACAAATTTGGGATACTAGAGACGATACGAATATCTCCAAAAATTAGGATACATATACACAACGGTTAAAATAATATATATAGATATATATGGGAAAAGGGAATGTTTGTCTGATTGTCTGGCAAATTGTGAATCTGGACCCTTGATCAAATTGAATTTTGTCAGAATCTGTGGTACAGATTCACAGTACGGAAACATAAGCATTTTTTTGGCAAGAGAACATTAATCTACTATAGGTATAATATGTATTATTTCTTCTCTTTAATCAGAAACGTTGAAAACCTATCTTTCTCATTTTGTCGAACCACAAAAGAGAAGAGACTTATGTTGCCGGTTAAAATTAGCTTTTGAACAGTAGACCACTTTTATAAAATTTCAGAAGAACCCATTTTGTATCCTGACCATGTCTTTTCCTTATCAACTGCATATCCTTGTTTTATCTGAAAGTTAAATGTGCCCAAAAGACACATACTCCAAATGCTATACCCGATATGTATGCGGCCGTATCCGTTTTGATTACTCCATATGACCAAATTTGAAGGATCTATGCAACATAGGTGTTCACATTACTAAAAGGATGGTTAATAAATAAATAAGTGATTTTCCGCTGGTCCCAACAGTATATCAACTTTTCTTTTCCAACCCGTACTGAGTTTTTGCATGGTGGCTGCTTATATCGATCTATTATCTTTTATTTTTGCATAGATTGGTGAAGCAATGACATCATCATGTGCGAATATGGTACCTTTTGAATTTACTCCTGCCATCATGTACTAAAATGTTAGTGCAATTGATGTTGTGCATGTAGGTTGGGAGATGTTTTGTCTTCCTTGACTTCCCAAAAGGATGCTATTCCTTATGAAAATTCAATGCTTACAAAAGTACTCGCAGACTCGCTAGGTATTCAGTTCTCCTTATTGTTTATGTTAGTACTGATTTAGCTGTGTAATTGTGCCATGAAGCAAAAATAAAGAATGAGAAGTAGTGTATAATGCTTTTTATGGTTGTATGTGTTGGTAACTGGTTAATGGTTACTTGTGTCAGATTGATCATGGTGTCCATTACCCTCTGTTCCACTGTATGATTGACTGGCATTATCATTTGGGGTTTTTTTTCAGTTGATTTATATTAATTGTCTTTCATCAGTCTGGTTGGAGAACTATCTTTGATTTCTTATTGAAAAAAACTTCTGTAGGTGGAAGCTCAAAAACTCTGATGATTGTTAATGTAGTTCCAAATTCTGCGAATTTGTCGGAGACACTATCATCTCTCAACTTCTCTTCTAGAGCTCGAAATGCTGTTCTAGGCCTTGGGAATCGAGATACCATAAAGAAATGGAGAGATATTGTAAGTTCTCTCTCTCCCCCCCGCTTTCTATATATACTATAAATATTTTGCTTTGGACGCTTGAGTTTTGTTTTCTGTCACATGAGCACATCGAAGCAAGTAAATTGCATCGAAATGATATACATTTGATTAATACTGGATATACCAACTTTACCAAAAAAAAAAGTATGGAGCCCCTATTAAATGACTTCTTACCTTACGAATTTGTTCTGGTTAAGACACTGTTATGAGCAAAGTTATGAATTCATTTCTTCTGAATTTTTATTTGTGATGGTTCTTGTAGGCAAATGATGCACGTAAGGAGTTGTATGAAAAGGAAAAAGAAAGTCAGGATTTGAAACAAGAGGTTTTGGGACTTAAACATTCACTCAAGGATGCAAATGATCAATGTGTCCTACTCTTCAATGAAGTCCAGAAAGCGTGGAAAGTTTCTTATACATTACAGTCAGATTTAAAGGTTTTATAACTTCCTGAATTTGCTACAGTTTTCCAATTGACTTGCATGCTAGTGAAAGTCAGAAAAATTTCTTCCCAAATACTTGTTTGGACATGTTCTTGATATAAGCCAATTTTAATGTGTTTTCCTTTATTGTTCAAACTGTTAATTACTAGATTTGAATTTACAATCCAATTAAGGAATTTCTCCAGAGTTGCCTCTCTAGTCATCTAGTTTAATGATTTTCAGTTTTATCATAAAATTTTGTTGTGAACTATATGCTAGCTTTCTTGATCTATCTATTTTCACATTCCAATTTTCTAGTTTGTCACAATGTTTGACAATTTTCATCTTATATCTGGGGAATGCATTTGTAGTTTGTATTCTAAATTGGTTTTTGGTAATGTTTGACATTTTTCACTTTATCACCGGGGAATGTATTTGTGGCTTTTCTGTATTTTAAATTGGTGTTCGTCGCTGTCTTGTCTACATGTGTGATTCAACATTGATCATGTAGTTTCTTCTAGTAAGCATGTTGCTAAACTGGTTTAATATTCTCATTTGATGCAGTCAGAGAATATTATGCTTGCAGATAAGCAAAAGATAGAAAGGGAACAAAATGCGCAGCTCAGAAATCAAGTAGCTCAACTGTTACAGTTGGAGCAAGATCAAAAAGTGCAGATAGAACAACGAGATTCTACGATTCAGGCCTTGCAGGTTGGCCATGTGTCTGTTTAGTCTTCCTCATTTATATTTTGAGCGTTCAATATTTATTTTGAAATGTTCAGGACCTCCCGTAGAAAACCTGTTCAATGTTATTGTTGTGTTGCATTCATATTTTAAGTGTAACCTACGCTACATACTTGGGATGGGTGTTTCACTATAATATGATTGAATCGTTTGGAGCTTATTTGGGTCAGCAGTTGGTCTTTTGCGGCATGGTTATTTTTGACACTGTTCCATAATTAACTCAGCCCATGATATTATAATTATTTTTTTTTGGGCAGGTAGCCCCTGATATTATTTGAATATCAATGTTTTCAACTGTTGCTTAATGTGGTTCTTCATTAAAGTAACTATGGCACATATTCATTTGTCAATGCCTAGAGGTTTCAGTTTTGTTGCATTATTAAAGAGTTGAATTATGATGGATGTATGCTAATGTATGAAAGTTTCATATTTATGTTTCCTAATAAATAAATATACTTTGCAATATTGTTGCACCATATGGTGTTCTCTAACTTTAATTGTCTCATTCAGGCCAAAATGAAAAGCATTGAATCCAGACTCAGTGAAGCCCTCCATTCCAGTGAAGATCGGTCAGCATTAGGCTCAGATCTATCAAATGCCAAGGCAATTGGGGATGGCATGGATTCTCCACCAGTTACTAAGAAATTGGAAGAGGAGCTTAAAAAACGTGATGCATTAATAGAGGTGTGCAATTTTACCATAAACGTGATGCATTAATGATCATGAATCATTATTGCATGACCTCATATTTGTATCCTTGAACATCTTATTGATGCTATTTGTAGTCTGAATCAATATTCATTTCCCATGCAAACTAGAAGTTCACGAGCCTAAGTAGAGACTTGAACCTTTCAAGACATTAAGCATTGACATTTAGAATTAAACTCACAATGGCAATCCATTAAATCTGTAAAAATAAGAAAGCTATAGACCCAAAATGACCACAAATCTGCTAATGTCATGAAAAGTACCACATGAATAGTAATTATGCTACATTATCGTTAACAGTGCCCAGTAGTCTGAAGACCATTAGACTGCAAAAACTAGAATGAAGTACCAAAGGCTCCTGTTTTGGTCTCCTTGGGACCAAAAAGTTGTGTTATGAGGGTCTCTTCCACAATGACTTGGTATCCTCTACCAAGTCATTGTTTGTGTGTGCCACATGAAAAGATCATCTATTTAAATCTTTATTTCAAATCTCAATCGATATGCTCCTTTATATAGTATATTTCATTCTAAAAGCTCTCTCTCTCTCTCTCTCTCTCTCTCTCTCTCTCTCTCTCTCTCTCTCAACAGAGGTTACATGAAGAAAATGAGAAGTTATTTGATAGATTGACAGAGAAAGCATCTTTGGCTGGATCACCAAAGGTAATTTCTATTTATCTCATTTTAGATGTGGTTGTGTGCTTTCATGTTATAGATGTATCTTTGTGCAGTTGATTATTTTTTAAGCATTTCAAGTATCTGCTACAGTCTTTTGGTTTTATTCATTTTCTTGTGGCATCTTTTGTGCTTATTGTTGCATTCATTGCTTTTCTTGATTCAGTAATTCATGGGAATCTGAGGAATGCAGTTTTTAGATGTAATTCCGGGTGTTTATTGTAATAAATCAAGATTCTGGGCTGAAAGTTTTTTCAGTTAGCAATCTGACTCTATGGTAGCTGTTTCATTTATTCATATGATATTGATGGTTCTGTTTTGTAATGCCATTTGGACTAACTGAAAAAAGTTTAGGAGAAATTCAAAATTCTATGAAAAAGTTAGAGTTTGCAGAAATCTGTTGTCCTATTTGAATCCATTGTTAGATAATAAGCTGCTTCCTTATTTGATTTCATGTGATCGTGTAAACTATGTTCACCATTGTTTGTCTCATTCATGAAATTTAAGCAATTCTACTTCTGTGATTTGTTTAGGGTATTGTTCCATACTTCTAATATGTGTTTGTGTGTGTGTTGTATATTTAGCTGTCAAGTCCATTATCCAAGGGGCCGCTAAATGTGCAGTCTCGGGACCTTGTGAGGTAAGACTTTTGGAGACACTTTGTGGTTAATGTAATTTTTGTCCTATCTTTCTCTATTCAAAAGCCCTTATTTCCTAAAAGAATTATTAAACTTTATTTTTTAATACCATAAAGCAGGAATGATAGTAGGGGGCATTCGATGGATGTTGTTCCTTCATCACCGGCACTTGCTGCAGACAAGACTGAGGGTACAGTTGCTTTAGTGAAATCAGGTTCGGATAAAGTCAAAACAACCCCTGCAGGAGAATATCTTACGTCTGCCTTGAATGACTTTGATCCTGAACAACATGACAGCCTTGCTGCCATTTCAGATGGAGCAAATAAGCTTTTGATGCTGGTACGCGTGGTTTTTTTTATTTTTCTTTTCATTTGTGTTTGTAATCATACTGACATAATATGATTTATGTGGATATAATATGGTGTTGTCAGGCATTTCTTATTTTAAAGTGAGTATTAAAACTTCAGTTTCAACATTTCACCTTTAGTTGATGTTGAAAATGTCATACTAACTAAGGCTTTTTTTCTTAAATTTTTTTGGGGTGGTGGTGAGCTTTACATAGAGTAGCTTGTTAAATGATTGATTCATAAGTTTTTATAATAAAAAAGATTCTTGTAAACCATTCTATTTATTATCTGATCTCTCATCGCCCTTCTCACTTTCCTCTCCTTGTTCTTTCTATTTCTTTAACTGAAAACAAAAACATTACCGCACAATACCTAGGATCATAATTATTAAACAACTTTTTACTTGGCTTGACTTAGCTTGTATGGTGGATCATGATGTCAGAATGGTAATGCTTTATTAGTCTTTCAGGTTTCATTTGAGCACATAAGCTTTCTTTTGGTCAGAACATGTTAATGGTTGATGATAATTATTCTGTGGCTAAAGCTAAGATGTGATGATATGTGTTCACTTGTCTAGTATGGATTTTCTGCTATTTGGCTTAAAGTATTTTACCTATTGGTCTTTCTATATACAGAAGTTTCAACAGTTTGTCAATAACAGGAACTTGTACACCTATGGCAAATCCTGAGTAATTTGTATCTTAGAAGTAGAAATTCCAAAAGTAACTGTATTTACAAATTACAGGTTCTGGCGGCAGTAATCAAAGCAGGGGCTTCTAGGGAGCATGAAATACTTGCTGAAATAAGAGATGCTGTTTTCTCTTTTGTTCGTAAAATGGAACCACAGAGGGTAATGGACACCATGCTTGTATCCCGTGTTAGAATTTTGTACATTAGATCTTTGCTTGCTAGATCACCGGAGCTGCAGTCCATCAAGGTAATGAAAGTTATGAAACAGTAGAGACCTTACCATTCTATTTGTATGCTCTCTCTTTTTCCTGTGGGGTTGGGGTCAAGAAAATGTGATGTCAAATGCATATTATTTAATGCTGTTTCCGTCTTATTATTTATAGGTTTCTCCCGTTGAGAATTTTCTGGAGAAGGCTAATACTGGACGTAGTAGAAGTTCCAGCCGAGGTAGCAGCCCTGGAAGATCTCCCGTGCACTATGTTGATGAGCATATCCAAGGCTTCAGAGTGAATCTAAAGCCAGAAAAGAAGTCCAAGTTTTCATCAGTTGTATCAAAGATACGGGGCCTTGATCAGGTAGCTGCCATCTTTATGCTCTGTATCTCTGTGTCTCTCTCTCTTGCTCCAGTCTGTTGATATAAACAAGAAAGAAAGGATAAATAGAAAAGAGAATCCCAATACACATGCAGAAGGCAGACCAGAGAATGTAGAGAAAAGAAAGGCTAGCTCTTCTTCTGCCAATTTTTCTGTTTTAATGGAGAAGTCTGGAAGTCAGATGTATTCTCTTTACTTTTCGTGTACCTATCTTTCCCATTCTTCTGTTTTTGGGTGCTTCTTCACTATCACTTCTTCACTATCACTACTTAGTTTAAACATTTTCTGCTAGAATTCTCTTTTGTTGCAAATGGTTTATATGATGTGGCCCTAAGCACTCAAATGTACAGGATACTCCACGGCAGCAGGTAACTGCTGGAAAGCTTAGAGAAATAAATGAGGAGGCTAAAAGTTTTGCAATTGGAAACAAAGCTCTTGCTGCTCTCTTTGTTCATACACCAGCTGGTGAGCTGCAGCGCCAACTTAGATCCTGGCTTGCAGAAAATTTTGACTTCCTCTCTGTTCTTGGAGATGATGCATCAGGAGGGACAACTGGTCAGTTGGAGCTTCTTTCAACTGCAATCATGGATGGTTGGATGGCTGGACTTGGTGCTGCAGTGCCTCCTAATACAGATGCTCTTGGTCAACTTCTATCTGAGTATTCGAAGCGGGTCTATAGTTCTCAGTTGCAGCACCTGAAGGTATGTCTGGATCTTGGGTTAGTCTCCTATTTTAAATAGTTGGCTTAATATTTCTTTCACCCCCTTCAAAATGGTTGAGGGCCTAAGGACTTATTTACATTAACCTGGGAAATCTCCATTGTTATGGTGGTCCATATACCCGTGCTTTTCTATTAGTTTTCGGTAGCATCTCTGTTGTATTTATGTCCATTAGCACATTTGTCGTTTACTTGCTAAATTTGGTGCGAGACGTGCATGATTTTCCTTCAAATATGAGATGCCATATAATTGTTATTTATTTATTATGTGATTGAGATGCCTGACTACTTGTTCTGTGCATCTCTATCAATGAATTATTGGTTTTTGTTGAATTTTTTTTTTTTTTTTCCCCCATATTCCAGGATATTGCTGGTACGTTGGCATCAGAAGGGGCGGAAGATGCAGCGCAGGTTGCAAAATTGCGATCCGCTCTCGAGTCTGTTGATCACAAAAGGAGAAAGGTAATATTTTTTATTGATATTTGTGCACATCTTAGAAAGTATATATTTTGCATATTTCGTATACATTTTTTTGGGTCTGAAATCTATCATGCACTTCATAAATGCAAACTTGCGTGTTCAATAGAAAAGAAGAAGAAATCCTTGTAACAAAAAGGATGTAATCCTTGGGATATACAAGTTTTTACCTTAGTTTTTGTTCCTTTTCTCTAATTTTAAAAGGTTGGAAACTCATGATGCCAATCAATGTTTGGGTCAGACAGGGAACATTCCTTTTTCCTCCTTGCTCAGGAAGTTATTTTGCGTGTACTTTATTTTTCCTTTTCATTTTAAACCTGTTTGTTTTCTATGGTTGACCTCTTGTTTAATGACATCTCAAATTTATGTTTCTAAAAGATCACACATAGAATCTCTCGTCTGAAGGAGGTTTCCTGTCTCCTCAGTTGATATCTAGGTCTCTCAACTGAATAAATAGATTTAAAAATAAAAGGTATATCAGAGTTCCTATGTTTGACAAGTTATTCAATAAACCATCCACTGGCATGCAAGTCAAAATTCTTTTCTTTTATGTTTCCATTTCCTGTGGTGACAAACAAGTTGGCTGAAATGATCCTTGTTTCTATTATCTTCTTGGACCAATTGTTGGATATTATGCTAATTTCTTGGTTTCATCAGATTTTGCAACAAATAAGAAGTGACGTAGCCTTATTGACATTGCAAGATGGTGGTCCACCTATTCAAAATCCTTCTACTGCAGCTGAAGATGCACGATTAGCATCTCTCATTTCCCTTGATGGCATAGTGAAACAAGTCAAGGTTTACCTCTTTGCACCTTTTTATTTTATTTTATTTTATTTTTTCCAGGTGATACTTGATGATTGGGCTATTGTTAATTTGACAAACAAGAAAATGTAATACATTTTTCTTGTACAGGATATTGTGAGACAATCCTCTGTGAGCACCATGAGCAAGAGTAAGAAGAAGCAAATGCTTGCATCTCTAGATGAACTTGCTGAACGGATGCCTTCCCTTCTTGACATTGATCATCCATGTGCGCAAAGGCAAATTGCTGATGCTCGTCATGTGATCCAGGTATCTATGAAATGCTTAACACTTACTCGTCAGACTTATGTTACCAGACTGAATTTGAACACATTCAGTCAAAAAGTTAACCTGATCAATGGTCCAATGACATTGTCTGGAAACCTAAGCATCTTGTGTTGCCAGACAATCTGGTTAGAAGATATTTCCCTGCAGATACACACACATGCTATTTTTTTCTTTTTAACACAAAGGTTGCTTCTTGTAAAATTGATGGGTAACTGTGTATAAAATTGGTTTTTAAGTTTGCTTTCGGTGTATTAGTACTTTTTCCTGACAATGCAGTTTATTATTAATCTCTTACTTCACCCCCTGAATCATCTCTATGTTGCAGTCTATTCCCGAAGAAGATGATCACCTTCAAGAGCAATCTCATGCTCTCAAACCATCTACAGATTTAGGGTTCGGTACTGAAACTGACGTGGCACAGTGGAATGTCCTGCAGTTCAATACAGGCGCTACGACGCCATTTATCATCAAGTGCGGAGCAAACTCTAATTCAGAACTAGTCATTAAAGCAGATGCCAAGATTCAAGAACCTAAAGGGGGTGAGGTTGTGAGGGTTGTCCCAAGGCCATCTGTTCTGGAAAGCATGAGCTTGGAGGAGATGAAACATGTCTTCTCCCAACTCCCTGAAGCTCTAAGCTTGCTTGCCTTGGCAAGGACTGCAGATGGAACGCGAGCTCGTTATTCTAGATTGTACAGGACTTTAGCCATGAAAGTGCCGTCGTTGAGGGATTTAGTCGGTGAACTTGAAAAGGGGGGTGTCCTAAAAGATGTGAGGTCATAAAGTGCAGAAATCTGTCAGGCTTCATGATTTGCCTTGCTTTTCTGATGTATTATAAGATTATTTCATTTTGGGTTGTCCAATATTTGTTGAGCTGTGAATCTGTGATACTCCACGCATCATCTACACGTACTCATGCATGCACAGTGATACCCATCACTGGCATATAGCAATCTCTCTGTATTTTTTCATCTTCTTTATTATGAAAAGTTTTTAAATTTCTGTCTTTGCTCATCCCTAACAACCCTGCAGTTGCCGTAGTTTATATTTTAAGACGACGCTTTCTGGTAGAATAGTGATGCAACAATACTCTCATGCTAATAGAGAAACAAATTAATTGGTGGACAGTTTGGCTAAGAAAGGACGTGCTACTTTGAAAACTTGTATCTGGTTTAGGAATTTTCTATCGGAAATTTTACAGAGATTGTATTTGGATTTGTGTAGTTCAAAAATCCAAGGGCCTCCTTGTAATCATGTTTTGGTTTGAAAAAGAGGAAACTTATTGTGTGGGTGGGACCCAATATCTCAACTATTTTTTTCTTATTGTTTTCATTTGAAAAAAAAAAAAAAATTTTGAACATGAATTTTGAAAAGATATAATAAGAAACATTAATTTTTGTGTCACCACCAGATATGATCAATGGATGACTCAGAAATGCTAAAATATGAAAACTATGAGAGAATATTTGTTTGTGGGAATTTTCTGTGTATTCTTCTCCTTGTATGAGGTCATATTTATAATACAACGAAACCTGAATGGGCAAGTAAATAATAAATTCCTAAATCTATTTGCAGTAGGAAATCAGGAATTAAAGTAAATCAATTACAATTATAATAGGAATTCTTGGTGTGTAAGGAAAGTAAGTCAATATTCACAAGTCACGCCAACACTCCCCCTCACGTTGGTGCATAAATGTTGCCAATGCCCAACTGATCCAGTGAATTGTGGAATGCTTTACTGGAAATCGCCTTTGTCAAAATATCCGTCAATTGACCCTTGAATTTCACAAAAGGAAACTGAAACACTTTAGCCTCAAGCTTCTGTTTGATGAAGTGTCGATCCATCTCAACATGTTTAGTACGATCATGCTGAACTGGATTCTGTGCAATGGCTATAGCAGCTTTGTTGTCACAAAAGAGATTCATTGTGGATGTAGGTTTATACCCAAGTTCAGTAAGCAACTTTCTTAACCAAAGAAGTTCATAAATCCCTTTAGTCATGCCTCTGAACTTGGCTTCTGCACTAGATAAAGATACTACATTCTGTTTCTTGCTCCTCCATGTCACCAAATTACCTCCCACGAATGTGAAGTAACCCGATGTGGATTTTCTATCTGGTACATTACCTGCCCAATTTGCATCTGAATAACCATCAATATTTAAATGACCATGTTTTGAGAACATAAGTCCTTTTCTAGGTGCATACTTCGAATATCTAAGTATCCGAAGAACTGCATTCATGTGGTCTTCACTTGGAGAGTGCATAAATTGACTGACAACGCTTACCGCATAAGCAATGTCTGGTCGAGTATGTGACAAATAGATCAATCTTCTCACTAACCTTTGGTATCTTTCTTTATTAGTTGGAACTTGATCCGGATATTCTCCAAGATGATGATTCTGAACAATAGGAGTGTCCGCAGGTTTGCAATCTAGCATTCATGTGTCTGTCAACAAGTCCAAGACATATTTTCTTTGAGAGAGAAATATACCTTGTTGTGATCGAGCCACCTCAATTCCCAAGAAATACTTGAGTCCACCTAGATCCTTCATCTCAAACTCAATAGCCAAATAGTCTTGTAGTTGTGATATTTCCAATTTATCATTCCCAGTAATAATCATATCATCAACATAGATTATTAATGATGTTACTTTCCCTTTCCGATGTTTCAAGAACATAGTATGATCTGAGTTGCACTGTTTGAAACCATTGTTCTTCATTGCCATGGTGAACCGTCCAAACTATGCACGTGGTGACTGTTTCAATCCATACAATGCTTTTCGTAACTTGCAAACTGTTCTAGTCTGAGTAGTATTATAACCAGGAGGAATGTCCATGTACACCTCTTCCTCCGTGAGTTCGCCATGTAGAAAAGCATTCTTTACATCAAATTGGTATAGTGGCCAATCCAAATTAGCTGCAAGGGACAATAAGACTCTGACGGTGTTTAACTTTGTAACTGGAGCAAAGGTTTCTTCATAGTCTATACCATAGGTCTGTGTGTACCCTTTTGCCACAAGTCTTGCCTTGTATCGCTCGATAGATCCATTTGCATCGTGTTTTATAGTAAATACCCATCTATATCTGATAGTCTTTTTTCCTCGTGGTATAGTCTCCAATGTCCAAGTTTGATTTTTCTCAAGAGCTTTCATCTCCTTTTTTATAGCTTGGACCCACTTAGGATCTTTCAATGCTTCAGAGACCTTGGTTGGAATATGGATAGCAGACAGCTGATGCACAAAAGCCTTGAGTGGTTCAGATAGCTTCTCAGTGGATACATGATTTGCAATTGGATACGGTGGGGGGAACATTGATAATAAAATTTAATTTGAGTCCTTAATTTGCTAAAAAAAAAGGTCAGGGGGTAAATTGAGAGTTATGTACAAGTTCAAGGAGTAAGTCATCAATTTACCCTAATTGAAATGAAAGTATACCTATTCAAGTTGTGCCATTCGATCCTTAAAAGAATTGAAATATTTTGTTATTGCATCTAAATCGATATTGTCATCAACTTCTTTTTCAATATAAACAATTATAGAATAATATTTCTCTAATGTATTCTAGTTTATAGTGGGCCATATATGTTTTTATTTTGTTCTTTAAAACCATGCATTAAACAACATCTAGACTTCATGGCTAGTATGGCTATGTGAACTTTGTGGTGTAAATTTTGTGGTATTTGAGGCCCTGGGATCAAACTCTTTGTTGCACCATTGAGAATTGTCTTTATGTTTTTTTTTTTGGTTGAGAAATTCTAGGATTACATTCATAATTTAGCCAAAAAAGTTACTAGCCACAAAGGACTAATACAAACTAGCCACAAAAGGCCATTACAATAACGGAGCAATCTAACATTAAAATTAAGACAATCTGATGACGATCACACATGATCGAAGAAACTCTGGCATATGCATCCCAATTAAGATTGAAAATTCAGAATAATCGAAAAGAGATAGAGATTGAAAAAACTAAGTCATAACAATACAAATAAAACTCTTACAAAGGAGAGATGAAAAGCTCTCACAAAGGAGATGTGAAAAGCTCTCACAAAAGGAGAGGTGAAAACTACACAGAGAACCCAAAGAGTCTTTGTGACTTATTCTAAACATAAAGAAACCGGAAAAAGGATGGTGATGGAGATCCGACGCCGAGATGCAAGCTCCTGTGATGGTTGGTTGGAGGAAAATCATAACAAAACGAAGACAAATAGGGAAAACCTTTTGTCTCTGGAAATGAGGGAAGAAGAGAAGAAGGGAGAAGAGAGATGGGAGAGGGGAGAAGGGAGGAAGAACAGTGGATTCCTCCCTCCTTAAAGTGTAAAGGGCTCTAGGAGGGTTTTTTGAGAAAATTATCGTTATATTTGAATGCCCTTTTGTTAATCTCAAACCCCTTATCATTTCAGCAATTAAGTTCAAGTTTTGAAATAAAGAAATCTTAGTGTAATTGTAGCCTTGTGAGTGGTTCCGCTTAGGGATGGCAAAGGGCCGGGTATGACAATACTATCTTCGTCTCCATCTCCACCCCAATCCTCGGTTTAGGCATTTCGGGGAATCCCTGTCCCCGTCAGAGAAGTGTCTCCCATACCCGCCCCAATCCCCAATTTTTAATAAGATACTTGCTAAAATAATTTTCTAAAGCACAGTCACATCATTGTGAATTTTTAAAAACATCCACCACAAGATATTTCTTGTTAAAATAATTTCTCAACAAGGCAAAAGAGGACACAAAACTTGAAATAATTTCTCAATCCAAATCTTTATAAAAATTTTCAGTAAGCACAACAAATCCATCTAGTCTTAAATTAGAAAACCAATCCCAAAGAAATATTAACAATATTCTGTCATCAAATAAAACTTCACAATTTCAATGAACTATCTTATGCTTCATCATTCATAGCTTTAATAAAAAAAATGTTCTCTGTTTCAATGGTAGACTCCTACAAAAAAGAAAAATTAATAAGATAAAGACATTACAATTATTTAAAAGAAAATGAGAAATTGGCCAATATAAGAAAAAACCATTTAAAAAAAATAAAGAGAGCTATTAAATATAAAAATGTTACCTCTTCCTCATTATTATTATCTTCCTAATCTTGAAAGGTGAGTCTTTTAGCTTCGTTCTCATTAGAGCTTGAAGCTAACCGTATAAAAAGAAAATTCAAAAAACAATAATAAAATGTTTTACTTAATATGAAAAATATAACCATAAAAATATTTCAATACCTCTTATCTCACTTCATAACCAATCACGAGTGCACATCAATGTCTCTACTGTTTTTTAATGAAGCCGGGTACGATGAGGGCTTATAATCATTCCACTAGTACTAAAGCAAGACTCTGAAGCAATTGTGGATACTGGAATGGCCAAAATATCTCTAGCAATATCATGCAAAGTAGGATATTTGATCCTATTTGATTTCCACCAACACAATATATCAAAATCATCATCATCATCATTCCTAGGTAAAAGAGATTCTTCTAAATAATGCTCCAACTCATATTTAATATGTCCATGGGTAGTGGAGTGAGAAACAAACACATCCAATTGCTTTACCAAATCAACTTTAGGCATAGATGGCCTAGATGAAGAAGTAGGAATCAAAGATTTAGAATGCACCTACTGACTTTGTTGAGATTTTGACTGATACTCCTTGACCAAGTCATAGAGAATATCTTTACATTTCTTAATACCTTGGATCCAAAATACTTGCAACTCCCATCAAACCATGCACTGTATCCCAATACTTCTCAAACTTTGTTTGCATATGTAATGTCATTGCTTGCACCTCTTCTTGTTCAGAATTAAGCCAATCATAAATTGCTAATCTAATAGCACAAATATTCTTAAAGTAAATATTGGTAGTAGGATACTTGGTCCCTGAAAAAAGTACAATCACATCATAAAACATGGCCAACTTATCAACAAGCTCATTTGTCTTTGCCCGATCACTTTCACTAGGCACTTCTTTGTACAACGGCTCACGATGCTTCAAATGAGGAAAAACATATCTTTGTATATCGTTGTAGTCTTAAGCATGGAATATGTAGAGTTCCATCAAGTCTTACAATCAAGTTCTAACATTTTAGAGGTTGGAACTCTCAATTGTCTTGCCGCTTCAAGAAATTTCTCCTTTCTTTTTTGGGTTCCTAGCCAAAATACAACACTGCACCTAATTTTCTCAATACTCTTTTTAATCACCTCTAAGCCATCTCTCACCACTAAATTCAGAAAATGAGCACAACACAGCATGTGGAATAAACGTCCATCTAACATAAGTGGACTGGAGAAAATCTTATCTAACACTATCGCAAGCATGGAATCATTTGTAGAACAATTATCTATAGTTAAGGTGGACAACTTACGGTCAAGATTCCATTCGAACATGCATTCAAATAAAGCATCAGCAAGTACATCCGCCGTGTATGGATATAGAACATATATAAACCTACCATAAAAACCAAATAAGTCACAATCTAATTATTTTTTTTAAGAGTATTAATAATTCAAATAAGAACAATATAATAAATTTACCTTATTAGTCGGCTTTGTAAATTCCATGCATCATCAATGAAATGTGATGTGATAGTCATGAATTCTCTTTTTTGATTATTCGATGTCCACATATCTGTTGTAATGGCAATTCTACTTCTGTTGGTGTCCAACAACTTCATTGTTTTCTCCCTCTCAACTTCAAAAACCTTAAAGATATCATTCTTGATTGTGTTTCGAGAACACACTTTAAATAATGGTTTCAAAGCATTGGAATACATCTTGAATCCAATATGATCAACCATGGATAATGGATATTCATGAAGAATAATCATATTTGTAAGTGTCCTCATAGCATGGTCGTGGTCAAAATTATAACTACCAAGCTTGACGGTCCCATCATTCGACTTTGTAGGATTCAACATTGATTGATCTCTAGTTCTTTGTCTTTTATAAAGACAAGACTTTACATGATCAAGTAAATGTCTAGTCTCATGTTATTTGCGCCTAAGGTATTCTTACAATGAATGCACACAGCTTTCATTTGACCACGAATTTCTTTCTTTTCAAAATGTTCCCGAACAGGAGATCTACCTTTCCTTTTATTCACAGCATCTTGAGTTGAACTGGTGGCTTCTGTGTTGTTATTTTTAGTTGCTGTAGGATTGCTATCATTTTCAGTTGGTGTAGGATTATTATCCTCCTCAATTTGGGTTTCAGGAACTTGAGTCTCTTCATTTGTCACCCATCTAGAAAACATATATATACATTAAAAAAATATAAAGATTGATACAGCAATTGGAAGGTACAATATTTTTTACAATAGAAAATTATCAAAGAGAGAAATCTTAAAGAGAGAACCTTGCTGACCTTTTGCATGTGAACTTGATTTGAAAGAAATCTTAAACAGAGAACCTTGCTGACCTTTTGCATGTGAACTTGATTTGAAAGAAATCTTAAACAGAGAACCTTGATGTGTAGTCGCCCAAATAATTCGAGAGGATAACATCTTTTTTGAATATGAACAAAACTTAGAACCCAAATTCATATATGACCTACTTGATGGAGTACAAAAGCTTAGCTTTTTTGTAAATACTTTTGAGTTTTAACCTTCCACTTTTATTTCCTCATCATTTATGGTCTATTTAAGGATTTTGGTTTTCCTAACAACCAATAGAAGCAGCAGCACGTGGCCAACCCCTCATCTTCATTCATGGTATGTTCATGATCCTCACCATATTAGACCAATCCACTATGTTGTTGCCAAGTTTGGTTAAAAAATGTATCAGATAAGCTCATCTGACCGTGTTGCTGTGCGTGCCAACTATATGCAATGTATCAAGAATAAGGAGCGACACTAAGGTAACTCGTTTATTATATTATATTAATACATATTAATATACATTTTTATATATCAATTATAAATAAATATATTACTTATCGGGCCGGGTCCAGGGACGGGGATAACAATACAATCCCAGGCCCATCCCCGACCAAGGATTTTGTAAATTCGGGATCCTCACTGCCCCGATTTCCCTCAAAACTCTCTCTTTAGGGCCGGGGACCCGACGAGTATTATTTCCATCCTTAGTTCCGCCTTTGTACTAGGATTATTGTTTCTTATTTGCTTGATGATATTGATCAATGTTGGTAGACTCAGCTTGTCCATTTGCTATAGCAAAGTAAGAACTGAATTGAACAAATTTAATTTTGTACATCTTAGCTAACTCCTTGATTTCCCAAGACATGAAAAAAGTCCCTCCATCAGTTGTGATGAGCTCAGGAAATACAAACCTATGAATGATATGACTTTTGATGAATTGTAGTACCTCGTAGGAAGATGTGCTCTTTACTGAAGTGGCCTCTACCCATTTGGTGAAATAGTATGTGGCTAAGATGACGAAGTATGAGCTTTGTTAGATGGAGGATTGATTTTACCTATGAAATTCATTGCCCAACTTCTAAAGGATCTAGGTTTAAATACTGGATTCAAAGGTATTGCAGGTGCATATTGAATTGGGCTATTTCTTTGGCAACTCTCATACCCTCTCGCATAGTTAAAACAATCCTTCTCCATTTAAGGCTACAATAGCCATATATTTCAATAACCATTTCATCTTTCTCTTTAGGAGTTCATCATTGATGAGCACAAAGTTTGGAGCTCGCCTCTTGATTTTCTTATCAATCCTTAGAGAAGGATTGGCTAGATAATCAATCAGAGGCTTCCTCGAATCATTAAGCTTAATAGCATTTACCTCTATGTGCATTCCTCTGGTTATCACAGAAGGTAAATTTCTTCTTTTGATGGTTCTTTCTAATTTATTATCTTGAATTTAAATTATAAAGGCAACTTGAGCCATTTGATTGGCTACTAAGTTCTTTGCTATTGAAATGTATTCCACATTTACCTCAATATATTCTAAACACAAATTCTTAGTTGCCACATAACAGGTTGCTAGATTTGGATCTCTGCATATATACTCATTGGTTAACTACTTGAGCACCGAATGTGAGTGTCCTTAAATCTCCAGATACTAGACCTTGAGTTCCAATAGCATTTCTAAACCAATGATTAATGCCTCATATTTTGCATAACTTGGGCCAACAAAACACCATAAGTAGCTGTTATGGCCCCTGCAAAATCAGAAACTGTGAATCGTGTGGGACTAGGTCCTCCTTAGTTTTACCCAACCTGGAAAATTGATTGAAAGGAAGGATATTAACTGTTGACCCTCCATCTATCAATACCTTGGGGAAATGAACTCCTCCAATGTGTGTTGAGATGAAAATATAACTTCAATGAACAATCATTTCCTTGGTTGGTTTGGACAAGAATATTGATCAAGAGGTCTTCCTCTCCCCTTTGGTTTTGCAATTTTGACCTCAAGTTCCTTGTTTTTCAATGTATCTAATTTCTCATCAGATTCTTCAATTAGCCCGATGAGCGCAACATTGCTCTTCAACCACTACATCCCTTTCTATGCCATTTGCTTGATCTTTTCTGACTTGGAATGAAGCTGGTAGAGCATAGATCATATTCACAGGCATTGTTTGATCATGATTAGTTTGATCTTCAACGTTTGCCCCTAATCTTTGTTTTATTCGTCTGTCGACTGATCTACTGGATCTGCCATTTGATTTGTGACTTCAACTATCGGTTATTCCATGGGAATTTCCATTTCTACTTTTTTGACAAGTTTAGAGATGGGTTCATCTGCTACCACTTCTTCTATTACAGAAGTTTATGCAGCATAAATAGATAAGGTTTTCAAACCTAAAGCCAGTTTGAACTCCTCATGGTCAATATCATATTTGAGCAAGCTATCATCTTATTTATCCTTATCATCCATGATGTCATCCTCCTCCTCATTGTTAAGAATATCTTCAGTTTTTTGAAGCTTTTTTGGTAGGATGATCTCCATCGAGGGTTTGGAGTCTTTCTGCTACTTTGGCTCTTCTGGAAATGGTTGAATAGTAGTGCCTAAGTCTTTCCCTAAAAAGTGCTTCTTTAGTAGGAGTAGCCTATCTTCTTTGGTCATTGTGGGCGTTGTCATCATGCCTCTAGCCATTTTTGTAGGAACAACATTCTCTTCACAAGGGAACCATACTATAACCGTAAATTATCTAAGATTGGAAAGAATAAAACTAAATAAATATGGCTAAGTTGCATATGCTAAGTGAGTATTGAAATTTCTTACTTCTCACTTATTCTTTTTCGTCAACTTTTTTTTTTTTTTTTGGTGTCAGACATTTCTCTGACATGGAAACCCTCTAGCATTAACTTCTCCTTTGCTTCCGTGAGGAAGCCCCCACCCTGCTTGGCTAATACCAATTATCCATTTATAGTCCTTCCCCAGCATGTCCAAAAATTGTAGATGAATATCCTTGTACATTAACCACATCTTAAGTAAATTGTCAATGTCTAGAGGTTTCAATATGAAAATTGGACACTCTGGACATGGTATAAAAGCCTAGACGGCATCGCTGAAGTCAGTTCGATTCTCTTGAAAGTCTTGCAGAGCTAGCTAGAATGGATTTTTTGTCAAACTCTCTTATGCACAATTTTTACGGCTCTAAACAAGTTGTTTGTCCCTTTCAATTCGTTTGAGTACTAGTTTTTCATGGCCATTGGTGACTTTCCCCCAAGGTTGATACATGTTACTTAATCTTTTCAATCTTGAATCTTTTGGACTAGACTTATCAACTAGTTTCAAAGGTTTTAGGAAAATAATGCTCAGTAGTTGTACGTGATTTTGACATGAGGTGGAAGGTAAATGACTTGACAACTGGAAAAGAGGTGGGAGAATAGAGTTTTTTTAATATGCGCTATGATGATGTGTTAAATTGTTAGATATATGCCCTAGAAGCCAATATAAAATGGATAATTCTAGGGACATAATATATAATAATCAAAGGGGCAAGAACTTTGCTTTAGATACATAACGTACACAAAGTCACAAGTCCATGAATTAAGATATAAATAGAAAGTGGTCTAAAAAAGTTAGAAGCACGAGGCCTTTCCATACATATAAATATCGTATCCTAAAATGTTCCTGGTCATAGGATCACCAATTGGACAATGGTGACTGGCAAAGACTGGTACACATTATGTCTGCTCAATTGGGAGGATGACTAGTCTCAAGTCATTCGTGTAGAGACACTGAGACAGATGTGTAGGTGCTCTATAGAAGATGGAGTCCACTGAACCCAATTAACTTTAGAATTCTTGTACGGAAGTCTTACTCACAAGTGTCAAACAAAGAATTCTAAGTTGTG
This sequence comes from Prunus mume, assembly GCF_029339155.1. Classification (NCBI taxonomy): domain Eukaryota; kingdom Viridiplantae; phylum Streptophyta; class Magnoliopsida; order Rosales; family Rosaceae; genus Prunus; species Prunus mume. The sequence continues at coordinate 9,626,117 of NC_142698.1, read as the reverse complement.
ATAATGCAAATTAATCCTTAGACTTGAGACATCACAGTTGTCTTGTGTATATGTTGTTTCTCGTTGAGAGCACTATACGGTCGTATCAAAATAATGTGACTTAAAGGTGTTCCTCAGGATCCTCAGCGTGTACGCATAGATAGGTGAACTCTTGAGATGTCATATTAGGGATTTTGACACAAGTTTACCATATCCCGAGATTATGACATAGAGTATTGAATTAGAGAAGGATCGAATTGCATTGTAATAACAAACTGACTAGGTTCTCTAAATGAATTCTTTTTAGCTTGGGTAACCATGACATACTGCTAGGTGTCACTCATAGCTTTGTGGAAGCCTTATAAGGACTAATTATAATTAGTCTCCGCCAATAGGGACAATTGTATGTAGGGATACAATTCACACTTGATTCAAAGTGAATCATTCATACCCACTGCCTTGCTGATTAAAGCTTATAAGATCGCAAACCTAAAAGGAATCGATTGGGAAATTAAGAAGAGAATGAATGATTTTGTGACTTGGTCAAAGTCAATGTGAGTCAAAGGTCGAAGTCAAAAGTCAAAGGTCAAAGGTCAAATGGTTGACCCGACACTTGACACGGTCAACTAAGGATGACCGGGACAAACACTCGTTAGACAAATGAGTGATTAAATTAGTTAAGTCACTAGAAGTAATTAAATTGATTATATTAATTTAATTATTCAATTAAAATTTCATAACTTTAATTAAAGGTCCCATATGATTTGGAAATTAAAAAAGGATTTGACCATATAAACTTAGGCACATATGTGACACATTATAGGATTAATGTGTTGGACCAAGATAGCAAAAACATGACACACAAAAAGGGGGAGTGGCTACACTAGGGTTTGGGGGTATTTTTGTCACTCTTGTGACATTTTTGATCCTATAAGTGTGTAGCTATGATATCTTATCATCCTAGGGTTTTCCAATTGGTGAAATTTGAAGAGAGAAAACATCAAGCTCTTTCTCCCTAACCGCTTCAATCTATCACATCAAGTGAGGGTGCTAGCACCACTCTTCACTTCTTGTCTACTCATTCTCTCATCCCATTCAATCCTGGGTGAAGACCTTTGGGGAGATGCATATATTTGTATCTAAATAGACTTAGGGATTGGAGATTGTTAAAGTCAAGGGCTTGTCTTCTTTCTGTGTAGACACGGTCTCTTTGGCTATTTAAGACTTCATCAAACTCAAATAATTGCTTTTGGATGTCAAAAAAATAGTTTCCTACTTTTCGTAGAGCTTCATCTAGTGCTTTGGTCAACATATTGGACTCAGTTGGTTGGTCTATAACTAATGAGAGTCTCAAATTATATATTTTTAATATTATTTTGGAGACTTTATGATATAATTTTGGCTTAATAAATATGATTTCACTTGTTGTTACATTTTATTCTCACCAACCGGATTTATGAATTTTCTATATTAATTTGGTGAACTTATTAGGTGAATTTTTCTTCTGTAGGAAGTTGGAAAGCCAAAAGATGAAGACATACATTTGTCCAAGTTCAAGCTAGGCGTGAAGAGAATTACTGGTGGATTTTATTGAAGAATTGATTGCGGGATTATTGTGACTATAAAGAGAAGTAAAGAGGGAGAAGAGAAGACAAAACTGTTGAAGCTAAAGAGCCTATTTCATGTCATTCATAGCCATTTAACGCCCACTTACCCCACCGTTATTTCTTTTCCACTAACTCTCCACCATCAACACATGTTTAATCCAATTAATCCCTCAATTAAACCCTTCATCACCCACCACGAATGTGTTAACTTCCCACTCACCTCATTTACTACTATAAATCACCCATCAACTTATTTGGCAAGGGCACCCCTACGACAGATTTCTTTATCCATTTAGTTTATGTTTTCTTTTGTAATGAGTTGCTAGAACTCTAGCTAAGGCTAAAGGGAATGTTCTTTGAGTAAGTTTGTGAATTGTTCTTTAATCCAATATATGGTGTGAATTGCTAAATTCTTTTAGTTTTGGTTGTTCAATATTTCATATCCTTTTATTTTGATTGATGTTGAGTGCTATTATCTTTTCATGAGTTCAATTATATTTTTATCATTGTTAAGAACTGACTTGGCATGCTTTTAAATTAAAAGAGTAGATATTAAGCAACTCCATTTTCTGAACAATCATTAATAAAATATTACATTGAAAAATTAAATTGGTTTTAATTTCTTTATCTTCCGGTTAAAGTTTCTCAATGATGATTTTAATCGAGTTATAATTTGGATTAAAGAACATGAAACATATTTTGTTTAAAGAATTGAACCTTGATGCCTTAGCATTTCCATTATTGATATTTCATTTTTAAACTCAATTTCCACAAAGTCAAATTACTTTATCCATATTGCTTGTCACTTTTATTGTGGTACGTTTAATTATTTCTTTGTGTGCAGATATTTGCCTACCTGCTCCTTGAGGATACGATACTTGGACTTCCAAGGTTATTACTACGTGTGACTACTTGCACTTGGGTATACGCAACAATAACTCTAAAAGCTCTAATTAATCCCTAAAAGGACTTGGAAATGACTTTAATGTCTACATGATAAATTTTTTGATAAGTTGGTCTCTATGGCATCCTCCATTTTGGCCATTCAAAATGAGTTGCCTCAAATTAGCAATCTCATCTCGAAATGCCAATATTATGATTGACCATAGGTGTTGCTAGTGAATATGAAGGTGGATTGATATGTCTTTCATCCACTTCCTCTTCAGTCTCATCCCTAATACGGATATGTTCTTGTTGTCTTGCACGACCTCCTTTTGCTCTACCATTAGTGACATAATTACCATATCTCGTCTCCATCTATCTGTATTAACACCCCTACCAGGACCATTTCTTGGAGGCTTTGGAGGTATTGCAACTTCACCATGCATTGGAGCTTGGTATCTAAGTTTAGTAACGATTATAGCCTCTGATCATACTGGTGGAGCCTGATTGTTGTTACTATTAGTTAGTTGAATCACAATATCTACCACAGCAGCAATTTGAATGTTCACTAGTGGAAGGTGAACAACAAGTTGTTGAGTAGGTGAGGAATTTCCATGGCCACTTGACTGGCCTGTAGTAAATCCTCTCATTTCCATAGTCGTATTTAGTAATCTGCATGTGAGATCACCACTAAGTGGACTATTACAACTTTTGTCACTTTGGTTTGCCATGTTGTTGATACTAGCTTCAATTCTTCGACTTTTAATAGTAGTTTCTAAAAGATTGTTGAGCTAAACCTTGTGTAAGAGCTTCTCCTGGTTGAGCAAAGTTTGTATTCATAGTGGTATATATACTATCAATAAGAGTGTAAAGCATAGGCTCAGTTCTCGCAAACTCATCGAAGGTTGCACTTAGCTACTGAGTTGACACATTTCATATCCCTATTTTCCATGTGAAGTCATTTTATTGGGATTTGGATTTGAGTTTACCATGTATATTTTCGTCTTGTATGTCTAACCATGCCCAAAGTAATCCCACCGGGCATGCCAAAAATATGTTTACTTCATTGGAGAGAGATGTGGGATGAGGCACGTTGAACAATGTTCTAGCCACAACTCTTGTTGGATCAATTCAGCAAGTGATTTTTCTTAAGGCCCAGGTAAGAGGTCTCGAAGTGATCCAATATGTTGTTTGCATAACTGTCCCACTGTCAGAACTTGGCTTAGCCCAATAAAAAGAGATTGATTGGTTAAATATATATTCTTTAGTAGTTTGCACGTTATAATATGGCTCAAATTAGTCATTGATTGGCCCCAACTTTTTCTCAAGCATTCGCTTTAGCATTTTGTTGACTGTTTCGACTTAGCCATTGGCATGGTGATGCATAGGTGAGGAGAAGCGTAGGTTGATTTGAAGGTTCGAGCAGAATTCTCTGAATTTCTTATAGTTGAATTGCTTGTCATTGTAGGTGATGATGGTATGGGGGACGCTAAATCGACAGACTATGTTTCTCCATACGAAGTTCTAGACTTTGACGAATATGATGGCTACTAGGGGTTTGGTCTCGACCCAATTTGTATCGTAGTCCACGACAACAACTATGAAGCTTTGTTGCCCTTTCTCTTTGGACATTGGACCTATCAGGTCTAGTTCCCATTGATCAAAATGCCAACGGCTAGTCATAGTGGTGAGGTGCTCAGGTGGTTGATGAGGGATGTTGGCGAAGAGTTGGCAAGTTTGGGATTCTAGTGCGACATTTGGCATTTGTGTCCATAGTGGGCCAAAAGTACCCTCGACTTATAATCTTTGTTGTCATTGATTGGGATGCAGCGTGATCTCCACATATTCTTTCTTGGATTTCCAGGAGTGCCTCACATTCTTTCTCTGGAGTTACACATAGTAATAGCGGGAGGGAGTGGCCTCACTTGTACAACTTGCCCTCAAGGATGACATAGCGAGTTACTCGCATTCTTATTTGTTGAGCCTAGGCCTGGCCTGGGGGCAAGGTGCTGCTAATAAGGAAGTTCCAAATTAGGGTCATCCAGTTGGGTGCATCATCGACCGCCATAACTATGGCTTGGTTATATTGATGCCTCTTTTTGTGAGGTATTCAATGGGCACAGTGCGGGTTATTTCTGAGTCTAGAGTTGAGGATAATCTCTAGGGTGGGCACGGTCTGGTTCGACTGGTTCTTAGCTAAATTCGAACTAGAACCGTCTGTTCATTTGGTCCGATCCAGTTCAATTCTGATAAAAAAACTAATTACTTAACCAAACCAACTCGAACTAGTTAAAATCTAGTTCAGTTCCGATTTTCTCGGTTTGGACCGCAAATAATCCCAACTCAGCTTTTTTTTTTTTTTTTTTTTTGCTTTGGATTTTTCAAACTTTAGGCCCAACCACTTGTTTTCAAATTTTGGGCTTAGAAAGTCAACTGACTCAATTTCTAATCATCCAAAATTAAATCCATCAAACATTAAATTTAATTTTACATCCCAACAACTAGGGGTGGGCATCAATCCGGCCGATCTGGTTACACCGACAGAACTGATTATATTGGTTTGGTTTGGTTTTGACCAAAGAAAAAGTCAATAGTTTCTAAAATCAATCCGAACCGGTTTGGTTCGGTTCGACTGCGGTTTGAGAATTTTGTAAACTGTCCTAAACCAAACCGGACCGATTATAAATAAATTTATTATTTTTTAAATATATTTTACATGTGGCAAGGCTTGAGTGGTTATTTGTAAGTGTTATCATGCGCCATTCCGCACATGATTGGACTCTAAAAACTTAACTCAAACTCACGGATCTCTCTGTACCTTTCCCTCACATTTCTCTCAGGCTCTCCTTTGTTTCCTAACCCTAGCTGCACACAACACTCACTCATCACATCATTCATCTCCATCTTCATCACCTTTGGCAGACAATGTCATCACCTTTGGCCTCTTCGTCTCCCCAGTGTAAGTCTCTCTCTCTCTCTCTCTCTCTCTCTGTAGATTTGATGGTTTTCTTGTTCAAGTTTCTGATTTGGGTTCATATCTCTCATGGGTTTTGACTTTAATTGGTTCATAACTTCATATCTCTCATGTTTAATGTGCTGTATTGATTAATGAGTTTGAATGTTTAAATTTCTATTTTTTCTTTTTTCTGTGAAATTACTGAATCTTCTCATTAGTTAGATATATATGGGTCTTCATTTTGTCTTTTTTTTTTTGGCTGAAATTAGTGGGTCTTCTATTAGATTAGCTCATCAAAATTTGTTTGGGTGCTAACTATCCTGTGATGAAGAAAATGATTGGGAGAGGGAGAGAGGTGGGCTCTGGTGATGTGTGGATGGGATTTGCAGAAGTTAAAAGAGAAGATGGGTATTTGATTAATATATATAAGGTGGTGGGGAAGGGAGAATACTGTTTAAGTTTGTTTTTTCTCAATTCATCATTTTAATTTTTTTAAAAGAAAACTCTTTTTATACATTATTCTATTTTTTAAAGATTATTACGTTTTGATGTTTGTTGATATTTTGATGAAAAATCTGTGATTGTGTTTTTTATATAGGTTTTGCTTCTAATAATCCAGCAGCTACGGATGAATCTGCAGAAGGGGTTGATTTCTATTTGTATTAATTAGTTGGATGTTAAAGTTTATTTCTATTTGTACCCAAATATGGGATTGTATTTGAACTTTGTGTTGATGCCTAAAATTGGTTCAACAGAAGATGACCTCTTCGAGATCGAGGTCGGGCAATTCTTCCAGACTAGGTTAGCGTGACCAACCAAGTCGTCCTCCAGAACTTGTAAAACAAGATAGCCTCTGTGGGTGACACCGGTGTGGTGCCGGCCAAGGACCCTCCGATGCTTAAGTCAGTCGAGTGTTTGAGAGTAAAATCACACAATAGGTTCTAGTGCTTAGAATTGCATACCTTTTACGAAGGATGACCTTAGCCTTTTATATCATCCCAGACGACCTAATCCTTCTCGGAGTGGGACTCCAGAGCAAACCAGCTCTCCTCGAATTAGGACTCTAGAACATCCTAATCCTCCTCGGACTAGGACTCCATTTAGATTGGCATCTTGGTGATCCCGAAACATCCCAACTTCCTTGGGATTGGGAGTGCTTTGAGTGAACACAGCGTAAATCAAACTCATGTGCACCGAGGCTGAGCACAAATGGGCCCACAAGTCCACACGGGTCAGGGTGGAAAAGTATAGGGTGACCAGGCTCAAGCCCAGCCCGACTACTAACACCGTGGTCTAGCCCAGCTCGACCACTAACACCGTGGTTTGGCCTAGCTCGGCCTAGAGGTATTTTACCTCACAAACACTTTGTTTTACTGGAAATTTGGTTAACTTTCCATGTTTGATGTATTGGAGATTTGGTTAACTTTCCATGTTTGATGTATTAGAGATTTGGATTATATAATGAAAATGCTGATGTTTGCACCTGTATCAGTTTCTGTTTTAGGATGTTTGTTAATAGGTTCTTTGTTATTATAAGACATTTTGTTTTATAGCTAAACCGGCCGAACCAAACCGCACCAAACCGGATATGAATTGTTTGGTTTGGTTTGATTTTCATTTTGATTTTAACTCAAATCAAACCACACCGAACCGTGAAAGTTTAATTGGTTCAGCTGTGGTTTGAGGGTGAAACCGGACCAAACCGGACCGTGCCCACCCCTACCAACAACAAACAAATACATAATAAATCATATTTAATTACAACTAAATTGCTGAAAAATAACATTCAACTGCTCCATATTTTTCAGGAATACTTCACGACTCTTTAATCTTCGCTGCTCCTAAATCAACAACACATTCTTTAATCTTCTCCATTAGATCTTCCCTTCTTGCAGAATTTCAATGGCACCATATATGCAAAAAAAATAAAAAAATAAAAAAATAAAAAAATAAAAAATCAACAACCACAAGAAACCTCTAAAAACCCAATTGTTGTCATCAGAGCAAGATATATAGTTAGCTGACCAAGATATACAACAAAACCCAAGATAGTCCCCGTTTGGTCATTCAACCTCACAGCCACAAAGTGGTGGCTCTGCATCTTCAAATTCCCACCCATCAGCACCAAATCAACCTCTTTGCTTCTTCTTCCTCTTGTTTCCTCTTTACCCATCTCATATCTAATCATCCAAATTGAAATCCCATTTCTATAGTATAAAAAGAGATAGACCCATTACTTAAAAAGAAGAATTCTCAATTCTCAAGAGACAAGCATGGCTCTCAATAGATGGAGAAAATAAAACTCAAATTTCAAAGTAGTTTTTCTATTTCTCTCTCTCTCTGAAATTGGTCTATCTGAGGCTATGAATTCTAAAAAAGAAAGATTTCAAGGAATTAAAAAAAAAAAAAAAACAGAGCTCTAATCATGCCATCTCAAAGCGTGAAGTTTAATTAGAGGCATCCAGACAAAGGAGCACGTTCACTTTTTTTCTACCATATAATAATGGAAGCCTTAAATTGACCCGAAAACAAGTCCCCAAAATACAATCAATTGATATATATAAAAAAACAACCACATCCCAACAAACCCATATCTCAGCATCAATACAAGAACAAATGTACAAATATGTATGACAAAAACAAAACCCAAATTTCTAAGACACTGACCTGATTAAGCCCTTTGGCAGGAGGAACGAGTCGTTGCTCTTGAGTGAGAGCGAAAATGAGAGAAGAAGGAAGAAGAAGAGGAGGAAGGAGAATGAGAGAGAGAGAGAGAGAGAGAGAGAGAGAGAGAGAGGCATTTACGGCTAGGGTTGGACTTTGGTTGATGTATAGTATAAAACGTTCATTTCAACAATAAAAAAGAGTATAAAAGATTAATTTAAAAAGGTTGGCTGCTAAAAAATAATAGCATAAGACGTTGGGCTTGAGGTAATCGATATGTTTAGGCCCAATTGAAGCTGGGAATGGATGGAAGGTTAAGGTAAAAGCCCATTGTATATATAAAATATAAATAAATTATATTAATTATATTCAAGCTAGTCTAGTTCAGCCCGGTCCAATTTTTTAAGACATGGAACCGAAACCAGAACTAGCTAGTTACAGTCTGTTCAGATTGTTGACTTTTGGTCAACTCATTTTTTTTCGGTGTGGTTTTGCTCGGTTTTTCAGTTTGCCAGTTTGAATGCCTACCCTTACTAATTTCGCCAAAGAGTCGGCTTGGGTATTCTTTGCCCTAATGATTTTGGTAATGGTATACAATTGGAAAGAGGAGATGAGATCCTTGACCTTTGCCACGTAAGCGGTCACCTAGTTGACCACTAGTTGTGAGTCGCTATTAACGTCGATGTGTGCAACAGTGAGCTCCTTTGCCAATCGGAGCCCAGACAAAGGTCGTTGTTAGAAACTTGGAAATGGAATCAAATGGTATATTCTACCTTAGCTCTGTCAAACGAGATCAAGACCAGGCTGGCTCCGCAGGCTTGTTGATTTGATGCACCGTCAACATACAAGACCTATCGTGGCTGCGCCATGGTAGCAGGGGTGATATCCGTTGTGGTTAGTGGTGGGGTGGGCGCCGGGTGAATCCTGGTTTCTTGCTACTCACTTACGAATGTCGACAGGGTAAACTCTGAGATGAAGTCGGCAATAGCTTGGGCTTTTATGGTCGTTTGTGGTTGATATTCAATATCGAATTCACCTAGCTCAACAGCTAATGAGCTGACATGGCATTTTTAGTTTTCGCAAGGCATGGTTGAGTGGTTGGTCGATCAAAATGACGATAGAATGTGCTTGAAAGTATGGCCTTAATTTTCTAGCTGAGACCACTAAGGCCAGTGCTAAGCATCGAGCTAAGGGCTAAGGTAGGTCTTCTACTCTAGTAGTGCTCGACTTGCGTAATACACTGGGTGTTGTATTTTATTGCGTTCGGGAGTAGCTGGTCGCCTCGCGGAGGAGATTTTTGTATGTTTTAGGGGATTCCTGATGAGGGAAAAAAAGAAATCTCTCCGTGGATGCCCTCCATCATGGCGATATGAGTTTTTATCCTTATCGCAACCTTCACATCGAGCATACTTGTTATTGAATCGAGTGATGTAATCCCTAAGTTTTTAATCGGGTTGCTGTTTGACTGCTGGTAAATCATTTGTGATGTACAACCAATTAAAGATTATCATGTATCACTTCAAGAAAACCTTTCTAAGTTCGACGAAAGAACCAATTGATTCAGAAGCAAGCCGTTTGAATGAGATCATAGCATGGCCTTTGAGCGTGGTCGGGAACATGCGACACTTAGTTGCCTCATTTACTTGCCTCCTTCCATTGTGTGATGAAAATTGTCCAGATGGTCATAGGGGTCGGTCATCCCATCATACAATGGAATATTTGGGGCTTTCAAGTCTCCTCGCATCCTGTAAATTGTGGGTGTTGGGTAGTGGAATTTCTTCCTCATTGAAATATGGCCCCTTAGGCATATTTGATTTCTCCACTTAGTTGAGCTCATCCCACACGCTTTTCAGCTTGCCAATGACCAAGTCCTTGAGCATGGAGGTTATGCCACCAATACCATCCTCTCCTTAGTTCGTCTCAACAGTGCTCTTCTATTTACACTCCCCACTTAGGTGCCCATGCTGCAGTTGATCTTGATGAGGCCTTAGTGTCCGTCAACACTACCCGCTGTTTGGGGTCGGCACTAGGATTGCCATTTTGTTCTTGTTGGCCTCATGTTGCAAATTTACCCTCTTTGCCAGGTCTTCTTGAATTACCTCATTCTGTAGGCGGATGATGTTGCTGAAGCTATGGACATCCTTCACGCCTTTTAGGATTCGGCTCATTTTGTTTTCCAAGTTGTCGAGACGATCCATTTGCTGCCTCTTCTTCTTCCGTCTCTAGAAGTTTTTCTCGGTAGAGCCTAAAAAAGCCTTATTTTTCAAGCTTTGGTTTTGCATGGTTTGGTTTGTTCGTGTTGGACTTCAGTAAGGGAATAAGACTTTTGTTTGCAAATTCCCACTGACAGTGCCAAATGTTGACTGATACGAAATCAGTTAGCCAACTAAGATCTTAGCCTGGGCCTAGATCGGATGTGAATAAGGCTAACTCTGCGCAAATGGACCTTCTTCAATTACCTAGGTGATCTGCACAACGTTAAGAATAAGTTATCAAAGATGCATTGGTGTGGTACTAGCCAAACCTTCTTCGATGCCAAAGATAGAAGTAGAATGAACTAATATTTAGGAAAGTGAATGAGTAGTGTTTCTGGATAGGGAAAAATTTATTACCTTTGTCTAGTTGTAGATGAGGGGTATTTATAGGAGATGAAGAGAAGGCATATCCCCTTCAATCCAGCACAAGAAGATCTTCAGCCACTCTCATACTAGGGTGAAAAGGTGGCTCTAGGCATTGGTTACTATACTGGTTATCAGAGGCCAATGGTTGGATGACACATGAAATTGATTATAGGTGTTGTAAATGTCTTCTCCACCCATAAGTCGACACATGTGCGTATGTAATTGGGAAGGTAATATGTGGCGAGGCGTCAGTCCACCTCAGTCCTTTCCCATGTGACATTTGGGTGAGAGGAAGATTGGGTGCAAAAATGGTTTACAAGTGTGGGAGTTGAGTGATCCCATGAGAGCCGACCCTCCAAATCGACTATTAGGGTAAGCCCCATAACATGGCAATAGGTCAGGCTGGTGTAAGAATAATTTGTCCTAACTAGCCTATTGGGATGAGTCGGTATGGCTTGATAAAAAAGGCGACCAAGGTCAGTGTAACATGTATCATTCATTTATCTACGTGGTCTTGTTTTATGGGCTTGGCGATAAAACCTGTCAACGATGTTAGAGAGAATACTGGAGTGCAATTGATGATGACGAGCATAGGCTCTTTTGGTTGTATTCTTTGTATATATTTTTTTCACTACAACGCTTGGGTTGGTGTTCTAAACAATTGGGACATATAACATAGTCCCATGGCTCATTAAAGTCCTAGATGATTCATGAGACTCTACTAGTTGTCCAAAGTTGTTCAGAAGCATCACCCAAATGTTGCTTTGAAAAAATTTACAATCTATTCTTGTCACCATTAATTTCAATCTAATCTCCTCTCTAACACCAACCTCATCAACTTGCCTACCATCTTCTTCTCCATCTTTCACTAGCCCCATTTTCTTGCCATTGTTCTTTTCCTCCATGGTAAAATTATGCACTCTTTGCTCTCTATTTAAGTTCCATTTTCTTGAAAAAATTTCTCTAATTTTCTCAACAATTGGAATCACCAAATAGACCCATGCCAACCCCTTCATGTAACTTCAATTTGATAATAAAAACATAATTCTAAGAAACAGTTTATAATAAATCTTAACTTTTTTGGTCGCTAGATTTTACACAAAAATTCAATTTGGTCACTGAGAATTTTTTTTTAAGTAAAATTGGTTACTATGTTTCCCAAAGTTTACAATTTATAGACATTCTATTATCTTCCGTTAATTTCCTTTAAGTGCAGTTTTTAATTTTATGTTTTTACGAGTTGTGGTACATTATGCTATTAGGGTTTAACAAATTGGGGGAAATCTTGGGTTGAAATCGGAATTGTGAGGTATAGCCTCATAGATTGGATGCTATATTGAAGCTTGAATCAATTGAGTGAAAAGTGTATTATGACTTCATATGGCAATAAGACGTAATCAAGATGATAGAGCATAAAAAATATATTGAAAAGTTGTTGATTTCATTTTAATTTCATTTGCCTTTTTTATTGAGAGAAATTTTGGGTATAACGTATTTCCCTCATACGGGAAGAAGTCTGAAGGTGATTCCGGAAAAAAAAAAAAAAAAACTGCACTTAACGAAAAATAAAGAAATGTCTATAAATTGTAAACTCTGAAAAACACATTGACCAATGTGGCTAAATTTTTTTTTTCAGTTACCAAATTGAATTTCCAAGTAAAACCCAATGACAAAAAAAGTATTTAACCCTAAATCATAATATACATGGCTAGACAATTAGAATAATTTATGTAATATTGTATGTGTACCTACCTAGTGTTCAATAGTATAATAATTTTTTTTTGTTGTTGGTGAAATGCCTTTAATTAAAATCGTGGAAAAGGGCCTTGACTTAGATATAAGAGATCTCAAGTTCGAATTCATGACATCTTAGTTGTGTGTATATATGTATGAAATCATATCCTTGTAATTTAGACCATCGTTTGTACTAAAAAAAAAAAAAAAAAAATTATGAAGAACGTTTATTATTATTTTTTGGTACGTGATTAGTGGTATAATTCCATTTCTTATTTTCAAATTAAATTAAATTTTTATTTTTTTGTAATTGGAGGTCAAGTTAGCACACTAATAACTAAAAAGTACTATTTTTTTTTAAAAAAAAACTTACAACGTCAAAGTGTCTCTGGTTCCACTTTCAATTTGATCCAAAATTTTAGGATTTGTTTCGATCGTATCATAATTGATTGCTCCCTTTGATAATTTCTCGTTATATTATCCTCGGGGAAGCATTCGAAGTTCCAATTCAGCATAGAGGTTTAGGGTTCGTAAAATGCCATGGCTGCTAACGTGCTCGAAGCTGACGCTCTTCACCATAGCTGGAGTTGCGATTCAAATGGTTGGCCTCTCCATCTTCGTCTTCGGCTTCTTCCCTGTCAAACCAACCCTACCTGGACACAGGTACTCTGGTTTCTTAGAATAATACCAAGGATCATAGAAATTGAAACATCAACAACCAAAAGAAAACAAAGCACTTTTTTTTTTTTTTTTTTGTCTGAGTTGGTTCATTTCACTGACAATGGCAGTGGTCCGGAGAGTTTTCAAGCACCCAAGTGCAATTCGATTCAAAATGAGACCGAGAGAGACCTGCATCCTCATCAGCTCGGGTCACTGTATAAGGTACTTGTTTCCTTCATGCTGCTTTTGGTTTGGCAACTTTGAATTTTTACTTAGAAGTTCAGTTTTGTGAAGTTTGACAGTCTTCTAGCTCTAAATGCACACTTGCTCTGGTGGGTTTTTGGTATTTGTAATTATTCTTCACTATTTAGCTTCGGAACTGTTAATATATGTGGCAACAAAATTTTTGTGGAATTCAATGACTTCCAGGGCAATCCTTTTCCAGATAGTATGTTTGGGCTTTTAAATGTTGCAATATCAGGGTTTTTGCATTTGTGTGTGTACACATGCATACATACATAATTCCTTGTTCTATTGGCAATGCAGGAACTATCTGGAATGCCCCTTGCATTTGACCGGCTAATACTAATGGTATATTTAGTTTGTGTCTGTCAACATCTGTGCGGTTTTTTTGATGTGTTAGTTGATAAAGATGTTATCTAGAGGATAAGATTTGGTTTGTCCTTTACAATCATGCCAGTTTAGGTTATTGATGGTCTTCCAGCAGAACTTGTGCTTGGCAAGGATGGTAAGCCTCCAAGCAAGGCATTAATGGAAGCCATGCCATATACTCAATCACTGCTTGCTAATGGAATGGCAATTGGGTATCATGCAAAGGCTGCACCTCCAACTGTTACAATGCCTCGTTTGAAGGTTGTCTCCATCACAATATTTTTATATGTAGAGAATCATTCTTGTAGAGGTCTGCTTTTTCATCACCCCTTGGTATAGGATTGCAGGCTATGGTTTCTGGAGCAATAGGGGGATTCCTGGACGTGGCTTTGAATTTTAACACACAAGCTATGTTAGATGACAATCTTCTCGGTTAGTTGATAATTAATACTTTAATGTTAAATTCATTCACTATGTCAAATGTTTTGAAGACTGTCCAGAATTTCATGATACTTGTTTACTTCTTTGCCTCACAGACCAGTTTTTCAAGATTGGTTGGAAAATGGTGATGCTTGGTGATGAAACATGGCTTAAGTTGTTTCCAGGATTATTTATTAGGCATGATGGAGTCAGCAGTTTCTTCGTAAGTCTCTTTTTACATAATCAGTATGTTACATGTCAAAGCTTGCATATGACGATTAAGCTTTTACATCTTCACTTTTGAAGTGTCTGGATGCTAATGGAGTGAATGCTCGTCTTAAGATTTCCTGTTTTTATAGGCTTGGCTGTGATACCCTGATGTGTTAAGGCCACTGCCATTTTTGGTTGGCCAGTTTTCATGCAATTTTTCACTTTTCAGATTGATTAGTAATCTTATGTTTGATGTTACTCTATTCTTGTAGAAGTCAAATTGGTAATTTTGTATCTGGGTTTATTGTGGAGGTTGTAATATATGCTGACTTGCAACATGCATTCTTTCTTGCTAAAGGTTAAAGATACAGTACAAGTGGATCAAAATGTTTCTCGACATCTGGGTCATGAGCTTAACAAAGATGACTGGGATTTTCTGGTTAGTCTCAGTTACTAGCTTACTAGATAATATTGGATTGTCCAGGGCTCCTAGTATACCTTATTAGCAACACCTGCTGCCGATAATTGTTGTAAAGAATATTTGTACTCTTACTTTGCCAGTTTGTTAAATGGACTAGCATTTTAATAATTTTTACTTTCAAGCTGGTTTTACAGGGTAGTTCCAATTTTTCACTGTGTTTAATAGCAATAGTTTCATTATTATGAAAAAAAAATAAAAAAAATATACTTTGAATATATATTCATCAGATTAATCGTCAAAATTATTCTTTGGAAAATTCAAAGTATCATGTACTTTGTATTCTGTTGTTTTAAAATGACATAATCAAATCTTGAATGATGAATTTAGTTTCTGCTTGGAGGCATTGCTCTGTTTTCCACTTTTAACTGAAACTGCATGTCAGATTCTTCATTATCTGGGCTTAGATCATGTGGGACATATTGGTGGGCGCAACAGGTAGTCCTTTTCCCTAATTTATGTTAAACCTCTTTTGATTGATTCAACAATCTTATTTCTTGAGGATTAAGTGGACATGTTTTTTATTATTTCAGTGCCTTGATGGCTCCAAAACTTTCTGAGATGGATGACGTGGTGAAGATGATTCATATGAATAGTATACTAAATAAAAAAAATGATCAAGGACGGACACTCTTGGTTTGTCGTTCTCTTATCTGGTTCTTCTCATTGACCGTAGATTCTTACTTATGTCTCATGAATTCAATGCTGCTGATCATGGAATTTCATCTGAGGAGCAATAACTGACCAGCATTTTACCCACTCGATTTTGAAAAATGCGTATCGAAACAAATAATGGAAGACTAACTATAATATGCAGGGCTAAAGCTGTAGGGGTTCTGAATTTGAGGCATAGGTGTATCCAAAGGAAACATGCTTTTCTAGGAAGGCCTTTAAGGAATAGAGAGTGCATTTCTATCTAAACAAGGTTTTGTCTTTTCAGATAACATTTTATGGCACTGGTAGTATCATGTAAAGCAGCTGTTAATGTGTAAAACTGTTGCACATAAATACATGTATGCTCAATGCGTGGTTCACATTCCATGCCAGTTTTCACTACTCTCTTTATATTATTGGATCTAATCAGCTATATCCTTATAATTATTGTCTCTCTTTCTGTGAGGTTTATAAAGTGTTTTATGTATTTATTTATTTTTCTGTTCTGTCAGTAGTCATTAAAAAATTTGAAATCATACTCATATCTGTCTCTATCATGAATTTCTTATCTAGGTCGTAGTAAGTGACCATGGCATGACTGAGAGTGGTAATCATGGAGGGTCCTCATATGAAGAAACTGACTCCTTAGCCCTTTTTATTGGCCTGAACAATGACATCTCTGATTATTCGTCGTCCACCCATAACATCATTTATCAGGTAATTAAGATATAGAATTGTATGGTTATAATGTTCCATGATTATTTACATTGAATGGGATTCCTAGTTTCCATTAAATTGCAACAAAGGCATACTTTAACTTGCTGGACTAGAGAATTTCGCCCCAAGATTAAGACTAAAATATTTCCTCTTCATCACTTACCCGCAAATGTAATTTCATTTATCGCGTGCAATTGTTGTGGTTCAGGTCGACATTGCACCAACATTAGCTCTTCTATTTGGCGTTCCAATTCCAAAAAACAATGTTGGTGTCCTAATTGCAGAAATTTTTGGGTATTTGGCTGGTTAGCTCCTCTCTCTCTCTCTCTCTCTCTCTCTCTCTCTCTCTCTCTCTCTCTCTTGCATTGTTGAGGACACCCCTCAATGTGGTCCAATTATCCAAACCGTCTAATTCTTAGATCCCTGTTTAAAAGTCATTCATGCAAAACCTAAAAAATTTCAGTCTTTATGGGGGAATACTGTGTTCGTTTTGTATATGGTTATAGTTAGATGATTAAATGGTTTCTGGTTAGTTTGGCCCCACATGCCCTTTTGGTTCTTATCAAATGGGATCCCTTGTTATAAGTTTTATATAGATTTATATCTATGCATATGTGTGTGGGTGTGGGTGTGTCTGTGTGAATTATTATATCTATGTGCTGGTGTGATTATATGTGGGACCTTGTTATATCTAGGTTGGTTGTACATGGAGTTGAAAGAATGATATGTGGATAAGTTAAGCATGTGTACACAATAAACTTGAAATATTTCTTTACAAAATTTTGAGGATCAACCACAATGGTACTGTATCCCATTTTCCCTTGAGGTATCCATTGACCTATTTGTCTCCATTGAAAATAGGTGGTGTGATTTTCTTCAGGGATGCTATTTAAATTGAGCTAATGTTGTCTCTCTATGCTAAATGACATTTGGATGTCAATCTTTGACTGATGATGCACACTAAATCAGCTTAATTTCTTGTAATGCAATTTACCATACAATTATAAAGGGATGTATGGAGGAGTAAGGTGTTAGACATAGGCTAAAGCCCTTTCTGTAAGACAGCCATAAGAAATGAACAACTGACAATACAAAAAAATGATACTTGAAACAAGTGGAAGTTTGAGCCACAAATCTATCCTCTCCTGTCAGATTAATTAGTCTTATTGGTAGATATTAATTACCTAGTTGTTTTTTAACCTATGAGTTTTGATAAGCAGATAAATTAATAACTCGCACTAAATGTCGCTGACTGCTATGACTTTCCGTAGCCTTAGATCTTGTCAAGATCAACAGCCTGCCCATGTACTACTGAATGTGTGTAATTTCTGATGTTGCTTCCTTGTCTTTGATGAGTAAAGATGACCAACAACTGAAGGCACTGGAGTTAAATTCCTGGCAATTGCTTAGATTATTGCAAGCACAAATGCCTGGTTTATCATGTCGAAATTACCTATGTGATGGCTTCAATGATGATCAAGAGTCCAAGATAACCAAATGCTCTGGGAGCATGGGAAAGATGTTTTGTTGCCTATATACGAATGCTGCACTTCTCCAAAATTCCTGGATGTCAAAGGAATTCTCCAGGTGGATACATGACACTGTCTGTTATCGAAATCATGACACCAGATTCAATAAGGAAAACCTCTAATGCCAGTCTTTATGTGTAAATTATGTAACTAGGTCTAAAAGTAGGGAAGACTACAGCAGCGCTGTTACAGCATACTATGAGTTTCTGAGAACTGCAAGTGAGTGGTTATCACGCAGCGCAACTGATGTATGTATACTCTTCTCCCTTGTAAAGATGAACAGAGATGGTGATTGTTTCTGATGGAGAGAGTCTTAAACTGTTTCATTATGTAAATCTTAGTTTCTTTCGCATAACTTTTGTCCACTGACAATTATTTTATTTTCTAGAAACCTGTCAGCCTACTTACTCTCGGAATTGCTGCAATGCTCATGTCTTGTCTGATATTATTAAGCCTTCTATTTAATATGTGCAAAGAAGTCTACATCAGAGAGAGGTACCTCTTTGACTTAGAGAGCGCCATGCAGACCTGGTATTTAGATGAGACTTTTGTATTAGGCGTTATATTGATCCTCATTGTAAGTATGGTATCAAGTTCTATGGTAGAGGAAGAGCAATACGTTTGGCATTTTGTGGCTTCCACATTGAATTTGTTATTATTGCGTAAAGCAATACAATGTCCTCCATGTGGAGGAGCTCAAGATCTCCGTACTTTATTCAAGGAACAAAACAAAATAAGTTGTTTTCGATTGAGTTCCATCTTTGTGGTTCTTGTTTCTGGAAGGATATTGAGAGGCTGGCACCAGGGAGGCGTGAATTGGACAAATCTTCCTGACATCTCTAAGTGGCTTGAGCAGGCTGGGACTGATAATATAAAATCAATTCAGCTCGTCTCATGCCTTCTACTGATGACCTTAAGCTTATATGTTCTTTTTCTACTTGGGTCCAACAAAAAGGTTGTTCTGGTGATTGGATTTAGCTTTCTTATGTCTGGATTGTTGGTTTTGCAACATGTCACTAAGCATCAGGATGGTATGTTTGTGTCATCCAGTTACAGCACGACTACATTGGTACAAATAATTTATGCAACTCTGGGTGCTTCCACATTTGGAACTGTTGTAGCCTTACCATGGCTTGTACCTTTTTCAATATCTGAGATGTGCTCGAATCAGGACTTGTACATGTCAACTTCTGCTCCCAATGAAGTTCAAAATAAGTCGCTTATGGCAAAATTAAGAGATTCTCTATATATAATTGGGTGGACATACATCTCCTGCTGGTGTATTCTGCAACTTTTGCTTCAACAAACAATTAACTCAATGCCTATACTATTGCTACTTGTGCAAATTTTCGCCAGCATGTTGTATTTTTCTTACAGTGCTCTGCATCATAAGCCGTGGGTTGAGGTCAGTTTCAATATCAGTTTGTTTTGAGTTAATGTTGTTTTCATTCTTGTGTATCAAAGTCATGTTAATCATAGACTGGTCCAGTCAATAAAAGCAATTATGTCGTACCGTTCTTAAATTGAGAAGTATGAAAATTTGAAAGGCTTCAAGTCTCTTAAGGTTTGATTTGCCCCTTGTTTGGTTGGAGAAAGATAAAGAACATACGTACAGAAAATTGTATTTTTTTACTTTTTAATATGTTATGTGAAGAATGTAGAGGGAAAATAAAAGGGTAACGTTTTGTTTCTATGAGACAACTTCATTTCGAGTATCATATTGTAAAGAGATTCAGAATATCATTTCGAAAAAGAAAGCATGCGTGTGTGATGTGCTGCATGAACAGTGTTAATTTGTTTGGAAAATGTTCTCTTGCCAGACAGCCTGGCATGTTATTAACAAGCCACTTATCTGGCAACATAGCACATTAGATATTTGGCAACATAAGATGATAGACATCTGGCAATAGAACATTACCCCATTTTATTTACTCCCTAAGCCTTATTTATTGCAGGTACTAATACTGCATTTTGCATTTGTTGTTTTAGGTTGCTGCATTTTACTTTTTGGGAATGGCTGGCCATTTTGCTCTGGGGAACAGCAATTCTCTAGCTACTATTGATGTTGCCGGAGCTTTTATTGTACATCCTCTTTACCCTGGCATAGTTTTTATAGAAAAGAAAAACATTATTTTGGGGACAGATTGCAGAAATTTTGAGATTTGAAAAGTTTCTGTTTGTTTCTGATTGTTTCTGATTGTTTACTCGTTGCCAGGGCATCTCAAGTCACTCGACGGTACTTTCTGGCATCTTAATGTTCATGATCACCTACGCCTCCCCAATGTTATTTATCCTTAGCATGGTGATGTATATCTCTGTGAAGGAGACAAGCTATCTCCCATCTCCCTTCAGTGCAGATTCCACACAACTCCTCAAAATAATGCTTGGCTTTCCTTGTCTGGTTCCACTGGGGTTGAACTCCATTTTGTTGACAGCGTACACCATCATATTGCTGTTAATGAGGAACCATCTCTTTGTTTGGAGCGTCTTTTCTCCCAAGTAAGTCTCACTGAGATAAGGGCTTGTATTAGTTGATGTTCCTGACTGAAATAAACCTCTCTTATGCAGTGTGTTTGTCTAGAGTGAGGGAGTCTTAAGTGATTGTTTTAGAAATCTTCTGTGGTAATCTATTTATTGTACTATGGAACTCCTTGGAAAGATGTAGGACAAAGAATTTAGGACATGGTGAGAAATAAAAACAGACTGGAGAGTAGAAAAGAGAGAAAACCAATTGTAGAGGTTGAAGAAGAGAAGAGAGGCAGGAGAAAATTAGGGTAAACTACAATCAGTCTTCCTTAATGTCAGTCAATCTAGAAGTATGAAACTATATTACAATAAGACTTACTTTTATATGCATTCCAAATAATAAAATATAGTAACATAGTAATTAACTCTAATGATCAGAACAAAGTTATCGTAAACAGAGATAAATGAATAATTAATCCCTAAATTGTAATCGTAATAGGTGAAAATTATATAAGATAAAACTGATTTCCAAGCTTCTGTTTACATCTGAAGTAGATATTATTTTCTCTTGAATCCGTTGTCGAAAGACATTTTAATAGCTAAAGGCGGTCCACAGCTCATATTAACTTCACTCACTTTGGAATTTATGGTTTGCATCTTCTCTCCAGGTACATTTATGTTTGTACTACAACAGTATGCGTCTACGTTGGGGTATCTGTAGTAGCTACAACTGTGACATATACATACTTGGTGCTGGGGTTTCGAAGAAAGATGCAAGGTGAGCTTAGCCATCAGCAGTGATTTAAGATAGAGCTTGGCAGAAGGAGTAAGGCTATTTTCATTGGTGGTAAACCAATGCACACGGATCATTCTTTTCTGTAGAAGAGTTTGTACTTTTTCCTCTTCGGCCAGAAAATATTTTTTTGTAGAAATATAGTAGGAAACTAAACCAGCAGAAAGACATACTGACAAAAGTGTTGCTTCTTGCGGAATTTTAGTGCTGCAGTGACAAATTTAGTACACTCTTTTTGTAGCTTTGCCCTCTGTCTTTGGGAGATGGAGTACAGGAACTAAATTCTTGCAGATTTGTTGGGAAAATAAACAGGAAAGAAAGCTTGGGTAGAGCCCTAGATTGTTGATCTAGTTGCCTCTTATTCTATTCCAACTGCATTAGGCCATGGTGGCGTGGCGTTACAAAAATTGTGACTTTCAGCAATGGGTAAGAATTCTGAACCAAAAAAAAAAAAAAAGGGGTGGGGGAGAATTGCTCACTTCTGCTGAAATGGGAGTATAACTACATGGCTCCCATGACGGGTGAATTGGGAGAGTAGTTACGGTGGCTCAGAGCTGAGCTCGCTAGGCTAATTGGCAGTATGATACTGCCAAAAAAGAAAGTTATCACCTCCATGACATTGAGGAGGCAAGTAGATGGGAGCGCAATTCCAAGTCAGGAAATTCTTGCCTCATTTTATTGGAGTAGGAACACCTTATGCTACCAATCACAGTTTGGCATGTGCATAAATGTTTCTTTTTATTTTTTAAGAATTAATTTTTTTTAATACAAGCGATAGTCTAATATAGAAGGGGAGTGGAGGTTTCTAATACAAGTCAAAGTCCTTTTTCATTGGATTAGACCATGTTGACTTGATGAATTAATTTTGTATGTGTCAAACGGTTTGCACGAAAATAGGGATGTCTCCTTACAGGAAAGAGGCAAGCCACTGAAATGGGGTTTTTATTTTTTATTTTAATGAACAGATTTTAGGCCATGAAAAATCCTGCTCTCTCTCGCCTAGAGATTTTGACAGAATTTCTCTTATTAAAATATGATATAATTTAGCTATTATTGACTCAACCTTGGCTTTAAACTCAACATAGCATACAATAACTTCCCTGACTCTAGTATTACCCACCATACAAAGAAGAACTACTTTTTTGGTGCAACAAAACTTCTTAACTCCTTAAAAGAAACTTCTTTATTTACTATGTATAACAGTAATGATTTATGTAATACAAAAGAAGTTATATGTAAATGAAGGAGGAGATGGACTAGGCTCATATCGTATGCAGTCAAAGGATTGAGAAATCAAAAAAGGAGCACCAATAGAATATTGAGAGCCTCTGCCTGTCCTCCCTCCGTACGTCTGATCTCTGTATTCTCCCACTGTGCATTAAAACCCACAGACTGCACCACTGTGCTCTGAAGCAGGGGAAGATTGCGCCCCAAGCAACAGCCACGTCTCTCTCCTTGGAGGAACCCACCTGGAATGCATATAATATTCCTCCTAAAGGACCAAAATACCCTCACAAGTCCCGGCACAAACATGTAAAGTTTCCTCCAAAGCTCATGCCCCTTTTCGTCCACTGAATTCCCCATCTTTAAAACTCCTCTTCTTCCCTCACAAAAATCACTCTTCTTCCCACAAAAACACAGCATTCTGAGGAAAAAACACAAAAAATTGATCAACAAAGAACAAAAATGGTTCATGCAAAACGCAGCAGCAGCTGCTCGCCCAAAGCCCAAAAGCTTCTCACCCTCTCAGGCCACTATCTCAGCCACCGAGATTTCTCTTATTGCCGCAAATTCGCTCTCAAAGCTCGAGAGTCCGACCCGCACAACTCCGAGGTCGACCAAATCCTCGCCGTAGCCGACGTACTCCTCGCCGCCGATCACCAAAACCCAACTGACTGGTGCTCCATTCTCCAAATACCGCCACCCGGCTCCGAAAACCCGTCGCTCGTCCGGACCCAGTTCGAGAAACTCAAGACCCTCTTGGAACCCAGCAAGAACGGGTTCGCTTTCGCTCAGGAGGCCTTTGAGCTCGTCCAGAAAGCTTGGTCCTTTCTATCGGAGCAAAACAAGAAAACCCATTTCGCAAATGGGTCTGAGAATGGGCAAGAAACCCCAAAACAGAGAGAGCAGGAGGAAAAAAATGTTGGGGAAAATGGTAAGGGGTGTAATGTGGAAGAGACATTTTGGACAGTTTGTCCGTACTGCTATTACATGTTTGAGTACGGGAAGGTGTATGAGGATTGTTGCTTGAGATGCCAGAATTGCAGGAAAGCGTTCTATGGAGTGGCAATAAAGGCGCCATCACCGGATATTATAGTGCAGGGGAAGGAGCAGTACAATTTCTGTTTTGGGTATTTTCAAATGGAGTACACGGACCCAAAGAAGCAGATGGAGACAGAGGTAACTGGCAAGAAAGACAAGGATGTTGTGGTTATCTCTGATGATGAGTTTGAGGATGATTTAGTGGATGGTAATGTGGGTTTTGAGGGAATGCATGAAGAAAAGGTAAAGATTGGGAGTGAAGGAGTTGTGGGAACTGATATAGGTGGGAGTGGAAGAGCAGAGTTGAGGAGTGAAGGGAGGACACCAGTGAAGAGGGTGAAGACTCTAGCAAGGCGTCTGAAGAGCATCAAATCGAAATCCGTGGCAAGGAATACGAAGAAGATAATGGGAAATGAGATGAGAAGCAGGAGGGTTGAGTTGATGGGTGATGAGAGGGTGGAAGGAGCGGACACGAGTGTTGAAGATGGAAATGGAATTGATAAGGGAGGTAGTGGAAGTGGGAGTGGAATGGATGGGCTGGAGTTTTTTGAAGGAGAAGATGATATCTATGTTGGTATAGGGGATAGTCCAGTTTGAAAGGAATGGAAAGGTAAGAGATTTCAGGGTGGTGATGGAAATTCCAAAATTTTATATGGGTTAACTTTTGAAGGGTTTAGCAAGTAGGAGCAAGGCTTTTGAGTAGACTGGATTACACGGTAGACTCATCAACCAGGTGCTTTGATCTCATAGTAGAAATTAGGTAATAGTTTAGCTAAGGTAATATTATCCAACTTTATCTTATAAAATGAAAAGTTAAGCAGATGTTCTGGTATCCCTTGCAGGATTTGCTTCAGCTGTAAGTCTGCTTAATTTTGTGGATAAATAGATTAGGATGACTGATTTTGAAGCACAATGACCTGATAGTTGATGGTAGTTTCTTTCTTGTAATGGTTCACCCCACTTTGATTGAACAATGCTTGCAGTGAATGGTAAATTGGCAATCAAGGTTTTTATGTTCTGTTTTGCTTGGGACCTGTACGAGTTATTGCTTTACACACTGAATTATTCAACTTAAATCCTTACTGTTAGTTGTTTCCATTTGGTTTGTCGGGAGCTTGTTAATCTTGACTATACCAATTTTAAAATGAGTTAACAACCAAGTAGCAATACGGAAGTTACCCCAGCTCAAAAAGTGAAGAAGTGCCTCTCACCTCTGCCACAAAAAGATGAATGGATGCAGCCATTGTGTAGCATATTGTGGTAAGAGATGCAATGTGATAAATAATGAAATGGAGTTTTAGTAAGAGTTACTATCCTTTTTCCTCATACATTAACAATCTTGAATGTACTTACTTCGTATCCTTTCTTATTTAGCTATCGTGTAAGTTAATACATCCTCTTATTGCAGGCCTTCTTTGTCATGCTTATGAGTATATTGTTTAAGATACATTGGATATATCTTTAGGCTCTTACTGTTCCTCTCTTCGGATATATTATCGTTAGGCCCTTAGTGGTGGTGAGATGAAAGACCTAAAGCTGATGGTCAATAGTTGAAGGCAGTAAGGGAAAGATAATGATAATTGTAGGTTGAATTTTGCTATATAGCAGAATGCTGTAAGTTATATGTATAGAGGATGTTATATAGGAGAAAACTCGTGGAAAAATGCTGGTCCTTCAGGTAGTTCTCATGGTGCTATCAAAGAACAATTAGAGAAAGCAAGTTAAGCAACTCACAGGGCCACCACTGATAGGCTTCTAGAGTATAATATGAATGTTTTGATGCTTTTGCATTGTGCTGCAAAGTATTAAAACAGAGTATGATATAATTATTTTAGTTGTTGCCTGTTTACATAATTATGAATATGAGATGGTGTCCATGAAAAATATTAGCAATGGAGTTAACAATGTGAGGTTGATGGCAGCTATGGCTACTATATTGTGCCCTCAGGGCTCTGCCATTACAGGCCATGATTTATGTATGAGAACTGTTTTATTAAGCACTGATGCCATGCATACTTTGGACAATTGGAATTTGCACCTCTTTTTATAGTCATAAGTTACAGTCAACTTGGATTTTGCTTTATTTTTGGACTGATATGACGATGTGAAGGGGTCTGGCTTTGCTAGAAGGGATAAGGAAGAAGCAACATATTCATTAATTAAGTTGTGTAAAAATGCAAATGGTAATATGAAGAAACCAAATTGTCCTTTTTATTATTTTTAATTTTTGAGAGCATGCATATTTGTTGCTACTTTCAATCATAGTTATATATATTTCAAAAGTTTAACCAATAACCATTCTTTTGTGTAATTAATACTTGGCACATGCGTTCTGAGAGGAGTGACACTGAGATAAAAGCAGGTAAAATTGTATCACGTGTTTAAAGAGTAATGCTAGGGAGACCACATTGTTGTACTTCTCTAGCAGAGGTAGAGACAACCAATGCAAGTAGGTCTTACCTCTATTAGAGACATGATACACAAAGCGGTACAATAATAGTCTCCCTAACAATTTCTTAAGTAAATTCGGAAAGGAAATAATTAATAGAAATTAAGGGCACTATTTGGCTGGAGTATTTCTCCTTATTAGCAATGACGTATTATATTTATATAAAAATAAAAATAAAAACAGAGGAGAAAAATTGATAGTATTTCTCCTTATATTAGCAATGACATCAATATCTACTTTGTTGGAAGAAGTCGATGATATTGATTTAAAAGAAAAAAAAGAACCAAGTATGAGAGAGTAATAGATGTGATTCGTGACTCATGTGATACTGATACCCTAAGTCATCTTCTGTATTTTATTGATATTGTTTTGCCTTTTTTGGTTTATTCTAAATTATCGCAATTTTTAAATTTACAGCACACCCAATATCCAGATTTCAGGATCGCACAATAATTACCCTAATAGTAAATGTCATTTATTAGGTTCAATTTGTCACATTTAAATGCAAATATATTCCATCGTAGCATTTATTTGCTTCAATATACAGTTATCTGGTATTTGAAAGCACTGGTTGCAGAAGATTTCCTATATAAAACACAAACGTTGTCTTTCCCTCCATTGTTTTTAGCGCTATTCTTTCATGGTTTTACTATTGCAACAGGTAGCATCCCTCTCTTCTGTTCTTTTCCAATTTGTTCTATTTCCCTTTCTCTTTCTTTAATTCTTTTGTTATCAGATTTTTTTTTCTTTCTGTTTTCTAAATGGTGCGATTATCTTAGACAGGTTATAGCTAGCTAGAGCAAGATATGCTGTCCATCCCAAGTTATTATCCGAAGCAAATCAGCTTCCCAAAAGGCCCAGGAGTATTCCCAGTGAATACTATCTACTCCAAAAGCTTCTTTAAACCAAAATCAAAGGCAGAGACCAAAGTAATTGCAGCCAAGAAACACAGTGACTCAGAGAGAAGACGAAGGATGCGAATCAATGGTCAATATGCCACTCTTCGTACTGTCCTCCCAAACTTGATCAAAGTAATTATCTACTCTTAACATGCATGTGCACAAAAGAAAAACCTTCTGTTGCCAACCAGATTGTGAATTAGAACCATCGGTTAAGAATTATGTTTAAACATATGTGCGGCCTGATTTATAGTTTGACAACGTAACATAGATTGTGAATAAAAAACCGTTTGATTAATTAGTTGGAATTATGTTTGAATGTGCGCAGCTTCGTTTGTAGTATGACAATATAACATGTCATGTATTTCGCAATTTCTCTAAAATAAAATATTTCTTTGACACAGATGGACAAGGCATCTGTGCTTGCAGAGACGGTCCGGCAAGTAAGGGAGCTGAAGAGGGCGGTGGCAGAAGTGGAAGCAGCATGTCGCCACGGTGACAGTGATGAATGTGTTTTACCAGGTGGGGTTGACAAGTTGAGTTTGGAACAGTGTGATGGAGAGCAAGAAGGGCTTGTGAAGGCCACATTGAGCTGTGACGACAGGCCGGGGCTGATATCGGACATGACAAGGGCACTGAGCTCTGTGAAAGGGAGGGTGGTGAGGGCTGAGATGGTGATAGTTGGTGGACGGAGTAAAAATGTGTTGTGGATTCAAGGGTTGGGTGGTGGAAAAGAAGGGATGGTGGCGCTACGGAGGGCATTGAAGGTGGTTATTGACAGGCCTATTTTTGCAGGGCTTAGTAAGAGGTTTCATCTTCCTCAGTGATTTGGTTGTGAGTAGAGCTAACCCATACATCAACCATAACTTGTGTTTGATATGCTAACACAATTTAGGATCAAGTATATGTATCTTAGTTGATTTCTTATTAATTTATCATTAATAGGAATGAATATCATTTGTCTCCCTCCTACTTGTGGAACTATGCTGAGGAGATGCATCTTGTGTCAACAGGCCATCAAATTCATATGGCCATTTACAAAACAAATAAGAACTTAAATACAATCACTTCTTATAAGTTAACAAAATTCTGACTCGCCCATCCTTGGCGTAGCCCAGTGGTTAGGGCGAACTTGCGATTGTGTGTGCTCCACAGGTCATGAGTTCGATTCCCCACGGGATCAAACCAAGATTTAAGTGTGGGCTCATGGCTGTGGGTTGATACGCTAGTCTACCCTGAGTTTAGATGATTAGAAAAAAGAAAAATTCATTGAAACATTACCATCTATTTCTAATAATATGAAGGAAATATCCATTAATTGATAAATATATTGTGGGGTTAGACTTCGACTGTCAGAGAAGACAAGGCTATAGAAGAAAAGAAAATGTTGGGTACCAATACCATCTACTTCTAATCTGAATGACATTGAGATCATGCTACATAATAGACTGCTTACGTTGGACAATGTCACAAAAGGGTTGGTGGATAGTTTTAAATAAAGATACGTTTCGAATTAATGTTTTTGCGAAGGTGAGCTAACCACTACTTCTCCACACAACCCCAACTAGATTTCATCAAACATTGACAACTAGTTTATACATCCTCCCTATAAATACCTATAAGACATGTTATGCCTTCAACTCAAACAAGAAACAGAAACAATTACTCACATATATTGAAGAACTTGCTCTCTGTGATCCTATATATCAACCAATATGGCAGGTTTCAAGCATTGTTTCCTACTATTGTCTATGATGGTAGCAGCATTGTGTTTATCAAGCCTTGATGTGAGCCTGGCGGCCCGGCACCTTCTGGACACAGCAGCTCCACCCCCGGCATTGCCGCTGCCTACCATTCCATCTCTTCCCATTCCCAAGGCTACATTGCCTCCACTGCCTTCCTTCCCAACACTGCCTAAAGCCGCATTGCCACCATTGCCAACCACCCCTTTAATCCCAGCACTGCCAAAGCCCACATTGCCTTCTTTCCCAAGCACCCAAATCCCATCTATGCCAAAACCAACATTGCCAACCATCCCCACTGCTCCCAAGGTCACTCTTCCTCCACTTCCTTCCACTCCATTGCCAACTATCCCGACTACGATGCCTTCAATCCCCACCATTCCAACAACAATTCCAACAATTCCTTCCCTGTTCCCTCCTCCATCAAATTAAACAGTTCTATCTAGTTCTGTTGCCATAGTGAAGATCCCACATTTGCATTTATCTACATCCTACTAGTTTATGGTTCTGTTTCAGAGGATTCTTTCTTTTCATGCACCGATGTTCATAGATGCAGAATTCATTTTCAGCTTCGCATGTGTGATGTTATATTTATATTGTTGTTTGCTCTGTTACTAATATATTTATGAAAATCATCTGTTTCTGTTATGAGCTCCTCTTGAATATCTTGTCTTGTGGGTATGAGATGAACCAAGGTTGAATCCAATCAAGCCATGCTTGAACATCGTATCTTTTAAAGCAAACACTGGAATAAAAGGCCGATCATCCACGAAACATGGAGAATCTTGACGGCTAATTTAATCGAAACAATTTCTACTTCAATCAAAAAATGATGAACTATTCTAAGTCTAGTTTGAATGATGCCCTGAAAAAAGAAAAGAAAAGAAACAGTATGGATCAATCTCATATGCAAATCGATTAGAATGGCTAAAGCATCAGGATATTTGAGCCAGAGGAGGCTGCAAGATTCTCATATACCCTACAACTTCCTAATTTATTAGGACCTGCTCTTTATAGGACAAACTGACAAAATTATAACATCAAGAAGATGACCAAGCGCATAAAGTATAGAGTAATTTCAGAAAATTAAATCAGGAATTTTGCAACTAGCCTAGGAACTGTTTCTTGTTACTTCATTTTTTTGTTGAGTTTCTGATTTTTTTTTATTTGATAGATACATTTTATATAAGACCAAGTCAAAACACTAAATCTCTAGCAAAGATGCGACGTTGTTTCAGGTTGGATGGTCGCATTCGGCCAAGAGCGTCAGACCTCGACGCAATCATGATCATCTTTAGAGAAATTGTCCGTAGATATTCCGTCTGGGCAATAGATGCACACAAAACTTAGATTACACGTTTAGCTGCAATAGCAGGAGGTTGAAAAATAAACAATACACTTGTGAATTTCAATGATCCTAACGATCCATTTTAAATTCAATGATCATTATCGCAAATAAAAAATTACTCAAACTGGAAGCATTTTAGACATCTCATTGTGAAAAAATTAGATAGAAAAACATAGTGCTTGCAATAAAATCAATGATTTCAAATAGTTAAATGAAAATTTTATGGTTGATTTTTGGCAGGGCTGATTGTTAAAACCCAACAATGTTGGCAGAACTACTCACTTGTACAACAATTCAATATACTGAAAAATACAGAAATCTTTTCCTCTGTTTCTTTCTATGAATATTCAAGATTTTTTTCTCTCATTCTTCTCTGTTAGCAAAATGTACAATGAAAAATAGTTAGGAAACCTTAGTTATACCTGGCTTAAGGCAACAGCAGTTCTAATGATTTCATCTAATCCGTCCCCGGAGAAGGGAGGATACCTCTTTATTGCATCCATTCTGCATAAGCAATACATTTAATCGAATGTTACTAGTACTGATTATCAGGAGAGCTCAAACAAAACAATAACACTTAAACGTAATAACATGTCATTAATCAATAATCTAAAATGTATCTGTATAATCTGTTGACACAGTGACCCTTACATCTTGACGACAATTCTTTGCCATGAACTTGGGAGAAACTGGGTCCTCCAATCACTGTTGACATCCATCAAATCTGCTTAACCGAACCAGCAGAACTAAAGATTTAAGACGAAAAAATTGGGTTGCAACTTCAATGAAAGTGCAGTTTCTTGTTTTTCTGTTTCCTTTTTTTTTAATTTTTTCAGTAAAGGAATAGCAATATGAACATGGAATATATCTTTTTATATATATTAGCGATACTCTAAACTACTTACGGGGAGGGGATTTGAACTTGAGGCGGACACATTGCCTTGACCAACTTGCCTAACCAACATGTGCACAAGTTCACTTGTAGTATTAACTTGAGCAATAGATTGTGGCAATAGAAAGGTTACCAGGGGCTGGAGTGGAGACCAGAGTCAGATATAAGAGGTTTAGAGAGTTTTCAACACGAGAACGAAGAGCAAATAATGCAAGGGGAAAACAGGGTTATAGTTTAGCTTCTAAATTTTGTTTATTAATGATGCATCGATATAAATTAGGTTCTAATTCTAAATGGCATCACATTACTTGACGTCTCCATCACAAATTTTGTTTAGTAATAAACGTGATAGTTCTTTGTCATGAATTCACCCGGCGAGAGTTGCCTCCAATCGTTGGTATCCACGAAATCTAACCAAACTGTCAAACACATTACACAAAAATAAAGTGGATTGCAACTTCAATGGAAAGTGCCTTTTTTTGTTTCTTTTTCAATAGAGATCGAATTGCCACTTCAATTTGGAGTTTTTAATTACTGTTTATCCCGAAAAGACCCGCCAGCCATGCGTGTGGGATTAACTGAGGAGTTTGTTGTGATTGTGAAGGTGTGCCACTGTTGACAGTTAAAAACTCCAATGGATTGAGAGGGAAAAATGAAAAATACACCCAAGTATTGACTTTAAACAAAGCGATTATGAATTGGGTGGAAAACTGGCCCGATATAGATTCTTTTTTTCTTTTCTTTTTTGCCTTAGATTGAGTAAGGACTTCAATATTTATCTAGTACAACAAGTAGGAAGACAGAATGAAATACAAACTTGAATTTAGGCACGTAGAAGAAACAGAAGGAAGAAGATTGGAGCAAAAACAGATAAGTTTCATTCAATCTGATCAAAACAGCAACAGCTCCAAAAACAGAAAACATCCTAGAGACTAGAGAGCACTCCACCGAAAGCATGACTCATTGAGGCAATAAACAAAACATGTCCTACATAAAGCATGGGCATGCTTTTACGAAGTGAATAAAATATTAAACGCGACTTTGAATTCGGTGGGTTTGGTTTAACTTTCAACGAGGCAAATGATTTCTTCAATCGAAAGCAAGCCATTGAGATGCCTGGAATTCTGGCAGAACAGCAAGAATAGCCGGAGGTTCTTACACCTTTGCTGTGAAAAAAGGCTTCTGTATTCGATAGTGGCAGTCCTAATGTTTTGGAGGCCTTAGGAGAACCACCAAAATATGGCTTTTTTACCCTTTGTATATGAACTCAAAGTCACAATTGTAACCTAAAAAAGAAACAAACAACATGTAATTCACATAACAACTTTATAAAATGCATTAAAACATCACTTAAATATCACTCATCTTGCATTTTTTGACGCCAAAGTGTCAATTAATTTTACATAATCAAAAGTTTCTACCATGTCTTTTTCAATGGATCCATAGCTAATTAAGCCATTCAATCTTTCTTCAATTGCTTGTGTTTTTTTTTTCTTTTGTCGAAACCTCAACTCAACTGTCTTACGCTCAGCAATAGAAACTCTTAAATAGATCATCCTTGTATTTTATTTCTTACCTTGTTCAACTAGGTTAACTTTTTTATTTATTAAAATTTTCCATTCAACTAGATTAATTGACTTAAGCTATAAGTTTAAATAATAATGGGCTGTTTGTTGAATTTAGTTTTACGATGAATAATTGGGATTTTTTTTACAATATTTGGGTCTAACATAATATTAATTTAGTACATTTTTCAAAAATAACATACCTATGTATATATAAATGTTCATACAAATTGGGGCCCTCTCAATTTAGAGACCTAAACGGCGGCCTTACCAGTCTATGCCCAAGGCCTCCCCTCTATTCGAAGGCCTCGGATTGTGAGCTTTGAGTTTGAAGCTTTATTTTCAGTTTTTTGGTCGTTTGATTTGTTTGATTGTAGTTCTCCTTTGAGCTTGATTGCTGCTATTTATAAACGAGATCCTCCACGGGTGGTGAGTGAGGCTCCAATGATGAAGGCTGGCTCCATTATGGTTAAAAAAATAAAACAATTCCTCTACTTGCCACCAAATGGTGAGTGGGGTGGGTCGGAACGAATTAGTGCCAAAAAAGCAAGGATAAAACCGAGGGGTTTACCACAGTGGTGAGGTCCCTCCCCCTCCCCGTCCTTGGTCACCAGTTCGAATTCCAGGAAAAAGTGCCCCCTTCCCCAATTCACTGCATTTCAAAAAAACAAAAGAAAAAAGAAAGGGATAAAAATATGAATAATGCTACTCTTACCACATTTGTATACCACTTCTTTATACCATCTTATGTGGCAGCTGAAGTGAACAGCTACATCAACTAAAATTATTTAATATTTTCTTTTCTTTTATGATTTATTCCCGTATTTGTTTTTCTAATTGCCTTAATTAAAATACACTTAATTGATTTAATTGATTTGACATATAATATAGACGTGTCACATCATGTGGTATAGAATTGTGGGATAAAAATGTGGTAAGTGTAGCATTACTCTAAAAATATAAACTCCTCCAAAACGAGCTCATGCATGTTGTAAAGTCAATAATGGAGCTCAAAATGGTAGAACTCACTACTAATTGCTTGAAGAATAATAATGATGTTTGTCTGCCAAACATTTGAGTGTGATAACAAAAAAGAAAGAGGAGAAGAATTTCAGAAATATCAGAGAAAGATAAATGGAGAAGACTAGAGAATTTTGAGTTTTGATTTCAATCACTAACTCTTACAAAGTAAGGCTCACTCTTATGTAAACAGATCACAGAGGGGCTTAACCGACTAACCACACAGCTTAGCTGTCTAACTAATGCACGTGCTAAGTACCAGATTTGTAACAAACTTACTGACTTGCTAATCATAGTTAACATACTAACCATAGTTAACACTTTCCCTACTTAGGTAATTCTCTTAACCTAAGATAAGCACAATGTTGTGAGAAGATAGGACCATGTAGACCCTTTGTAAATACATCAGCAAGTTGTTCATCTGTCAAAACATACTAAACCAGCAAATCCTTCTTCTGCACTCGCTCCCTTACAAAATGGAAATCAATGTCCAAGTGTTTGATTCTGGAATGGTATACTGGATTTGAGCTAAGAGCCAACATAGACAGATTATCACAATATGCAACTGGAGGATCTGGTAGATATAGCTTCAAATATTTTAAAACCTGTCGAATCCAAGCCAAATCAGTAGTAGTATTGGCTAGAGCCCTATACTTTGCCTTTGTAGAACTTCTTGAAATAGAGCCTTGTTTCTTTGACTGCCAAGATATAGGATTGCTGCCCAAAAATATCACAAAACCTGTTGTAGACCTGCGAGTGTTGATGTCTCCTGCCCAGTCAGCATCACTATATGCAGAGAGTTGCATATCACCAGCTGTAAAACTCAGGCCATATTCTAAAGTACCTTGCACATATCTGAGAATCCTTTTCACCAAATGTCAATGAAGATTAGTAGGTTGATTCATGTATTGACACACAGAGTTAACAAAGTAAGCAAGGTCTGGTCTTGTAAAAGTCAAATATTGAAGAGCCCCTACAATGCTCCTAAACAATGTTGGATCAGTTAACACTTCACCAGACTCTTTTAACACCTGTGTATGTGGTTTACATGGAGTTGAGTAGGATCGACAAGAGTGCATCCCAGCTTTGTGAAGCAACTCTTTAGCATATTTGGACTGATTAACAAAAATATCACCATTGGAGGCATAGGATACTTGCAAGCCGAGAAAGAATTTAAGCTTACCCAAGTCCTTCATTTCAAATACAAAACTTAACTCATCAATCACAAGCTGAACCATCTTCTCATTAGAACCTGTGAGAATAATATCATCAACGTAAAGTAAAAGGATCACAACCTCTGAGTCTGAATGTCTAACAAAAAGACTAGGATCAGACTGTGAAGCTTGAAAACCTATAGCTGGTAAGTATCTAGTGAATTTGGCATTCCAAGCCCTTGGAGCTTGCTTCAAACCATACAATGATTTCTTAAGCTTACATACAAAATCAGGATAACGTGGATTTGCAAACCCTTGTGGCTGTTTCATAAACACTTCTTCTTCTAATTCGCCATGTTAAAAGGCGTTCTTAACATCAAGTTGTCTTAACTGCCATTGATTCATTGTAGCTAGACTCAGTATTAACCTGACAGTGGTGTGACGCACTAAAGGACTGAAAGTTTCACTAAAATCTAAGCCTTGCTATTGACTAAATCCCTGAGCAACCAACCGAGCTTTATGTCTAGCTATAGAACCATAAGAATTCCTCTTTATCTTATAAATCCACTTACTACCAACAATGTTTTTATTTCCAGGATTAGGAACCAAACTCCAAGTACCTTGCATATGCAAGGCGTCAATCTCTTCTTGCATGGCTTATTTCCATTGCGGAGAAAACAAGGCTACCTTATACCTTGCAGGTTCATCTAATTCAATATGAGCATTCAAACATGTATAATACCCCCACATAGTTAGGAAATTGTTTCTTCTGTACTATGACATCCCTAATTCTAGTATGCATGGGATGAATATTAATAGGACCAATAGGTAAAGAAGCAGATGAGGATGTACCCGAAGATGAATGCTCAAGAGGAGGTAAAACTGGCAGGTGATGATCACCTAAAAGGGGATGATCCACCTCTGGAACAAGAACTGAATCTGAACCACCTAATTGCGCAACTGGAGATGCAGAAGTAGAAGATGATGTTGAAGGAGCTATTGATGTGACTGTGGTAGCTCGAGGTGTAACTTCTTGCAAAGGCAAAGGAAAAAGAATAGGTGGCATTGTCACTTGGGATTCAGAAACAGGAGTCGTTGAACTAAGCAATAATGACTTGAAAGGCCAAACAGATTCATCATGAATCACATGTCTGGAGATGACAAATTTGTCCTTGGCGATATCATAACACAAAACACCTGTATACCCTGAAGAATAACCCAAAAATACACATTGAGTGGTTCGAGGTTGAAACTTGCACATTAGAAGGTCTGAGATATGGATATACAGCAGTGCCAAATATTCTTAAAGACTGTAACTCTGGTTGCTTGTCATACAATCGAAAATAAGGAGCTAGATGCTTTAAGGACTGACTTGGCATTCTATTTATTAAGTAGACTGCATGTGCAAGAGAATGGTACCAAAACTGTCCAGGCATATTAGCAGCAGTCAAAAGAGTCAGAGCAGTCTCTATAACATGTCTGTTTTTCCTCTCAGCCATACCATTCTGCTGTGGGGTGTATAGACATTTAATTTGATGCAGAATACCATGACTAGCAAGGAAGTCAGTAAATGTTTGGCTAATATACTCGCCGCCACCATCACTCTGAAAATGCTGAATTTTAGCATTAAATTGAGTCTGAACCAAAGCAAAGAATTTGAGAAACTTGGAGAACACCTCAGATTTATTAAAAATGGGATATATCCATACAAAGCCAGTACACTCATCTAAGAAGAGTACAAAATATCGAAAGCCATGAATGGACTTAAAATGAGAAGGCCCCCAGACATCACTATATATCTTAGAAAAAGGAATATCTGACTTAACATGAACACTAGAAAAGGGCAGCTTGTGCATCTTTCCTTGAAGACATGAAGGACACAAATCAAACTGTGCATCTTCTAAAACAACCATGTTGGAATCTTTAAGCATAAGCTTCACCACCTCATTTGTTGGATGACCCAATCTCTGATGCCATGTGGTAGAACTCACATGCTGACCAAGATAAGCTGTTGGATTGGAAAACGAAAACCGAGCAGATGGAACTTTACAAGGAATAGGATATAAGCCATTATGGCTAGAGCCCTTTAGAAGAGTTGCCTTTGTTGTCTTTTCCTGTATACAGAAACCAGCAGAATCAAAGCTTATGATACAATGATTATTTTTGCATAACTGGTTCACAATTAAAAGATTTGCAGAGAGCTTGGGAACATGAAAAACAGAAGGCATTTTAAGAGATATAGAAGCACAAGACAAAGGAGTAGTGTCAATATTTGTTCTATTCAGACCTTCACCATTCCCCACGGTCACTTGATCAGTGGAATCATAGGGGTAACATTGTGCCGAGTAGAGACATCAGCAACCATATGATGAGAAGCTCCACTATCTGCAATCCAAACATGATCTGCCATCTCTTGTCTCAAATGAGTTGTTATTGGAGCATAAGCATGTGTAGGCATATAAGAACTGTGAGCTGCCATAGAAGAGATAGTGGATGAAGGAGCTTAACCTTGATAGACATAATTTGAGCGATGGAAGCAATCCAAAGCACCAATTTGTGGTAAGCAATAATTGACCCAGAAATCTTAGAACTGTCATCACTATGACGATGATAACAATTCACGGTAGTATGGCCACGTTTGCCACAAATCTGGCATTCTGGAACAACATAAAATTTAGAAGAAGAGTCCCCAAATCTTGCTTGAGCACCAGAAAACCCACCATGAAAATTGGAACTTGGATACCGAGTCTGTGAAAACCGACCACGTCCAGAGGCAAAACCTCTACCATTACCAGAAGAAAAACCACAAACATTGCCAGAGAAAGATTAAGAACCAGAGACTCTATTATGAAAACCAGAAGCATCATGAGAACCCATATAGGCAACAGACGGAGTGGAAAGTAAACCCATACCAGTAGAAGAAGAACCAGGATGCTGCAACACCTGACCATGAGAAGAGGTAGAAGACATATACAGAGCATGATGAGTATGAATCCGAGCTTCTGCAATCCATTCCGCAGCAAGCAATTGAGCACGAAAATCTTTCAGGGAGATCAACAAGTCACGAGCAATGAGAATTGTCTTTATAATGTCATACTCCGAAGACAACCCATTTAATACGGTGATCATAAAATCAACATCTAAAATTGGCACCCCAGCAGAAGCCAACTTATCACGAATGTGTTTAAGCCGAAGAAGAAACCGCTCAATGGAGTCGGCACCTTTCTAAGCAGTCTGCAGCTCATTTTTGAGATGATTAATCCGAGATTGTGATACAGTAGCATAGCGGTCAGAAAGTTGAAGCCATGCCTCGCGAGCGGTCTTGCTGCCAATGACATATTCTAATGCCTTATCAAAGATAGTAGCAATCAGAAAACTCAAGAGAGACTTATCAGTACGCAACCAATCCCTATAAGCATCCGTGACCTCTGAAGTAACGCCAATTTCATCAAGAATCGCAAATTTGGGGGGAGGAACAAGCGAGCCATCAAAATGGCCAAAGAGATCATATCCTTGGAGTAGAGATTCAATCTGAAAGCTCCACTTAAGAAAGTTGTCATCACCAAGACGAATAGTAACCATACCCAAGAGACCTTCAACCTTGATTGATGAAGATGACGCCATGAGAAGTAGTAAATCCCGAAGTGCAACAAATCCCTAAATTCAAGAAATCCATAATTGTAGAACGAAATGAAGATTTGAAGAATGAAAGAACAAATTGAAGAGTCGAAGAACAATTTAAAGAATTGAAGAATGAAAGAACAAACGAAAGAATTGAAGCAGAATTTGACGAAGAGAAGAATTGAAGAGCGGAAGCAAGAGGATCAAGAAAGAGCATGAGCGATGCTGGCTCTTGATACCATGATGATAGAAAAGAAAGAGGAGAAGAATTTCAGAAATATCAGAGAAAGATAAATGGAGAATACTAGAGAATTCTGAGTTTTGATTTCAATCAACTAACTCTTACAAAGCAAGGCCCACTCTTATGTAAACAGATCATAGAGGGGCTTAACCAACTAACCACACAGCTTAGCTATCTAACTAATACACGTGCTAAGTACCAGATTTGTAACAAACTTACTGACTTGCTAATCATAGTTAACATACTAACCATAGTTAACAGAGTGAAGCCAAATGCTTGTGAGTGAATAGCCAATGTTTTGGCCTATAAATAGACATCTCCATCAGTAGAAAAGATATCTATCCAAAAAAAGGATGAGAGCACACCAAGTGAGAATGAAAGAAAACCCTAGCAGAGAACGAAGAAAGAGGAAGAGTGAGAGGAGAGAGCAGAGAGAAAAATCAGTGAGCCAGTGAGATTGTAAACACTAAAGATGTAGCCCTATTATTTTACATAGTGAAAAGTTACTGCTACTGCTCTCCAAGGACATAGGCATGGCCGAACCTCATTAAATATTGTGTCTCATTTACTTTACGTGCAGCTCAATATTCTCGCATATCCCATTCATTTTACAACGCGTTATCAGCACAAGAAGCTATCGGATATAACTTTCTGTGCTGCACTATTATTTATACTACTAACCATTGTGTTGATGGAAGGAAGAAAAGTAGTAGAGGAGTTGTGGTCTAGTAGAGAGAGGAAGCTACTAGCTTTTGTAAGAGAGAGATATGTGAGCAAAGCCACCGAATAATGATAAGCTTTATGTCTCTTTACCTTATTCATTTATTTTATTGATATTCTATACTATTCAATACCACTTCCTCATGCTTGACCATATAAAGAGAGTTTGTACTAGTGGCAGGTGAGAAAGCAACAAGATTGGAAGCATACACATATGCACAAAGACCACTTTAACTTGGTAATGATGGTCCATGTTGATTGCACTTTGATATGACCACTATATATATTGACATATATATGATATGAATATGGAATGATGATTTGATGAGCATATAATATACTATATTTATTTACTTTCCTATTACTAACCACTAATAAAATGGATCCTTAATAATACTAACATATTACCGGTAGGAGGCCATTAGTAATACTAAGAGTCCATTTTATTAGTGGTTAGTAATAGGAAAGTAAATAAATATAGTATATTATATTCTCATCAAATCATCATTCCATATTCGTACTATATATATATATATATCAATATATATATAGTGGTCATATCAAAGTGCAATCAACATGGACCATCATTACCAAGTTAAAGTGGTCTTTGTGCATATGTGTATGCTTCCAATCTTGTTGCTTTCTCACTTGCCACTAGTACAAACTCTCTTTGTATGATCAAGCATGAGGAAGTGGTATTGAATAGTATGGAATATCAATAAAATAAATGAATAAGGTAAAGACACATAAAGCTTATCATTTTTCGGTGGCTTTGCTCATATATCTCTCTCTTATAAAAGTCAGCAGCTTCCTCTCTCTAGCAGACCACAGCTCCTCTACTACTTTTCTTCTTTCCATCAACATATTTTTCTTACTTTATTGTTAGGTGGCGGTTTTATCCCCACATTTACTTTATTTACAATATGGTGTAGTTTTATTACCAATACAACAATATTTATTTCAAAGTGTAGCGCGGGTTTATCGTCTACACAACTGCCTTTACTTTTTATTTAAAAGTATGGAGTATAATTAGTGCCCATACAAGCACATTTACTTTATCACACATTTACTTTATTATTTAAAGAATGGTGTGGAATTAACGTTCATACAACAAGCAATTTAATTTATGAATTTATTTAACCGCACATTTACCTTTATTTAAAGTATGGTGCGGGTTTATCTTCCATATCAGCAATTTATTTACAAACAATTTATTTTATGAATTAATTGTGTGATATGATGAGTTTTAAAGCATATAAAGATCATAAATAGAAGTTCATTGATCCTCATCATACAACTACATCAGGACCTGAAGATCCTTGATGATGATAATGATATGAGAGCTTGCAGTCTCTCCGGTACTATATTTGTAAACAAGTGATCAGACCTGAAGATCCTTGATCTTTGACAAGTAAATAAGGACCTGGAGTTCCTTGATAATGTAACAGTACCGTATTATTTAACAGTACAATACACATCAATAATAACTGTACTGACAAATGTATTGTACACATGAATAGACACATATTCATGACTTGATGAATAATACCATATACATGAATAGTGATGTATATATAAATATTAACCATTTTAGGTAAACCGTCATTATATACAAAAGGGAACCGGCCCCAAAAAATATGTTTCCTTTATTTTAATACATATGCCACAAGCACAATATAGTACCGGTCCGGTCCATATAATCCGGCCCATTGGAGAGAACTTGTCCAATTTGAATCTTCATTGGAGATGAAGATGCCCTAACTCTGGCAGCCTCCTCCTCATTTTCCGATGGCAGCCTCTAACCCTGGCACTGTTAGTTTGAAGCTCCTCATTGACACAACGCGCAATAAAGTCCTGTTTGCTGAAGCGGGTAAGGACTTTGTGGACTTTCTCTTCACTCTCCTGTCTCTTCCGGCTGGTACTATCATCAGGCTGCTCTCTAAGGATGCCATGGTTGGTAGCTTAGGCAAACTTTATGAGAGCATTGAAACTCTCAACGATGAATATTTGCAGCCCAATCTTAACAAAGACACCCTCCTGAAACCAAAATAACCTGTTGCTGCTGGACCTAACCTCCTTGGTTTGTTAACCGATGTCAAATCTGATGCTCGAAACACGATCTACCATTGTTCGAATAGTAGTTGCTACTACCGCAACTCTCATGAGGCTGACAATCCTAAAGCCATATGTCCAGGGTGCAAGTACTACATGAAGACCGCCGCTACTTATGTTGCTTCACCGACTAGTGAGGTACAGGCTACTTATTCCGTTGCTGGCAAGGTAGGGTATGTGAAGGGCCTTGTTACATACATGATAATGGATGATCTCGAAGTGAAGCCTTTGTCTACTATTTCTTGTATCACTTTGCTCAGCCGGTTCAGTGTTAAGGATGTTGGTGTCCTTGAAGAGAAGGTGGTTGATCTAGGAATGGATGAGGTACGTCAGACCAATTTCTTT
Organism: Prunus mume; assembly: GCF_029339155.1. NCBI lineage: Eukaryota > Viridiplantae > Streptophyta > Magnoliopsida > Rosales > Rosaceae > Prunus > Prunus mume. Next base: position 9,584,765 of record NC_142698.1, on the reverse strand, counting down.
ATTAACGGTGTGCTCTATCTTATCTGTGCCTATATCGGTTATGCACTCCTTTTCGATTGTTTGCCTTCATGAATTGTCTTGATTGACATGGGAGGGGGATTCGAACATGAGACATGTTCCATTTTAGGAAAGAGCTGATGAGGGTCGCCCACCGTATGCTCGACGAAATGCCCCAACCAGTTGCTGCTGTCTGTGCGCTACTTTAAGCCCAGCTGCGTGCTCTGGCTTCCTTTTTGTTTTTTAAACGCTTGGCCTGCCGCTTTGTCTATCATTATGATTAAAGTGGACATGGCTGTGGACATGCTATTTGACCTGCATTTTAGCCTATGAAGGCTATATTGGTTGCTGTTTGACATGCAATACTCATACATCATGATTTTCTATGTCAGTAAACTTGTGTGTTAGACCCAAACTAGGTTCAAATTTATAACAGATACAAAAATAGTAACATATTCATGAGCCAATTAAAGTCGTAGAACACATGAATATGTGTAATGACATGGATGAAAGGGGGTTTGTGTTTTACCATAAATTATGAATGCAAGTGTAACCATTTTAATTTTTGGAGTTATTTTTGTCTAAAAAATATAGGAACTTTTACACGTTGACCCTATAGAGTAAAAATCCTGGATCCGCCACTGTATAAGTAGTAAGTTGGTAACACATAACGATCTTTGATATGTTTTCCAAAGAAGGGTTTGATCTGATAGTTTTCCCTTTCTAAGTTGTACCCTTGGGGACTATTTATACATAGTTAATTGTATATACGTGTTCTATAATTGTTTTCATCTGATGCCCTTTGAAAATTTTCAATTTCTTTGTTTGTGATACATAAATCAAGGAGGGAAACAGTGGGGAAATAAATCTGAGCTTGCTTAAAGACACAAATTTTTCTATGGTTTTGAGTCGTGAACCAATTCATCATTTTCTTGAGTTTGCTTAAATAAATCTGAACTTTCAATTCTATTTGGTTATAGCTGGATTATTCCAGAGACAAATTCTCTAAGTTGTAACCTAGCTAATTTGACACAACTCTACTGTCATTTTATTCAGATTAACAATCATTTTTGTTTTGCTTTATTTTTAGGGTGTGAAACTACTAAAGGCATCATTGCAGACAAAGTCAGTTCTCACCCATGTGTTCCTTAGATAGAATATCAATGGAGCATGAGCACCTCAACTTAGCACCTCTGGAATTGACATTCTGAAGCTTCTCTAAGATGTTTCTGTTTTGAGCTGGTTTAGTCTGTTATTACCTGGTTATTTTGGAAGTCTTCACAGATCTGCTGCTTAAATGAGATGCAATGTCGTTCTTTTCAGATTATTTGCCCCCTATTTTTTTATTTATGATGTTTTGGATTTTCAAATTATGTCCACGCCTTGCAAAAATCTTATGAAATTGTAAGGATTATAAGCAGGCTGCGAGCTCTTCTACTGCGAGCCGGAGAGTGTGTATGCATATAGCAAAGCCACATAAAAGGAACCAATGTTGAGTCCAATCAACCCATACTTGAGGATGGTCTTTCTAATTTAACACCTTAATCAAAACAATTTCTACTCCAACTAGAATATATATTCAAAATATGTGGATGTGAAGAAATGTCTCGCATTGGTTAGTTAACAAACCTTTGAATGGCTTATAAGGAATTAGGCTACTTTCCCATTGACAATTAATTTTAGGGTGGACCCTCAATTTCCTTCATGGTATTAAATTCAATATTGCCCACGCATGAAGCCCAACAATCACGTGCTCAACGCCACTCAATATATGCATTATCTATGTGTTAGACTTGAAATTTCGCCATACATGCCAAGGCGTGTAATGATGTTTCGCATCGAAAATTTAACAAACCTTTGAAGAACCCTGTTTGGTTCATGAGAAAGGAGACTTGGGGATAAAAAATCAATTGATTTCCCATGTTTGGTAAGTCCAGACATTGGAAATCTTTGTCTGGCACATGGGAAAGTAGGGGGGAAAGTGAAACCATCATCTCAACTTGAGTTTTGTTTTCCCTCCTCATGGGAAAGTTTGGGAAAATGAGCCAATATTAAATAAACATTTGTCAAGACCATTTTGTCTCCATTAACAATTTAGAATTACAATATATCATTAAATGCATTCTTTTTTTATTTGATTTAATATGGGTATAATTGAAAATTTATATAAACTTTGTTTTTCATTCATACTCAAAACAAATATAGGAAAGTAAATAAAGTGATATCTCTCAGTTACTTTCCCAGCATTACCAAATGTGGGAAAAGAATCTTCTATTTCCTATCCTGAGAAATGACATGGGAAATGATTTCTCCTCAAATTCGTTCTGTGAACCAAACGGGGTCTATAAGGAGTTGGACACTACTTTTAAAGTGGAATCTCAACTTCATTCATTTTAAAACTCATTCACATATTGAGATCGACAAGTCCCAAATAGCTTTTGTTAACCCAATTTCAAACATTTGAGAATCTATCTACCAAACCTTTCCTTTTTATACATACGTCAGTAAGAGGGCAATCCTTGAAAGAAAGAAAAAAAAAAGTATGAGGGCAATCACCACATACAATGCACCAATTATAGCATTACATACGTTAGTAAGAGGGCTTCATAATTCCGTACTTAACACATTTAAATATATGGATATGCAGCGGCCACCAAATTCAATGCTTTGCATTGGAATATGAAGAGTCATTTCAACCTTCATGTACCACTATTAATACTCTAGAGAACTCTAAGGGTTAGTAATTGCTCCATCATTGGCTGGACTCCCATGGAAACCAAACATATATTATATACAACCTCCAAGTTGACACTTACCTTCTCATTTTTTCGATGGCAACCTCTAGGTCTGGCACTGTTAGTTTGAAGCTCCTCGTTGACACAACTCGCAATAAAGTCCTGTTCGCTGAAGCGGGTAAGGACTTTGTGGATTTTCTCTTCACTCTCCTGTCTCTTCCCGCTGGCACTATCATTAGGCTGCTCTCTAAGGAAGCCATGGTTGGTAGCTTAGGCAAACTTTATGAGAGCGTTGAAACTCTCAACGATGAATATTTGCAACCCAATCTTAAAAAAGACGCCTCCTGAAACCAAAAGAACCTGTTGCTGCTGGACCTAACATCCTTGGTTTGTTAACCGATGTCAAATCCGATGCTAGAAAGATGATCTATATGTGTTCGAATAGTAGAAACCATGGTTATGTGGCTGAAGACCCTAAGGCCAAATGTCCTAACTGCAATTACTCCATCTCCACCGCCGCTACTTATGTTGCTTCACCGACTGCTGCGGTGCAAACTACTTATTCCAGTAAGGTAGGGTATGTGAAAGGCCTTGTTACATACATGATAATGGATGATCTGGAAGTGAAGCCTATGTCTACTATTTCTGGTATCAGCCTGCTCAACAGGTTCAGTGTTAAGGATGTCGGGGTCCTTGAGGAGAAGGTTGTTGATCTAGGCATGAATGAGGTACGTCGGCAAATTTTTTTATTAACTGTGTGCTCGATCCATGGTCTGCCTGGCCCACTTGCATCTCCAACCCTTCTTTGTACTTCTATGTTTTTTCTGTGCCTATATTGGATATGCACCCCTTTGGACCCTTTGCTTTCGTGGATACCAATTTTTTTTCTTGATCGACATAGAGAGGGGGATTCGAACTTGAGATTGGAAAGACAAAATACAAAATAGGAATTGCATCTTCAAAGTGGTAACACATAAGTACTCCAAACAATAGTTTGATCAGATAGTTTTCCCTTTCTAGCCCTAAAATAAAACCTAGGATTGGGTTTTCTTTCCATCCCTGTTTTCATTTGGTGGACATGTTTTGAGTCCTGAACCATGGTTTGAGTCTTGTTCCAATTCAACTTTTTTTTTTTTTTTTTTTTTTTGATTTGGTTAAATAATCTGAATTTTCAATTCTATTTGGTTCTAGCTTGAGATATATTCTCTAAGTCGTAATCTAGCTTTTGTTCACATTAACAATGTTTTTTTGTTTTGCTTTCTTAGGGTGTGAAACTGCTTAAGGGGTCGTTGGAGTCAAAGTCAGTTCTCACCCATGTGTTCCTTAGGGGGAATGTCAATGCAGCTTAGCACCTCAAGTACTGGAGTTGACATTCTGAAGCTTCTGTAAGATGTTTCTTTTTTAGCTTTTTAATTTGTTTTGCCTCGTTATTTTGGATGGCTAGCGCATCACAGATCTGCTGCTTAAATGATGAGATGCAATGCCTTTCTTTTTGGATTATTCAAACCTTTTTTTTATGATGTTTTGGATTTTCAATTCATGCCTTGCAAAATCTTATGAAATTTGGATTAGAAGCTGATTTCGAGCTCTTGTTGTGGGACTGAGAGCCTATGATGTTATTCTCTCATTTGGACGTCCGCACATGATTATCGTGTAGACGCTATTGTAAACAGGAAGGAAATGAGGAAGGAGTAGTAAAAAAATACATGGCGCGGTAATAACGTCTAGACGTCCGTATAGGGGAATTTCTATATATATAGCAAAGTCAAATGAAATGAACCAATGTTGAGTCCAATCAACCCATACTTGAGCATGGTCTTTCGAATTCAATACCATAACAATACAATTTTTACTCCAATGTAGAAAATATATATACAAAATTCAAATTCAAATTTATTTCACTCAGTAACATGACCAATATATGTTGCGAGTGCTTTTATACATATTTTTTCCGGAGTTTTTTCAACCCAAATTGAAACGGGCCCCATGATATGTTTTTTTGCTCTTAATTTGGCATGTAGATGACTTGTGGCTTGCGTGAGTTTGAAAAGCCTTTCTTGTGAGTTGGTTAACTTATTTGCAACCAATTAATTAATTATAAGTTAGGGAGGTAAACTAACTAATGCTTTTTCCCACTTCATCCAACCACAACTCATCAAACTCATTGTTTCTGTCTATATAAAGCCAATGGAGACACTCTCCTCTTCACAACAAGAAACAACATTTGAATTATTAGATTTGCTTACCACCTCCTTCAAGCTTTACTCTCCTCTCAACTTCAACCATGGCTTTTCCCAAGCTTTGCTTCATTTTCTCTTTCGTGGTGGTATTGGTCTCGAGCACCCAAATGAGCCAAGCAGCTCGCCACCTTTTGGACACACCAGCAGCAGCTCCACCGCCAGCACTGGCAATCCCTACAATCCCATCTCTGCCAAACCCCACACTGCCCCCATTGCCCTCGCTACCAACACTGCCCTCGAACCCCTCCTTGCCTACACTTCCCACTGCCCCAACTCTGCCAAAGCCCACATTGCCTACCTTGCCCACAGCATTACCTCCATTGCCAGCCAACCCACAATTGCCCACATTCCCAACAACATTCCCTCCAATCCCCACCATTAATATTCCTTCGACAATTCCAACAATTCCCTTCTTCTCCCCACCCCCATCAAAATGAGCCACTTGAGATATACATATCAATCTCTGGTACCCCACGTTTACTATTATTACTATGTATCAAGATCTAAATTCTTGGATATGCTGGAGAGAGTCTTCAGAAGTCCCAGAACATACGATATGGTTCTTGTGTTTCATTGTAGCTCATTAGATTATATATACCGTAAGCTTGTGTCAGATAGAGCTTGTGAGGACGTTATTTTATATGAATTCTTTGCTGTACTTGTGAGGATGTCAGAGTGCTTATCTTTTCATTACCTATGACAGTATTTGTTGTTTTAATTCTTGTTATTAATATCATAATACTATCCAAATGCTTACTGCTGAACCTGAACCTGAACCTGTTTTTTTTTTTTTTTTTTTTTTTTGGATCTGAACCTGAACCTGAACCTTAAACTCTAAAATAAAGAGGATAATGCAAAACAAACTAATAAATTATAATAATTGTCAAGATACATATAATTATAATAAATTATAAAAAGCCTAATCAACTAGAAGGAAAGACGCAAAAATTAGTTAAAGGCTAATTATTTAAGTCGTGACCTTTTACCAACAAAAGTTTATATAATTATGGAAGATCCAAAGAGAAAAACTTGCCCGAAACCCAAAATTAATTGAACTGCGTAGATTTGGTCGATGTTGTTTGCAATAGGCATATACATTCACAAAATAATGCGAAAAGCATCTCAGCTCAAACAACTCATCTCATGATAAGGGATGAGGTAGCTTACGAAAAGAATATCATCAAGAGTTGTTCTTGCCTATCCATTTGGTGCTTTGCAACTGTCTGTTATAGGAGTGGACTCTGTTCGGTTAAACATACTGAGAGGCAATCGCCCACTAAATTGGCGCTATCAGTATAACAAATCTCGAAATTACATCAAACCGCCACTCATGTCAACCGACCACAGTTAGCTCCCCGAACAAACAGATTGGCGCGGTTCGATTTTGGTTTTCAGAACAAGGACGATAAATCACGGAAGAAGAAGGCTAGGGTTATCCATTCGGGTGGGCTGATTACTATCCAGGGGTCAAACTAATTTTAGGAAAAAAAAAAAAAAAAAAGAAGAACCGCGTATAACCTTGCGGTTAGGCTTCTCGTGTCAACACAAGTCTAGCCGGCCGGCTATACTATTTTTTTAAAAAATCTATTTATAAAGAAAAAAAATTAAAAAAGGTGTATCGTTGTGCAGCTATACCATTTTTAGAAGAAGAAAAAAAACCGTGTATCGTCGTGCAGCTATACTATTTACACACTTAAAAAACAGAGGTCACGATTAGGCGCCCACATGTCAAAATAAGTATAGCCGCCCGGCTATACTATTTTTAAGAAAAAAATTAAAAAACGTAAGAAGGTAAAAAGGGACCTCTTTAAAACTTAAAAGTTAGGTCACTATATAATATTTTAATATATATTATTTTTATTCAATACCAATGAAGAAGATACATACAATTAATTAATATTATACTTGACCCATAAGTTGTTAAGCTTTTCAAATATTCACCATTCAAAAGATTTACCAATACAAGTACAAGTGTAAATTCTCTGGCGTGAAGCTATCTCTAACCGCAGAGCATATCAATAATCAAAATGTATTGTTAATTAGGAGTACAATTTCAAGGGCATCTAATGTCCACCCAAATTGAGGATTAGTATCCTAGGGTAAGGGATGCTTGCAGCTGAAGCAATCATCTGGACTTCCCAAGCCATGTAAAGGATCCAACGGCAGAACCATTATGTGGGTCCCATGATGCTTTTTCTGCTTCAAAATTTGGTTACTTCCGCAGCCACAATTGGCATACATATGACTAATAAGATTTGTTGTGGCTTAGGTGAGTTTAATAAGCCTTTCTTTTGAGCTAGTTTGGCTTTGAGTTTGAAACCAACTGTAAATCAAAGTTGGGAAGGTGAACTACCATTGCTTTTTACCTTTTTTTCCCACTTCCTACAACCACAACTCATCAAACTCATGTAGATGCTTCCTACCTATTGGTTTTAAATTCTCTATAAAAACCCAATGGAGGCTTTCTACTCTTCACAACAAGAAACAACATTTTAATTAAGAGAGATTTGCCTACAATACAACTAGCAGCTTCTTAAAACTCAGCCATGGCTTTTCCCAAGCCCTTCTTCATTCTGTCTTTGGTGGTGATTTTGTCACTCTCAAACACCCATATGACTGAAGCAGCTCGCCACCTTTTGGACACGCCGGCAGCAGCTCCACCTCCAGCATTGGCATTCCCTACAATCCCATCTCTGCCAAAACAAACACTGCCTCCATTGCCTTCAATACCAACACTTCCCAAGCCCTCGAACACCTTGCCTACATTTCCAACTGTCCCAACTCTGCCCAAGGCCACATTGCCTCCATTGCCCTCTACCCCATTGCCTACCCTTCCAACTACTCTGCCTCCATTGCCAAGCTCTCAAATGCCTTCTTTGCCAAAACCTTCCGCATTGCCTACGTTGCCCACAACACTACCTCCATTGCCATCCAATCCACTGCCCTCTCTCCAAATCCCAACAACAATCCCTTCTATCCCCACTATTCCATCAACATTTCCGACCATTTCATTCCTCTCCCCACCCCCATCAAATTAATTAAACCATTTGAGATTTGAGATATATGGATTGATCTCTTTATGCTTGCTAGGTCCTACAACTATGTAATTTCTTGTATTTCTCGTGTCAGAGAGCTTGTGAGGATGCTATTTTTCACGAATTCTTTCTTGTTGGGTTTCATGTATCTTCATGATATCTATATATTCTAGTGTTGCTCTTTTTTTTTTTTTTTTTTTCGGATACAACAGTGTTTGTTTTGCATTCTTGCAATCTTGTTATAACTCTTGTATTATCAAAAGGCTTATCGATTCATCCCGCCACATAATCTTCGTCACTTTGTCATCGAAATGCTACTGGTCATGCCATGGACTATATAAAGTGGAAAAACAAATCAACAACAATTTCATTAACTACTGCCATGGCCATGGGCTCAAAGTTGATCCCGACTGGCCATTTAGTAACTAAATTAATCTACCCCACAATTCCAATGCATTGAATAAACAAAAACCAGTTGGGTTGATTTCCCTTTAGCCGTTCACATTCCTGGCTCAGGGTAAGTAATCTTTCTCGTCTAACAACAAATTCCACTGCCTCATTGCCATTTTCATACGCAATTAATCATACTGCAAATTTACATTATATCCAATGCTCCAACATGGTGGCTCATCCATATTTGTAGGTAATTACAATGTTCACTAACTAATTGTAAACTCATAAAGGTATCAAATTGTTTAGCTCAGCCCTAGAGATCTAATCTATAAGATTTGACGTTCTATATAGATCTTGATGCTGGATTTTCAAAAATTGTTTTGTTTAAGGACACATGAAGAACAGTGCAACCCACTGCTCTCCCTGAACAAGCACCCAAAAATGAAATTGCATGTCTCGGTCCAATAAGGAAACCAAAGGGCCCATTTGATAACTATTTCAATTTTAGTTTTTAGTTTTTGTTCTAGAGTATAGAGGAAAAAGAGGGAGAATGGAAGGGAGAATGAGAGTGGAGATGGAATTGAGAGGGAAGATGAAAGGAGGATGGGAGGGAGGAGTAACAAAAGTGAAAACTAAAACTAAAAAAACTGAAATCTACTTGAAATTGTTTTCACTTTCAAGTTTTTGTTATATGGAGATATTGACACGCCTGCAAGTGTGGAAGCATGAACGTATCAAGGACTAATTGGTTTAAGGGAATGAGAAATGACCGCATTCTAAAATGAATTTTAGAGCGGCCATTTTATCCCAGAAAACAGATTACTATGGCACAACCACAACCTGTTCTGTGAAGGATGACTAGACATATCCTAACAGATTTTCTAAGCCAAATTTTTATTTTCAAGCAAACTAGAGGAGGTCCCTTCAATACCACATTAACTCCTATTTAAATGCATGATGAATGATGTATGAAATTTACCTAAACCCAAAACCCAGATGCATTATGCATGTCAAAAAACGAATGTATTATATCCATATGTAATTTTATTTTCTATTTATTTTTCATGCTCACAAGGAGAACTGAAGCACCTATTGTTTAATTTATATATATAGTCCCCTTCTATTGATGGATCCCTCGAATAATCCAAACCGTTTATCTTCCAAGTCTTCATTCATAGATCATCCTTGCAAAAAATCTGAAAAATTGAAAATTATTAAGGCATCTAATTGCTAGCAACAAAATAGATGAACACAATTGTAACAACCCTATCCTTAATTAATTCTTAATTATTATTTTATTCAAGGAAATGACTAGAATACCCCCGAAATATAAGTTGACTTTTTGACCTGGAAGAAATTTGGGAATTTTGATTCTACCGTTGCATAGAGCACGTCGGTACGAGTTTTTAGACACGTAGTGGACTCGAATCGGAGTTATAACGAAGAAACTACGATAAGAATACATTGAGGGGCAAAATGGTAATTTGCCATATCATATTTTTAGTTTGGCCGGTTTCTGACTAGCTCCAGCCACTCCAGGTCGTGGGACCGGTTCAGGAAATGACCAGCATCAGCCGACGAACTCGTCTGGGCTGGAGCCCCGCCAAGTCGCCGCCACGAGCTGGGAAAGACCGAATTTTCCTCAAACTTTGACGCTGTTTCCGGCAGCTTTGGTGACGAAATTCGTCAATCCAGGTATGGTTTCTCACCTACTCTATGAGCTCTAGCTGGTGGTTGGGTAGGTTTCCCTCAATTCGAAGTATAGATAGTTCAATTTTCGAGTGAGGGTTTGGCTGGTTTGGGGATCGCAATTCCGGCCACTTCCGGCCAGTTTTTGAGGTAGGTCCAAGAACAAAAGTGGCTCCAAATCAGGTTATGAACCTAGGATAGGAAGCTGGGCTTACAATTTGGAAGTTTTCTAGTCATCGGAATTGATCAAGTCACCCACGCGTTGCCAGCGCATGCGGTTACACGTGGCCAGTGGGTGGGGACCACCCTCAGTCCTAGAATGATCCCTTGGTCCTCACGAGCGCGTAGGTACTCTCGGATTTCAATTTGGTCAACGTTTGAACCCCGAACGGATCTCGCTTATTGTGCGATTTCCGGGTTCGATACTTTTGAGCCATTGGATCATAGTCATTTTTAGATATGTTGATCTAGGTAAGTTCAGGATCGTATAAGACTTGATGGATCATAAAAAGGAGTCTCGAACACCCCAGAAATGACAACCCTATAGCTAGGTTTATAGTAACGAGTCCTGACCGAAAGAGAGTTCTCTAAAACATGTTACAGGTTAAATATATAGTCATTTATAGGTTGCAGGCCGGATAGAAGCAGTATCTCCGAGGCTGCGAAGATTGCGGCTCGACCTGCGAGGATACATAGTTAGTTATAGGTTGCAGCCCGAATATAAGCGGTATCTCTGAGGCTTGCAAGGATTGCGGCTCGACCTACGAGGATAGATAATAGTTATAGGTTGCGGCCCGGATAGAAGCGGTATCTCCGAGGCCTGCGCCTGCGAGAAGGGATGTATTAATGGAGTTGACATATCAGGATTAGAGGTACGCTTAGGCGGAGAGAATTTCAACTCTGAGAACTACGTGCGGCTTGATCCTCAGAAGGGTACGTAGGCAGCCTGAGGTTACAAGGTGCAGCCACGAGCTGGAGTCTTTGAGATAAATTGTATTTGATTGGAAGGGCAATTAGGTCATTTGTGCCCGGCATCTGCCAGTGTCGGGCACGCACAGGGTTCGGCTCGAATTTCAAAGTAGAATTTGGATCGGGTCTTTTCACAATGCTTCAAGAGAAAAACTAAAATAACAATAATCTCATTGGGTGGTCAAAATGTTTCGGATTCAAGTATTTTTTACAGATTTGATCTTAGTGGGAAAATTTAAAAGTTAGACGGTTCGAATAATTGAAAAACAACATGTGGTGGGCCCTACAACGGTATCCCTCACATAGGCTTATTTAAGAGACCTCTCAATAGAAAGCTCACTATATATATATGGTCCTGATCGTATGACACACAAAAAAACCACACATTTATACACACCTTTTTAATTCTTAGATGATTCACCATCCAATGGCTCAAAATGCATATGTCATTATTGTTTTTAAATCAAAAATCAATATTCTATTTTTACTTTTTGAAAAAATGTAGCAATCATTACTTCAATTTCTCTCTCCTCGCATGTGCTTCTTTGTTTCTATTGCTCTTCCTTTCACAGATCTCTTCCTTCCACAAACAACTCTCTCCCACTCCATTATTCTCTTATGTCTTCATCTCTCCTTAATGCCCCGTTTGGTTCACGGAACGAATTTTAGTGGAAATCACTTACCATGTCATTTCCCAAGGAATGGGAAATGGAAGATTCTTTTCCCACATTTGGTAATGTCGGAAAAATAACTGGGTGCTTTCACTTTGTTTCCTTTCCCATGTTTGTTTTGAGTAGGAATGGAAAACAAAGTTTATATAATTTTCCAATTATACCCATATTAAATCAAATAAAAAAAGAATGCATTTAATGATACATTGTAATTCTAAATTGTTAATGGGGACAAAATAGTCATGAAAAATGTACATTGAATGTTGGCTCATTTTCCCAAACTTTCCCATGAAGAAGGAAAACAAAACCCAAGTTGAGAGGAGAGCTTCACTTTCCCCTCTACTTTCTCATGTGCCAGGCAACCATTTCCCATGTCTGGACTTACCAAACATGATAAACCAATTGATTTCTCATCCTCAAGCTTCTTTTCCCATGAACCAAATGAGCCCTAAATTTCTTCATCATTTCTTGTTGGACTTGTCGGAAAAGTGAAACCATTGCAATGTCAAAAGCTTCTTCATCATTAGTTGTAAAGTCATCACGCACCTCTAGCCCTCATCTCCATCAGGTCAGAACCATTATTTGTTTAGTGTCAATAGCTCTTTTGCATGCATATTGTCTTATTCTTTATTTTATTTTTAATTTGAATCATATAAATTTAGGGGTGGCATTTTAGACCGAAAAACCACAAAAACCAACCGACAATTTACCGCAATTGCGGGAAACCGAACCGCATTTGCGGTATGAAGAACCGAACCGCATTTGCAATTGCAGTTGCAGTATTTGATTTTCAAAACTTGCTGTTACCGCAAACCGCGACTATATTTATAAATAAATAAAAATTGCATTTTGTATATAGCATTAGTGCTCGAACAACACAAAGGAGTCTTTCAAATCCACTCACCACCACCAATACTTGAGTTTGTAACTTTAATTTGTAACATTGGTGCATTGCATTTTCCTTTTAGTTTGTAACTTTAATTAACTTTTAATTGGATTTTTCCTTTAGGTTGTAACTTTAATTCATTTTGCATTGCATTTTCCTTTTGGTTTGTAAGTTTAAAGGATTTGGAATTGGAATGCTTGAGAAGTTGAGGTTGTGAATGCTTGAGAAGTTTAACTTTAATTGTAATGGTTTGTAAGTTTAAAGGATTTGAAATTGGAATGCTTGAGAAGTTAAGGTTGTGAATGCTTGAGAAGTTTGACTTTAATTGTAATGCTTGGAATTGTAACTTTAATTTTCTTTAGGTTGTGAATGCTTGAGAAGTTGAGGAGGTTGTGAATTTATATTTTTGGGTTAAAGTATGCTTGAAATCAAAAGGCTTCAAAAGAAGCATCAAAATTAGGCCTAAAATATGGAAGATTGGATTTTTATGACACAAAAAGAACTTGCGGTTTTAAACCGCTAATTCACGGTAACCACCCGCTTTTTGCGGTTTACCATTGCGGTAAACCGCAAACAGCGGTCGGTTCTACATTTCAAAAATCACCATACCGCAAATAGTCGGTCGGTTTGCGGTTTGAGCAAAAATTCGAGGTTATCGAACCGCAATCACCCCTATATAAATTACATCAACACAACACCACTTGAATTGGTGTCCTCCTTTCATTTATTACATCAATTCATTATGAATTGGTATTATTAAGTTTAAGTTTATAGTTAAATTAGTGGTACTCTTAAATTATAATACAAATTATAAATCAGTGAGATGGAAAAAAAAAAATCAATTAGCCTGGAGCAACAGATGTATAATTATATAATTATTCTTTGAGTTATGACAGAACTTGGTTTGATTTCTTTTTTTGAGTTATGACTGAATTTGGTTTGATTTCTTCATATGCAGATGGTTGGAGGGATATTGAATGGTTTGAGTTATGATTGAAGGATTGTATTGGATATTTTCCTGGAGTATTTTATGGTTGTTGGGACTACTGATTCTTTGAGTACTAAGTATCCATGCTGATAAAGAAAGAAGAATGTTGTGAACAATTACTTTTGGTTAATGATTGATGATTTGTTGCATTCATCAAGCTCTAGTGTTGTTTCTGGAATGAGAAATGGAATTTTTAACATCGTTTGACTTTGCTAATATATGCAATCTATATGTTTATTAATCTTGTCAACTCTGATGAACATGGCTGAAAAACAATGGTTTCAACTATAAAATATATATATATATATATATATATATATATACAGAGAGCTTCCATTGAGGGATCCCTCAAATAAGCTTATTTGAGGGACACCCCTTGTAGGGCCCACTCCGGATTGTATTTCACTAATCCAAACCGTCTATTTTGTAGATACACATTCAAAGATCATCTCTACAAAAAATCACTTGAATCCGATATCATTTGATCATTCAATTGAGTTATTGAAATTTTAATACTTTCTTGAAGCACCGTGTTCATTGATTTTGTAGGACACAATTGGATGTCGAAACGGTTTCCAAATTGTCTAATTTTTTGTAAGGATGATCTATGAATGAAGACCTAAAAAATAGATGGTTTTGATCATTGGAAAAAAAATTGTAGGGTACCCTAAAGGGCGTCCCTCAAATAAAATTATTTGAGGGATCCCTCAATAGAAGGGGACGATATATATATATATACAGAGAGCTTCCATTGAGGATCCCTCAAATAAGCTTATTTGAGGGACACCCCTTGTAGGGGCCATTCTGGATTGTATTTCACTAATCCAAACCGTCTATTTTGTAGATACACATTCAAAGATCATCTCTACAAAAAATCACTTGAATCCAATATCATTTGATCATTCAATTGAGTTATTGAAATTTTAATACTTTCTTGAAGCACCGTGTTCATTGATTTTGTAGGACACAATTGGATGTCGAAACGGTTTCCAAATTGTCTAATTTTTTGTAAGGATGATCTATGAATGAAGACCTAAAAAATAGATGGTTTTGATCATTGGAAAAAAAATTGTAGGGTACCCTAGAGGGCGTCCCTCAAATAAAATTATTTGAGGGATCCCTCAATAGAAGGGGACTGTATATATATATATATATATTGTGTTTTGATGAACGAATAAGTTCATTAGAAGAGCTAAAGTAAGGAGAAAAGGGATATCATTGGAGTGACATTGAACAACATTGTAAAGAAACAAAAAGAAAAACAATCATGAAAAAGTGTGATGAGAAATTACAAAATTAAAAAATTTAAATGGTGAAGATAGATGAAATGAAAACTACAAAATGGAAGAATTAGTAAAAAGTTTGATGGATCGAAACAAAACAAAAAAAAAAAGTAAAAGAAAGCATAGTGGAGAGATTTTAGTATTATTATTATTTTATGACTTAATATCACAAAACGTCCCTAAGGTTTGCAAAACTATTAGATTGCATCCTTAATGTTTTTTTGTGTCACTCGTGGTTCTCAAGGTTAGTATGTGCGATCACCAATGGTCCTTGTTGTTAGGTTCCGTCAAAAACTCTTTTAATTTACTGACGTGGCATATGTATATATCACAAAATATTTCACACACCTGCCACAAATGGTCCTTACGAAATTTTTTTATTTTTTAATTTAAAATTCGTAAAATTTTGATTTTCTTTTTAATTATTTATAAATGAAAAAAACCATTTATATAAGGATTTTAATCTTAAAGACCATTTATGAACCCTAAACCCTTAGTTTTTTTTTTTTTTTTAATTTTACTAATTTTAAATTATTTTTAAAAAACTCTATAAGTTTGTTGATGTGGCATATATATGGAGCCCACATCTACAATAATATAGTGCCACGTGCATTTAAAATATAATATATATATATATTAAATAATTTAAAATTCATAAAATTTTATGAATTTTAAATAATAAAAAAATAAAAAAATTGCAGGGACCATTTGTGATAGTTGCGTGAACCTCAAGGATGTTTTGCGATATACATAAATGACACGTCAGCAAACTAACGGAATTTTTTACGGAACCTAACGGTATGGACCATTTGTGATCATACATACTAACTTTGATGACCACAAATAACAAAAAAAAAAAAAATTAAGGATGCAATTTGATAATTTCATAAACCTTAAGGACGTTTTATGATAATAAGCCTTATTTTATTTTTTTTGGCCAAAAGAGTAGAGAGATTATTGAAGAGAAATGGGAAAAAAAGAAATCACTAGCTAGCTATTAATCGAAAAAAAAAAAACCCAAAGCCTAAGATAATTGCGTAGCAAAAAGAGTAACTGAAGAGAAGAATAAAAGTGATGGGCTTTGTGAAAGCCCAGCTAAAGTACCGAAGAGTTTTAGATGGAAAAAAAAATGTCTTTGTGTTTTCAAGAATGTAATTATGTGGTTGACTTATGTTTCCGAGAAAGTAATGAAAAAGTATTGTTTTTCTTTTAAAATAATATCATATGCATTTTGAGCTATTGGATGGTGAATCATTGAAGGGTTAAAACAATACTTTATATATATAGAGCTTCTATTGAGGGACATTCTTTTTAGGACCCACTCCAGATTGTATTTCATTAATCCAAACCGTCTATTTTGTAGATACTCATTAAAAGATATCTCTACAAAAAATCACTTGAATCTGATATCATTTAACCACTCAATTGAGTTCTTGAAATTTTAGTACTTTCTTGAAGCATCGTGTTCATTGATTTTGTAGGACACAATTGGATGTCGAAACGGTTTCCGATTTGTCTAATTTTTTGAAATTATGATCTATGAATATAGACTTAAAAAATAGATGGTTTGGATCGTTGAAAATAAATTCGCAAGGTACCTTAAAGTATATCCCTCAAATAATTTTATTTGAAGAATTCCCCAATAGAAACAGACTATATATATATATAAAAAAATTTGTTCTTATGCGGACGTCCGCATTTTGTTAAACTACGGTTGTCCTCAGATTTGCCAATATATGTGTACATACATGTAAAAGCTTACATGCTGCCAGATTACTTTCACATTGGCAGAGGTGTGGGCCCTCCAAAAAGTATCCCAAATGTGGGAATATGGAGATGCAAAAGAAGAAGCAATACCATTGGTTGCTCTCAAGGCTCTTGCAACGTGTTAAGCACTTTGTACTAAACTGCCATTTTTAATCAATGAATCCAACAGCCTTCTTGTGCTAAGTGGAATTGCACGAATCAAATCCACCTCTTTTGCCAAAAAAACAAGTGGTAACTGGCACAACCGTAGTTTAACAAAATGCGGACGTCCGCATAAGAGCAAAACTCTATATATATAAAGCATTCTGTTTTGTTAACCAATTTTAAACATGA
This sequence comes from Prunus mume, assembly GCF_029339155.1. Classification (NCBI taxonomy): domain Eukaryota; kingdom Viridiplantae; phylum Streptophyta; class Magnoliopsida; order Rosales; family Rosaceae; genus Prunus; species Prunus mume. The sequence continues at coordinate 9,567,779 of NC_142698.1, read as the reverse complement.
AAGAACCTATCAAAACCTTTGATTGAGTGTGGTTTCGGTTCATCTCTAATTGGTTAACCCGATCTCTTCCTATTTGATTCATTTGTTTGAATCCGGAGTTTAGTTTTAGGAGGAGATTTTCAAGGCCATCTCATTTCCAACCAACGAAAATGGTATTGCAGTCAAACGGACTTTCTTAGCCATACCCAACCTAAATGGTGATTGTATATGTAGTTCCCATGTTCAATAGCCAATTGGCTTAAGATTATTGGCTTGTCTTGCGTGAGTTTATTCTTCAGCCTTTCTTTTGGGTTAGTTTGGGTATGACTTTGAGACCAATTTATTAATCAACTCAGGGAGGTGAGCTAACTATTGCTTTTTTTCCCACTTCCTACAACCACAACTCATCAAACTCATTAGATAGATGCTTCCAAGTCCTCAAAGTCGCACATTTTTTCTCTATAAAAACCCAATGGATCCTGTCTGCTCTTCACAACAACAAAACAAGATATTAACAAAGAGACTTGCCTATAGCCCTAGCAGCTCCTTCAACTCAACCATGGCTTTTCCCAAGCTTTTCTTCATTTCGTCTTTGCTGGTGGCGATTTTGTCAGCCTCAAGCACCCAAATGAGCCATGCAGCTCGCCACCTTTTGGACACACCAGCTGCAGCTCCACCCCCAACACTGGCAATCCCTACAATCCCCTCTCTGCCAAATCCCACTCAGCTGCCTCCCTTGCCTTCACTGCCAACACTTCCCAAGCCCTCAAACACCTTGCCTACACTTCCAACTGCCCCAACTCTGCCCAAGACCACATTGCCTCCACTTCCCTCAACCCCATTGCCTACACTTCCAACTGCCCCAACTCTGCCCAAGACCACATTGCCTCCACTTCCCTCAACCCCATTGCCTACGCTTCCAACTGCTCCAACTCTGCCAAAGCCGGCCACCTTGCCACCGTTGCCCTCTACCCAATTGCCTACTCTCCCAACTACTCTGCCCCCATTGCCAACCTCCCTACCCCAAATCCCATCTTTGCCAAAATCCACATTGCCTACGGTGCCCGCAACCCTCCCGCCATTGCCATCATTCCCCTCAACAATCCCTTCAATCCCCACCATTCCAACAACAATTCCATCGATTCCATTCTTCTCCCCTTCCCCCATCCAATTAAACTACTTGATATATTTATGCCATGTTTCTCCATGATTACTAGTAGAAGTATACAATCCAGTTTCTTGTCTGTGCTGGGGAGTCTTCAGAATATATGATTTGATGGTTTCTTCTGTTTGATGGTGGCTTATTAGTGTATGTATACAGTATACTTGTGACAGAGAGGCTGTGAGGGATGTTATTTTCCTTGAATTCTTTCTTTGTTGGGATCTTCTCGATATCTATTGTAGCGTTTGTTGTCGTATTAATTCTTGTTATGATGAATTATAGTATTATTATCAAAAGGTTTATTCTTTATTATATATAATATATGATCTTTGTTATGGAAACCTACTGGTCATGTCATGGACTATATATGCAGTACCCAAAGACTGAAGCTGAAAAGGAGAATATATATTATCTGTATATCTATAAGAGACGGCCGAAATGCATAATAGATTACTAGATACATAGCTTTAGGAGGGACGAAACGCTAACATATGATGCCATTTACTACAATGCTATGTGATTGGGTGCAATTACAAGTATAAATCTTCAACCAAATCCATTGACAGGATCCTCAGTATAAATTTTCAAGCTATTGTGCTTCAACGAACAAAAATGCAAAGAAGATTTATGTAAACAATATATTACAAGCTATTTAATCGCAATAGGGAGTAATGCATAACATCATCTCCAGCAACAATAAAACTTGCATAACAGCGTTGCTCGAAAGCTGGCAGCGCCACATGGCCGAAGTTTACATTTGAAATTAAAAAGAATAACAAGGGTAGATAATTTTGACATTAGGGCTTAAAGAAATAGGAGTGTTGGGATCAATAGGATTTTTCAGAATTGGAGTTTTGGCAAGTTTTCTAGGTCCATGTTTAGAATGTCGAACATTAGCCAGAATCTTAGAAACTTCAGAGATCTTATGAATTCTGAAAATATCACCACCATGTGGAAGAGAGGAGCGAAGGCGAGATGGAGTTTTCAAAAGGGAGTAGGATGAGGGAACAGAAAGAGCCCCTTCACCATCAATGGCTTGCACTGCAACCAGCATAAGTAAAACCAGTGTCACCATCATCTTCATCATTAGCATATACTTATGCAAATATAACTATCATATATTCTCTCTTAAAGTTTTTGCCTTATTTGTAGCGTTTGTAACTCATGCATGGTTTCAAAACCATAAATATTAAATATTAAATAAAAACACAATTAGAAGGTTTAGAATCAAATTTTACCTTTCTTTGGGGTTATTGTCCTATGGGAAGGTTCAAGAGGAAAGGGAGACTGTAATAACCAATTCACCGCTCTATCATAAAGTTGAAAGTTCTTCTAACAAAAAATAAACAAAAGGATGACCTTCATGTAATTAATTAATAATTCATCAATGGGATGTTAGTTGAATTGGCTTAGGTTTTTGGCGTGCTTCCAAGTGGTCCTGAGTTCAAGCTCCCATGGTACCCGTGTGTGTGAGTTCCCCTTTTCTAACTTTGGCAACAACAACAAAAATCTAATGAATTCTTTAAAAGTAATCAATTAATCAATTAATATTTTATCTAGTTTGTTACACTTTCAATTAATTGAGGTGTAGGTATTCTTTTTAAATTCGTGCTTTTATAATTGAGGTGTACGTAATCAATTAATATTTTTTCTAGTTGTTGCTTTTATAAATTCGTGCATCATACTCATATGTACGTATTCTTTTTAAGTACTTTAATTTTTCACACACCTCAATTATACGGAACTATACTTGTTTTTTAAACCAAACGTATTATACTTGCATTATTCGAGTATATATTTTTTATGTATAATCCATGCATGTTGCGTATATTTTCCAATTATTCCAACATTTTACACTCTTTCAAAAAATGAAAATAAATCATGTTAAAATACAGAATGGTTGAATTTTTACCGTATTTTTTTTATAAATTTTTTTTTTCCAAATAATGCACATACAAATTTTATGTACATTTTCTCGGTCTGGTATTTTACTAAATACAAAGAAGATATATATAAAATGCGGTACTACTATGATCAAGCGAAAGTTATCAAATAATTTGCAAAATGTTAACAATGAAGATTCATAAAGTATATCAAAGTTCTTGATCAATACCACCAGTTAGTTTATAATGGTACTTTTTCCCAACTAGGTATTATTTAATGGTACTTTTTTGAAAAGAAGATTTCATTCATATAAACCAAAATAGGCATACATAGATCGACACGAATATAGTGGCCTCATTAAAACTTTCTTAGGAAAACCACGTGGGACAAACTCAGGATAGGAAAGAGTACCACACATGCTATAAACAAACAAAAGAGTCCAACTCATGCCACTTTGGACTGCTACAAAGAACTAGAATAGAAAAACAAATAACCAAAACAAACTACCAAATGACTAGAAAACCAACACACAGGAGACCCCGCAATAGAGCACACCAACGCATCCCAAACTGTCAAAGAAAGTCTTATATGATAATAGTAATAATAGTTTAATTGTACTTTTCTTTCAAAAGTTAGAAGAAATCTCCCCTATTGGTAACAAAAGTTAATGAAACTTGTTTAGCTACACCGTTTTCCAACGGTAGTTCCATTTATTTCATTTCCAACCCACTAATCTTAACAGACGGTTATTTCTATTTCATGGTAAATATACGATAAGACCATCATTTTAACTTGAAATTATACATAAACTGATGATCTACCATGAAACCAGTTAAATGAGGAGACGCATTGAGGTCTCTCAAGGGGAGGCGTCTCATCGCTTTCAAGAGGCGGCAAATTGCCTCCTCAACAATTAAGCGTGAACATAAAAATTGCCTCTATGAAAGCGTACGTGGAGAAGCCTCCCATTGGGAGACCTCAATCAATCCAGTGTGTCTTCTTGTTTAACTAGTCTTCATGGTAGATCATTAGTTTAGTATAATATCAAGTTAAAATGATCGTCTTATCGTATATTTACCATTAAATAGAAATAACAGTTTGTTAAGATTAGTGGGATGGAAATGGATTAAATGGAAACTAATGGTGTATGGTGTAGCTAAACAAGTCTCATTCAAAATAATAATAAAATAAAAATTACCAACAGGGGAGGGAGAGATTTCTTCTAACTTTTAAAAGAAAAGTACCACTAGATTATACCGAATTGGTAAGTAAGTCCCATTATAAACTGACGTGGTGATTCATCATGATGAACTAAGGTTATGAATATTCTTCGTTGTTGTTAACAAACATTTTGTAGATTTTTAGATGAGTTTCGCTCATAGGCAGTGGCAACCCATCTTGTATATATCTTCCATTTGTAGTTAGTAAAATACTCTGGAAGGAGAAAATATACATAAAATATTTACATGCATTATTTGGAACTTTTTTTAAAATACGATAAGGATTCAACCATTATTTTATATTTTAAAATTATTTATTTTCTTCTTTGAAATAGCGTAAAACATGTGAAATAATAGATAAATATATGCAAAATGCTTGGATTATATACATCAATACACGAATAATGCACGTATAATATGTTTGGTTAAAAAAATACATACATATACGATACACGAATTTATAAAAGCTTAATTGAAAGTGTAACAACAACTAGATATAATATTAATTGATAATGAATTTATTTTTTGTTTATTTTTTGTTAGATGAACTTTCAACTTTATGATAGATAGCCTTCTTGAACCTTCTCATAGGACAAAAAATTTCATTCTAAAGCCTTCTTGTGTGTTTATTTTTGGTTTTGAAACCATGCATGAGTTGCAAACACTACAAATAGGGAAAAAGAAACTTTAAAGAGAGAATACAGTCATATTTGTTCAGGGATGCTAATGATGAAGATGATAATGGTGCTACTGGTTTTACTTATGCTGGTTAAAGTGCCAGCCATTTATGGTGAAGAGGCTCCTTCTCTTCCCTCTTCATCTCACTCCCTTTCGAAAATTCCATCACGCCTTGGCTCCTCTCTTCCACATGGTCATGGTGATGCTATTTTCAGGATTCATAAGAGTACTTCTGAAATTTCTAAAATTCTGGCTAATGTTCAACATTTTAAACACCGGCGGCCTAATAAATTTTCCAGAACTTCTATTCCGAAACCTCCTATCCTAGAGACTCCATTTCCCGACAATCATATTCCTCTAAGCCCTAATGTCAAAATTATCTACCCTCCTTTTTCTTAATTTCTAATGTAAACCTCGGCCATGTGGCGCTCCCAGCTTTCAGGATCTATCCTGCATCAGATGATAGACATTCACCTTTTCCAGCAATGATGTTATGCATGTTTGTTTGCTGGAGTTGATGTTATATATGCATGTTACTCCCTATTGTTGTATTTACTTTTGTTATCATTTTTTATATGTAAGATTTGATGGTTATTTTCAATAGTTTGTTCGTTGAAGCACAATAGCTTGAAAATTTATACTCCTTAGGAACCTGTCAAGGGATTTGGTTGAAACAAAGAGTAAAACTTCATAAAAACTGGTTGAAGATTTATATTTCTAATCCAACCATTCAATATGACTTTGTAGTAAATTAAATGGCATCATATGTTATTACCGTCTAGCTCTTATCGATTTACTATTACTTATCGTATCTCTAAATAGAGATATGGGTTCCAATGTTGAGGTGGTACACAATGTGGTACAGAAATGTGATCTCATCACTCATATTGCGCACAGTCGACAACATGATGAATAGCATTTCCATGACAAAGATCATATATAATAACAAGAATAAGCCTTTTGATAATACCATAATTCATAACAATAATTAATACAAACAAACGCTACAATAAGCCAACAAAGAAAGAATTCATTTATATAAAAAAAAACTTCCTCACAAGCTCTTTATCACAAGTATACTGTATACAAAGACTAATAAGCCACCATCAAACACAAGAAACCGTCATATGTTCCAGGACTTCTGAAACCCACCAGCACAAACAAGAAATTAGATAGTATATATACTGGTAAGCGTGGAGAACCATGGCATATATATGTCAAGTGGTTTAATTTGATGGGGGTGGGGAGAAGAATGGAATCGATGGAATTGTTGTTGGAATGGTGGGGATTGAAGGGATTGTTGAGGGGAATGATGGCAATGGCGGGAGGGTTGCGGGCACCGTAGGCAATGTGGATTTTGGCAAAGATGGGATTTGGGGTAGGGAGGTTGGCAATGGGGGCAGATTAGTTGGGAGAGTAGGCAATTGGGTAGAGGGCAACGGTGGCAACGTGGCCGGCTTTGGCAGAGTTGGAGCAGTTGGAAGCGTAGGCAATGGGATTGAGGGAAGTGGAGGCAATGTGGTCTTGGGCAGAGTTGGGGCAGTTGGAAGTGTAGGTAAGGTGTTTGAGGGCTTGGGAAGTGTTGGTAGTGAAGGCAATGGAGGCAGCTGAGTGGGATTTGGCAGAGAGGGGATCGTAGGGATTGCCAGTGTTGGGGGTGGAGCTGCTGCTGGTGTGTCCAAAAGGTGGCGAGCTGCATGAATCATTTGGGTGCTTGAGGCTGACAAAATCACCACTAGCAAAGACGAAATGAAGAAAAGCTTGGGAAAAGCCATGGTTGAGTTGAAGGAGCTGCTAGGGCTATAGGCAAGTCTCTCTGTTAATATGTTGTTTGCTTGTTGTGAAGAGCATACTATCTCCAATGGGGTTTTTATAGAGAAAATATGTGTCAAGACTTTGAGGACTGGAAGCATCTACATGAGTTTGATGAGTTGTGGTTGTAGGAAGTGGGAAAAAAGCAACAGTTAGCTCACCTCCCAAACTTAATGTGTTCCATATTCAAAACCAAACTAACTCAAAAGACTAGGGCATAAACTCACGCCATGTGTCCTCCGTTTGATTATAATCACCATTTTGGGTATTTGACAAATAAAAACTTACTTACATTGGATGTTACTATGGCGGTATTTCAAGTCAATCACGCACTATCATGTAATTTAATTTTTTTTTTCACACAACAATATGTGGTTTACATTACGTGATTGACTTGAAATATAGCATCCCTTTATATGAAAGTTCTCATCCATAATCCATGACAATATGTTCTCTATGTTGACCAAAGCATTAAAGGAAAGACAATACATTTCGTCCCCCTTTCGACTCTTGGGCCGCTTTGGGCCATGTTGAATGTATCATTTCAAACAATAAGGTAATAATTCCATCCGCCTTTTTGGTTTTAATTTTATTTATTATTTTATTATTTCTGAATTAAGAAGACTTCAGAAATTTTTCGAACAGATTTATCACTTTAGTAAAAGACATGTTCCTCAGAATCAGAGAACTCTTTCGAGTAGCATGTGACATCAACTATCTTCTACAATCTGTTCAACAAGTCCAGATCACCTTCACACTTTTATTATTTTATTTTTTGTTTGAAAAGATGTTCATTTAAACTTGTAATATCTTTCAACAAAAGGAAGAGAAATATTGCCTGCATCAACATTCTATTCTGAATAATTAATTATACATGTTTTTTTTAATATAAATGATAGTCTAAATTATAAGAGGAAGTGGGGGTATCTTACACACACTACTAAAATAGCATAGATATTTGAACATGAGTACACTAGTCTGCCACCATTTTCACTAAACTAGACTCGTTGGCAATTAATCACATATGTTTAGGTCATGCATTGGCACTTGCAAGCCCAAATCATACAATTAGTAGCCGACAGTACCAACATAAACACAGACGTAGACTACAATGATTGAGAAAATTAAAGAATTTTTTTTTTCTGCTCTCTCTAAGCACTTTAGTTAGGCAATATTTAATTACCAACCAAAATTATCAATAATTCCCAAAGCGACATCACAAATATGCTTCAAACCCTCCTCTCTTCTTGCAAGTTCTGGAGGATAAGCCAAAGCTGGGTACCTTTTGAAAGCATTGTGGCAAGCATTTGGGTAGTCAGCAGCTGCATTGATGTGCATGGAAGCATAATCATATGATTCTGAGGCCAAATCCTGCACTGAAGCTTGGAGGGCATCTCCAGCAAAGCCATACTTATCAGCACACTCCTTGAGCACCTTCTTCATGTTTGTGTCATTGTTCTTTGAGCTCACTAGTTGAGAGGACAAGTAAGATGAGGTGGCACTTGCATTTGCCATCCCAATCCCAACCATAATAACTGCCAATCCCTTTGTGTCTGCAGTTTTGCTTGTGGGATCAGATTTGAGGGTTGAGACACAGAGGCCATAGTATTTGGTGTTCTTACAAGTTTTCTGGATCAAATTTGAGTCGGCAGTCACAAAGAAATTATGGGTTTGGGGAGGAAATGCAAGGGAAAGAAGAAAGAGAGAGAAAATAATAGAACCCATGTGTGAGAATGTTATTTTTCTTTTGGATCTAGATTTTCTTATGGAGGAAGAGAGCAAAGGAAAGGCAGATAAGGATTAAAGGAGGGTTCAGATTTTTTTGAAAAAATTATTTTTTCTGTGGTTGCAACTTGGGATGTAAGAGATCTATTGGGTGCCTTGACTTGTGTCACAAATGAGCTGTTTTCTCGTTGCACTTGCTTTATTGAATTCAAAGAAGGAGAGGGGCTTTATTAGGCAGAAAGCTACGAAAACGATGCCAGTCATGAGGCCCTGTTTGGCAGCTACCTAAATCCCAAAACATGAGTCACGGGTCATAGATAACAAAAACAAACAGTTGAGACCCTCAATCCAATGCTCTTTTTTGATGAGTTCTGAAATGCGTTGGTTTTTCATATAGGGAATCTTGATGAAATGACAAGTGAAGAAAAAGAGCTTGGGAAGGGCCATCATTGAGTTTAAGGAGCTTTATATAGAAAATTTATGTTTCAACATTTAGTAACTTATTTATTCATCAATTACTTTATATTTAATTTACTTATGATTTTATGCATTTGATCGTTATGAGATTAATTTGTGTTTGGCTTGAGATTGCTTATTTCGTCATCAATTTCCAAGTTGTTGTGTTCAATGCGAGTTGAACGATGACCTAAAATGTAGACAGTTCTAATTGTTAAACCACATTGTTTGAGTAATCCGATGAAGAATTAACAAACAAAATACGGATACACTTGTTAATTATGTAAACTAAATGGATAACCCCTCTTTATTGAGTAGAGCTAATGATGCTCAAGATATTTACCAGTAGCCCTTGGAAATCAAATCATCGTTCATCACATAAAGTCTCCATCTGTTTTTTTTTTCTTTTCTTTTATTTGCTTTAAGCTGACATTACCAGTTATTAATGATATGATTATGATCAAATTTTGAGAGGAGCTGATCACCAAAACAGATGAGAATCGTATATTCTAACAATTCAGACAACAATACAACAAAAGCATTACACATGTTAAACTGAAATGACTAGAAAAAACAATACATCTATATCTAGGACGCATGCATGACAAGAACAAATTTCATAAGACAAACAAACACGCACTCTTCAATCTTCTCAAATACAGAACCGTTTAACAATAAAACCAACATCTATCTAATATAGGTCAAATGTAGATGTCGAAAATCAAACAGGGCAGCACTAGCTGTTTAATTTGATGGAGGAGGGAACAGGGAAGGAACTGCTAGAATTGTTGTTGGAATGGAGGGGATTGAAGGGATCGTAGTTGGGATAGTTGGCAATGGAGTGGCAGGAAGTGGAGATAGAGTGACCTTGGGGGCAGCAGGGATGGAAGGCAATGTTGGAATATTTGGCAAAGGGATTTGGGTTCTTGGGATCAAAGGGGTTGTTGGCAATGTGGGTTTAGGCAAAGTAGGAAAGGAAGGCAGTGGAGGCATAGTAGGCTTGAGAGTGGGAAGAGAAGGAATTGTAGGGAGTACCAAGGCCGGGGGTGGAGCCGCCATATCCAAGAGGTGCCGAGCTGCCAGGCTCATATCAATGCTTGATAAAGACAAAACTGCTACCACCACAGATAGTAGGAAACAATGCTTGAAAGCAGCCATTGCTTCTTGCTTGATATGCAAGGAACTTGTGTTATTTGTTTTGAATGGAAGGGTTACATTCCTAATAGGTTTTTATTGGGAGTGAGTCGATAGGTTTCTCAGTGTTTGACGAAATCTGGTTGTGGTAGTGTTGAGAGGTACTGGGTGGTTCACCTCCCCAAAATGGATCGAAGCCTAATCAATTTAAAACCACCAACCCACCGTTTTAGGGTATTGCTTAGGCAATCTCTCATGTATCAAAAGAGAAGGTAACTTTTGCTAGTTTTGATCTTCAGATATCAAGTTTGAATAGATTTGTGTGTAAAAATATTATGCATGTGAATTCGTCAAATTGTTGCTTGATTCAAGTTTCAGTCATTTACTTAACATTTGCATTGTATTGACAAGCCAATGCCATCTTGTTGTGAACAGTGTTTGATGTTATATGCTAGTTTTGTTCCAAATATAATCAGAATAATGTACCAAAAATAGCTGAATAACAGACACTAATTACCACCTCATTGTATGGTTAAATGACTACAATCCATATAAATGAAACGTCGCAATACTTGAAAGTTAACTTGAGCCTGCTAAGACACTGAAATTTTCAATGAACCATACAATGTTGTATCCAATAGGACTAGCAGCCATTTTCTTTCTCTAATGGGAGAGAAGGTTTGCAAGCGCTTATTTTGGATCTATATGAAGAAGAAGACCAGTTATATAGGGAGAGAGAGTAAGCTGATAAGTGGTGTTTGAGGAGATGTGGTTGGGGAAGCTTTGTATTCCAATACTAAAAATGGAAAACAAAATGCAAGCCACATTAACCATGAAGATTTAGAACTCAAGGGTGGGCCTTACAGTGCTAGCATAAATGCCAAACCACCCAGAATCATTGAAGATGCTGCAGATTGTATTTGGAGTTCGAGTATGACTACTATGCTACTTCTCAGAATCACTCGTTTTGTAAACAGTGAGTGGAGTGTATAAGTCCCTTTAGAGATAGGGGCGAGTACTACACGAGCTCGTAAGTAAAGTACGGAATCATGTAACTTGACCACCTAACTATAGAACCACCTGATCAGACCAAGAAGAAACACATAGCAAAATGTTTAACAGAAGGCAATTTTTTAAATGGAATCGATCTCTGGATTAAACAGCTATGACTATCAGCTTAGACTCGACACGAAGTCTGATCCAAGAAGAACACAATGCTGTGGGCAGCATAAAATAATAGTTCAGCACTAAATTTTTAAACTTGCACCCAAGTCCATAAAATAAGAACATATTTCTTCTCATATAACGAAGGCTGTCCTATATACAACATGTCAGGTAAACAAGCAACCTTCAAGAATAAGTTAATCTTTAGTACCAACTAGTTTAATTAATAAATTAAATATCTCTAAACAATCTGCAGCTGCTTTAGAGATTTTTCTGTATATTGGGGTCTTACCTGTAGCAAAAGATTGCTTCCCAGCACAGCAGACGTAAAACGTATGTACCAGTCTTGAAATGCTTCATCATGAAAATGTCTACACTAGCTAAGGCTGTTTCAACGCTTATAGAACACTAAGTCACGGCTACAGTGGCTTTTGATAGCATCCTCCAATTTCTCAATACGGTCAAAATCAACTTGGAAAGTAACCATGGTGATGCCATCTTTACCAGTCTCATAATCTTGCTTGATGTCTTCAACTTGAAACGACTGTAGCTGTAAACATCAAAATACAAGAAATGGGTACACTTAATAAATTTGATCATCTCAACGCAAAGGGGGGAGCTATTGTCATGCATCTGAACCAGCTCACCTGATGGTATAGAACGCCCAAAAGATCAAATGGAACCTCCACACCCATTCTCACCTACAGAGAGAAAGGATAAGATCATATATTACAAAATTTTAACAACGCAGAAAAGGAATTTCTTTTGGGGTGAAAAACTTAATTCAGCTTTAATTCAAACCAAATGATATTAATCCAGACATTCGTGAGCTTTGGTCCCAAGGAGTTGAAATACAAGCTCCAAATACGAGGCAAAAGAAGAAAACCCCCATCCATTTTATGATACTAATAGAGTAGATTACAATTTACAACCAAGAATGGACCGATATAGGGAAGTTCTCTCCCGTTCTAGTCTCCTTGCTTTCTGAAGCAGTAATTTTTTTTTTTCCTGTCAAGTAACTAAACAGGACAACTTTGACATACCAGTTGGAATAAAAGCAAGAAAGCTAATTAATACCTTGGATTTTACAAGACAAGTTGGGGCATTTCTCAAGCATTCTGAGGCAACTCCTCCATAAGCCCTGACAAGTCCTCCAGTACCCAATTTAATACCTCCAAAGTGCCTACGAAAAATAAATAAAATACAATCCAAAACACAATGTAAAACCAATAATAACAGAGACAGCACAGAACAGTGTGCATACATACTTAAAGAATAAATTCGTCAAACAAATGCGAGTGAAAGAAAGCATTTTGTAGTGGAAAACAAATCAATTTACCTGATGACGACCACCATAACTCTATCAATTCCTGAAGATTCAATAGCAGAATGAATGGGTTTTCCGGCTGTTCCCGACGGTTCACCATCATCATTAGACCGGTATTGATCTCCAACCTGATCAATTGCTCACCGGATTAATTAAAAAATGCCAATAACCAACCAAAAAGACAATGACAGTTTACAAAACCTAACCCAACCAACCTTGTACGCCCAGCAATTGTGAGTAGCACGTTGATCTCGGACCTAAAACAACAACCCATCATTTGCAACGGTTCTTAATTTTCAAGTTATTTTCTTTTTTGAAAAAATTGAAGAAGAAGAAGAGTGAAAGTACCTGGGAGAGGAAGGATTGAGCGGATTGTTCGTCGGGGATGGGACCAGCGATGGCGATGAACTTGCTCTTCTTGATCTCCTTTTCGAATCTCACTCTCTCTTTGATCGTCGTATACGCGCCACCATTGCTGCTGCTGCTTGCGGCGGTGGTCACCATGGCCTTGTTGGCTCCGGCGGCTATGCAGCCTATGCCTAAAATTGAGGCACAAATGCGAATGCTGCGATTGTGCTTAATGGGCGCTGCCCTCTGGTGGTAAATGAGATTGTATTTTGTTAATGCTACTGCTGGCATTTGATTTGGGTTTGAAATTCCTTTTTGCTTATTATATCCTTATACTCGTCGTCACCCACTGCTCGCTCTCCTCTGCTTATGTTCTGGTAGTGGTGGGGGAGATAATCCAAACGGTGTCGTTTTACTTGTCGCGGCCTCTATTCTTTCCTCAGACAAGACAAGAACAAGAGTAAGGAAAAATGGATTATCGTATGATACTAAAATTATCATACCATATTATAATTATTCAAAAAAGGACCCAACGAAAGATTAATATGATTGACTACTTTAAATTATGTCAGTATTGGTAATAAACCTTAGTGACTTTATTATCCTATTTCCTATTTCCTACTTGCATCTCAGCTCAAACCTCAATAAAATGTTTGAGCTGATCCTTTTGTTTTTCCATTTGCGCTTCTTACATCTCCAACGGGTGGAATATGGGACCATACAAATTGCTGCTGGTCAATTTCCCTACTTCTACTCCTACCACTGCTAACTAATCCGAGGTTGACTTTCTACGATGTCTACTTCTGTCGCTACACAAAACTGTTGAGGTTCTTTCTCCGTACAAGCCGGTCATTGCCGCTGATGAATGCCTGCTATACTGGCTGTACCAGTCGGGTCCCGTTTCGCCAAATATGTAATCGGAGAAATCTTCGTTGCTGGAAGAGTCCTTGGTGCTCGCGGTGCTACAAGAACTTGCATCGGATGAGCTGAAAATGGATGAACTCTCACTTGATGAATCCAAAGCAGGATATCTGTGCGTTGGATGGAATCTCCAATCATCTGGATCTTGATTTAGTGGTTGATTGCTGATGAGACTTGGAACCACGGAATTAGATCTCGATTTGGATTTGGTATGGCTGGAAGGAACAGCTTCCAAGTTCCTTCTCTTCAATTTCTCACCATTGGAAACGGCAGTACTTCCAAGAAAGGCCGGGGGCCGTGGGGTGCGCCTAGAAACATTAAATCTTAAGGTGTTTAGGACAAAGCAAAAATAGAAGATCATTTGTAAACTGGGCTCCACAGGCATGTTACCTTGCATAAAGAAGCATGTATGCCCCTTGGGATAACACCCTCTTTAAATCCACAGGTTCAACCTACAAGATCATGCGTGTTCAAGAAATTTAAATAAAAAGTTTAAAACATCTCAATCCAATAATCATCAGTGTTCAGACTCGCAATTTTTATTTTTTTATTTCCCTTGAATTACACGTCTAGAAGAAGTTCAAGCACATGGATGCATACATGCAAAATTCATTAGCAGGTTTCTCGTCTTTCACTGGCCATAAATTGGAGATATGCAAAATCCCAGAAAACAATGTATTATAATCAACTTCATCCAAGGACATAACAATTGATATATGTCTCCTATAAACAGGGATTCAAGCAGAAAGACAATGCCACCCAGAAAGCAACAAATTAACATAAGGCCCTAACTAAGATGGAAATATGAGAAATGAAAGGAATACATACTGAACTGTCATCAATCTTGAACCACTCCCCTTGATTATTCTTTACATAACACACGTAATGGCCTGAATATGCAGCATTCATAATATCCAAGTGAACAACCACAGCATAAAGACTGTACAAAACAGATCTATCACTTGTTCCACCCATATATGGTGACATGTTGAGAACCTCTGGGAACCGCACCGACTTGTTCAGCTTCTCAAAGTTACGAGACTGCAGTCATGGATGGTACAGAGCACACATTAATATTTCTAAAAAAATACATGACAATCAAAGTTCAAAAAACTATAAAAGAATTTTAATTACCTGAAACCGCTTCAACACAATTGTAAGGATATTTGGTGCCTCCATAACTGTTAATTTCTTTTTGGCTTTCTCATAAGATTTACACCTTCACAAATGTTGGGAACAAACAAGCATCAAAGAATTAGAAGAGTGGAAAAAATAAGACTTGAGACCCACCTGAAAGAATACTTTATATAAGTAACATACTGAATCTAAAAATTTGTCAGGCCACCTAAGAAGATGGGTCAAATTGCCCAACCAAAGCGAGGAAAAAATAATTTTTGAACTAGCAGTGAGGTAGGTGAGCACTCTGTGATCATATTGCACTAGAATCTCCATATTTACATGGTTCCTCAGCTATAATCAGGCCACAAGTGTTAAGGCCTGTAGAGAAACACCTCAACAAAAGAACAACAAACAGAAGTGTTAAGCAAAGACACAGGTGTGTGATCATTGGGTGACAAGCCCACCATCGCCCCCCGTCCCCCCCAACCTACCTTCCTCTCTCTATCTCTCCCAGTCCACAACCTATATAGTTGGTTGGCAGCCCAATTAGAAATAAAGCAACTATGCATGAAGACAGTTGCAAACCATGATCTAGGTGTTGGGCATTGAAATAAGATATAATAAAGGGCCACAATGATAAAATAAGCGTTTTATCCCACAACTGAACAAATAAATAAAATTTATACTGGTGCAAATGAACCAACCTGCTACAATGGTACCTATTTTTTCCATCCAAAGTTTCAGTAGCCGTAAATTGTGCAAGAGCCTCTTCAAGAGTTCCAATTTCCCCGTCAATTTCGACAGTAAGATCCATCATCTGCTCAAATCGCTCAGATTTTCCAAGGCACTTCATACATGTTATCTGAGAATTCCAATCATGGCATCCCAAGAAATACCATTATCTATTTTTATTACAACATCAGAATGCACTTGTACATTTGTAAGTGAACAAAAACCCAAAAACATGTAAATTTTGACAAAATATCAAAAAAGTAACAACCTTAGATCGAAGGTAGCCTCCAAAAGTCATGCCTACTAGGGTTGTTTCTTCTGCCAAAGTACCAACAGCCCCGGCTTCCTTGAGACAAACAGATTGCATGGTATCAACAGCATACCTGCCATCTTAGTAATTGGTGAAATGATACATATTCAAAAAAGGAAGAGTAGCTCTGCAACAAAGTTCTATCTGGTTGTCTTTAGCTGGCTCACCTCAAAAATTCATGAGCATCTTCTTCCCTTCCATGGCCAAGATGACTTCCAATTTTATGTATTTTAGATAGTATCCTGATCGGGGACAGTAAAGACTTCCCTTCCCTTGCCTTCATAAGAAGAATTTCAAACTCACAGATAAAACACCAGTCATGCTTCTGACCTGGCACAGGGGTAAAATTTGTCAATGGAAAGGCCATCAAACACATGGTCCTAACAATTAAACTGGCTGTAAAAATTATAAAATATATATCAAAAAAAATAAAAACATGTGTAAGAGTCATGAAGAGAAACTTGCATGCTCTAGAATGGAGCCCTTGAAGAAGATAAGAAGCAAGAGGCCGAGTAAATGCTAAACACTGGAGCACCGCATTAGCATAACAGCTGAGAAATCCAAAAAAATAAATAAATGTATTATCAGCGAAAAATTCAATGAACTTCTGTTAAAATTCCGCATAAGAAAAATCTAAAGAGTTTTAACAGACCCGACAAAAGGATTTACCGAAACTGGTTAAACTCTAGTCTAGAGTATGCGAATGGTTTATTTCTATATGTTTAATACGTTCTGTGCAAAAATAACTCTCCACATCACCTGTTCCCACAATTCATAAGGCCAAATGGACAAAGATCCACATTGTCGTAGGAGTACAGTTTCACGAACAGTTCATACGGAAAAATTACCTGTCAATAATACAGTATAAAAACAAAATTGGTATCCAATCGATAACAGAGGAAACTACTAGTAAAGGAATCAATACAAATTTGACAATAACCTTGTATTTTCCAACAATCTCTTCTCCATGACCTGAGAGGTTGGATTTCAGCTGTTTTGAGGATTTAAACTGCTGCACAACTTTCCTTACAGAAGTTTTCAATCCATTACGGGCATTTTGTGGCAAGTTTGGGATACTACCAACTTTTTCATTTGCAGGCAATGCATGATAAGCTTCAATCTTTTCATATCTAGAACTGGAATACATATGCTCTCCAGTGGTTGAAGATGGCCGATCAATGGAAACACTATGTGACAGAGATTCTTCTTCTTTAGACTCATCTTCCGTGTCATTACTTGATGAGCTCTTGGATTTACAGGCATCAGTAAGTTTCTTTTCTGATGAAATAGGTCTTCTGGTCAGCTTCTTACTGCCAATATTTTCAGGCTGAGCATCACCAGATATGTTTTTCTTGGCTTTGGGAATTTTTGGTGTAGATTCAACCTCTTTATCAATATGAATGGATTTCATTTTACTTAACTTATTTGCATGTGATACGTCCTCCTGAATGTTTGCCAACTTAGCGCATCCTGAGGGTGATGACATATTCTCAAGCTGATCAGGAGCAACAACATCAGAAAGAAGTTTCTCTCTGGCATCCCAAGATGCAGTACTGAATGTGGTTAAATTAGCTTGTGATCCTTTTCCATCTGCGCAATGGTTAATTCAATCATCGTCATCCAATCATGAATGAATGAAGCTTCTTAAACCAATTGAGATTAGTACTGTATCTCAAAAATGATTACCGTGATGAGATATTGATTCACCATGGAAGTCACTCCTGTCTTGGAACCGCACGGCATCAATTGAAGGCTGACATTCATCTTTGTGACCTTGTCTCCAATGAATGATTTGACACTTACCAGAACTACAAGAAAATGTTCAAGTGAAAACAATGTTTAACTATATCTATGCTAGCATGTGTAACCACCAAGGCAAGAATGAGAGTGATTGTGCACATCCCATGGTAGTTCAGAGTTCAGAGAGTTAGACATACAGAAAGGCATCATCGGAAGCCCAAAATATTATAGTTAAATCTGGTGATAATGTCTTCAAAACTAAAATCAAATCAAATCTTTCCCGTAGGAGCTAGCAGCCAGATCCAAATATCAAATCATGTAAATTTTCTTATTTATAATGTTTCCTCAACACAAAATAATAATAGTACTAATAATAATCCAAGGGCATAATCTCACGCAATTGAATTTTGATACACAAGCAACACACTAGCTGGACAATTGCAATTTCTCAATTAAACAGTAAGCTGAATCCATCACATAATTCAAACAAATACGCAAACATAAACATCGTCCAGAAAAAGCATAAAATAAAGCTAAAAATAAACAATAATTAAAAGAAAAACGAACCAGTATCGGACAGCCTTGCATTTAGAGCAGCGCATTGTGGTGCTGGCATAGCAGACGGCACAGTGGTACGGCAAGGACACCGGCTGCACAACCGGAGCGTAAGGAGACGTGGCCTGAAACTCAGCGACGGCGGTCTCTTCGGAAGCCATAGCCACAAGCCGCATGATTTCCTCTTTATTGATCACCGCATTCTTCCATTTGTGACGAATCACAAGGAAACAGGCCAGGACGAGGAGCAGTAGGAGGCCCTGAAACCCTAGAATTCCAGGGACCAGCATTGATCGAATTCGTCGAGTCAGTTGATCTTATCCGGCGCCAAGGATGAGACCAGAACACAGAAACCCTAGAATGTCTTTTCTGCTATACATAAATCCGACGGCGGTGGAGGTGGCGGTGGCGGTGGCGGTGAGGGGGTAGGGAGAGGAAATAGGGGAAATTTGGAGGTGCAGAAAGGGAATTTGTGTGAGGGTAGTGTTGTTGGTGATGGAAGTGCGAAGGAAGCATCTGGTGGATGTAGGTGTGATGTGGATGGTGAGGTGAGATAGAAGAGATGGAGGAGGAGAGAGATGGAATGGGAGGGAATATAAGACGGATCGGATCCGAGAGTGGACTGTCGGGTGTCGACGATTGGGTTTTTTTTTCAAATTGTCAGTGATTCTCCCTCTTTTGTCTTCTCCCGGTTAAACCGTATTTTACCGCGTACACAATTATGGAAGCTTTTTATTATGTATCCTCTAGTTTGCTCATAAATTTTCAAATATGCTGCAATTTGGGCATTAATCTCCGCTAAAAGAACCACTCCAGCTCAGTAACCAACATTTTCCTCCAAATTGAAACCCTATCCCATAAGATAAGAGTGACATTTTTATGGAGGAAAATGTCAGTTTCATAGCTGGGTTGGTCGTTTTAGAGGAGACTAGTGTCCAAATTGACATCAATTTGACGGCAAATTTGATTTAATTTGATGGTGGGATTAATTTGACATGAAAGCGAGAGTTGGAGGATCACTTGAGTGAAAATTATTGGAGAGACTATAATGTGAAGTTTAAACAAAGTGAGGAGACTATTTGAGGAGGTCAATCTCACCATCAACAAATGTAAAGAAATCATGGAACTTAAACATTTTTAACGTTTTGATAGTGGGATTAGCCTCCTCACTTTAAACTCTTAATTGTAGCCTCTCCCGAAAATTAGAAGGAAGTATTAAATTTGAAATCTTAAAGTTGGAGGATCACTAGGGTCTCGGCCTCACTATTTCAGGCCCAATGGCATCTCCATTTCGGGCCCAACGATCATACTTAAAGGCCCAGAGAATAGTTAGTCTCTATAAAAGGGGGGCTGGCCTGCTCAGAAAACTCTCTCTCTCCGGAATATTTTTTTTTTAATCGAAACTCTCTCCGGATTGCTCTCTTCATTATTTCTTCCTTTTAGTTCATAGTTTCATCTCAATGTAAATGTAAACTCTCTACACATATATGCAAAATACAAAACAGCGGATGTAGCCGAAATTTATGAGTGAACCGCTCAAATACTAGTGTTACTTATGTGATTGTGTTTTTCTAGACTTGAGATATATAAAGATGTTCTTCTTTTCTTTTTTTTTACCCAAAACATAGTGATGTAAAATGATTTCAATTCTTTTTGGTTCCTAAAATGAAACTCCTTATCCTCAAAAAACAACCTTCTGTCCTAAGATTTTAACGTACGCCGCTGTTGTTACTGACTTGATTTATAAAGAATTCTTCGCTCTGTCTACCAACAACGTCGCTTTGGCCGAGTGGTTAAGGCGTGTGCCTGCTAAGTACATGGGGTTTCCCCGCGAGAGTTCGAATCTCTCAGGCGACGTTTCTAAAATATTTTTGTCTAATTTTGTCAATTTATATTTTCCTTTCCTGTTATTCTGGAAGCGAGGTCGGCGCCTTCCCCGAGTGCCGCCTTCTCCGCCAACCACCTCAACTGGGTCTCGGCGACTTCGTCAGTCCAAACCCTTTCAAACCTTCTACAAGATCCAGTTCTGATGAGAGCTCGGGACACGTGTTCGGCATATAGAGCAACACTCAAAAAGGCCAGTTTGTCCTCTGGGTAGGAACGGAAGGAAACCCAGTCAATACTTTTGCATTTGGTCCCGTTGAAATTTGAACAGCCAGCCACTTAGAAGTTGAATTGATTTCCCACTTGCCACCTCTAATCTAAACTAATAATAAACCGCACTTGGCCAAAATTTCAACATTTGCCCCAGAAAACAAAACCGATGATTGATGACTGAGTGATGAGCACAGATGTAACGTAAACAACTACCTTGCACTTGCGGATTTCAATTTGCATGCCCTCTCCTCTACGGCGTCTTGACGATTTCCAACTCTCATCTCATCCATAAAAATTATGATTTATTTATTTATACAAACTATATTGACGGAGAGGAGATTCGAATTTAAGACATCCTTTAATCACTTAAGCTACAATTTCCTTACAAATTATTTTAGATTTCTTAAAAGAAATATATTTGTGCTAGCCGTCAAATCGTTTAGCACAACGTGTGACCTAAATGAAACAAGTGAAAAATATATATGAGATCATCCAAGACGCTTCGTTTAAAAATTAGCCATGAAAGTTAAACCGTTTTGACTTTAGAATTTTATATGCATAAAAGTGAAGTCTCTTGGACTCTAGAATTTTATAGACATTGGTTATTTGACTACAGCAATAGCGGAGAGTCTCGAGCATATGCTTAAATTCAAATTGTAGAGGAACAAAGGCAACATCAAATTGAAATAAGAATATTATTTCCCAAAATAAAAAGTAAGAATATTCCTTAATTGCTGGATGTGCGTTTAACCCAAAATTATCAATGCGAACAAATGCAGGTCCTTAATAAGGACAAATCAGTGATCTCAAATTTGAATTTCTATGACACATTAGCAGTGTGTGTGAGAAATTTTCTTTCCTCTTCCTAACTTTGACAAAAAATAAAAAATAAAAATAAAAACAAGCGTGGGTGGAACGATTATTTCTCTTCCAGTCCATGTACCTAACCTTTCCGATAAAATCAAACAGTAAATTACAATGTGAACTGATTTCCGTTTTTATTTTCTTTCTGTTTTTATTTTTGGTTTTTTTCCCAAAATTTTCTCTGCATTTGTTCATCATAAATGATTTGATTGGAGGCATAGACGTTAGACAAAATAGAGTGGGAGGGCAGGACCCACAACCGCGTAAATATAGGATGAGTTGCAGCTTCGGATGTTTGTGCTGAAATCGCGTAAGAAGCTAATTTACAAATCTGCACCTTCTTTCCTAACCCAGCCACCCAGCACTAGTCACCTTGTGCTATAAATATTCTCTGCTTCCTTCTCCAAACCATTCACCCTTCGTTTCGTTTTGTTTCGTGTGACTCTCATAGCATATGTCTCAGAGGCCCAGCGTTCCTCATTCTTCCTCCATAGCCTTCAGCCTCCATTCTCATCTCCTGGTCTCCAGTGAGATGAACCCTAACTCCAACTGGTCTTCTCTTTAATCATTAATTCCGAAACCAATTCAATTAATTTTTTAATTCTTTTCAGTCTCTCATACCATACACAAAAACAAACCAACCTTTTTTCTGTTTGTTTCTCAAGAAAATTCAACATGGGCGTCAAAGGTTTTGTTGAAGGAGGCATAGCATCCATCATTGCTGGGTGCACCACGCACCCTCTCGACCTCATCAAGGTCCGGATGCAGCTCCAGGGCGAGACCCACGCCCCCAACCCGAACCCTAACGCGGCTGTGCAAGCTGTTCGCCCCGCCTACGCCGCCGTCCACACCACCGCCGCTAGACGCGTCTCTATCCCTCTCCCTCCCCCACCTCCCCCGGCGGCGCGTGCGGGTCCGATTGCCGTCGGCGTCCGCATCATCCAACAAGAAGGCGTTGCCGCCATGTTCTCCGGCGTATCCGCCACCATGCTCCGACAGACTCTCTACTCCACGACGCGGATGGGCCTCTACGACATTCTCAAGCAGAAATGGACCGACCCGACGACCCACAACATGCCGCTCCCTAGCAAGATCACCGCCGGGTTGATCGCCGGAGCCATCGGAGCCGCCGTGGGGAACCCGGCCGACGTGGCCATGGTCCGAATGCAAGCCGACGGTCGGCTCCCGGTGGCTGAGCGCCGCAACTACAAGAGCGTCATCGACGCCATAGCCCGAATGGGGAAGCAAGAAGGGGTTACGAGCCTCTGGCGCGGGTCGTCGTTGACGATCAACCGAGCGATGCTCGTGACGGCGTCGCAGTTGGCGTCGTACGATCAGATCAAGGAGACGATCCTGGACAATGGGGTTATGCGCGACGGGCTCGGGACCCACGTGACGGCGAGCTTTGCCGCTGGGTTCGTGGCTTCGGTGGCGTCGAACCCGGTCGATGTGATCAAGACCCGGATCATGAACATGAAGGTGGAGGCAGGGGCTGAGCCGCCGTACTCGGGGGCTCTGGATTGTGCGCTCAAAACGGTGCGCTCCGAGGGGCCTTTGGCGCTTTACAAAGGGTTTGTGCCTACGATTTCTAGGCAGGGACCTTTCACTGTTGTACTGTTCGTGACGCTGGAGCAGGTTCGCAAGTTGCTCAAGGATTTCTGATCGTGGAAATGGACGGTTGTGATTTAATTCGGTGTGTATCCTATGATGACGAAAAATAGTGCTTTTTAGAATATATGAATAAATAATTTTTATTTATTTGTCTATGTTCCTTGAGATTGGATGGAATCTGATTTGATTAAACCTTGGTAAAACAGAAAAAAGAATCAAATTTAACATACATAAAAAAAAGAGCAAACATTCTAGCATGTGTGCGCCACATTCCCTTGTGTTCGAAATGTTTTTCATGTTTTAAATATGCAAACCATGATTTACAAGTTAACAACACAACGTATCAAATATTTTATAAGACTTTTTTTTTGGCATAGATAGATTTGAACACTGGCGGAGCCACAAAGGCTCAGCCTCCCTTGCTGAAAAACCCTGGCAACTGCGAATATTGACTAGGTTACTTTTTTCTTAAATCCCAGGTTTGAAAGAAAAAAATGGAAAAAGGAAAAAGGCCTACAACAACCCACCATTTATTTGAGCAGTTCATTTAAAAGCCATAGATGTTATTCTACAAAAATTATTTGAATTGAAAGACCCATGACATAGGTTATCATATCTAGGGAGTTTAGGCTTTGTTTGATATCTTACTCAAAAAAATAAATTCAAAAACTATGATTCTTTTTAAAAACATAAGTTTTTAAATAGTGATTTTAAGATCTAAAAACTTGTTTGGTATTGAACTCCAAACTATTTTTAAGATCTAAAAAAATTGAAATTAAAATCAGAAATCCTAGATTCCCAAATTGAAATTAACAAAAGAAAAGGAGAGAGAGAGAGAGAGAGAGAGAGGAGAAAGAAAGATACGGGACATGAAGGAGAAAGAGACGAGAAGAGGGAGGAGAGGGACGCGAAGGAGAGAGAGACGGGACATGAAGTAGAGAGGGAAACAAGAGAGGGAGGAGAGAGAAAGAGACGAGACATGAAGTAGAGAGAGATAGAGAGAGAGAAACTATAACACCTCACTTTTTTTTGTTTTTAATAATGGGGGTGTTTTTGAGTTTTTAAAAATTGGCCTACCAAACGGATTTTTATAGCTTTGGACTTAAATCTGTTTTAAAGTTTATAAAATTGGATCAAAGTTGGATACTAAACAAGCCCTTAATCATCTTTAGATTTGTAACAAAGAGAGCAAAAAAAAAATGGTGGTTAGCAGTAAGTAAAAATCTGCCCCTATCCCTTAGCCTAACCACTTATATAAGCAAATTAGTATTATTTAAATTCTAATGGTATTTGATTGTCATTTTGTTTTAGAGCTTTGGTCTTTTAAATATTGCTTTTCTCTAAAAAAATTTATAGCACCGCCACTGAATTTGAAGTAGAGTAGTTTCGACACCAAGAAATCAGTTTTTTAGACTTTTTAAGCCTTTACTTGAAGGACTACAACTAGTGATTCTCTCAAAATAGCTTATTTTGATTATTCTTTTAATTGGGCATAAAATCATGACTACAACTAGTGATTGTCTCAATATAGTTTATTTTGATTCTTCTTTTAATTGGTAATATTATTGAACATGTAAAGTCGTTCTTACAACATTTGTCTGCAGTGCTTTTTGTTTGCATGCCTCGTTAATGCAACGGAGTTGCTCATCGTTTGGCGAAATTTGATTTGTGAGTTGATAGTCTTAAAAGTGTGAACGAATCCTCATGATTTTATTTAGGATTTTCATGTTTAGGAGCCTTAACAAGAGAAAAGGGGACTACAATTGTTCATGTGAAACAATATTAAGATGAACATTATACAATAGATTGACTAATACTAAATATCTATGTGACATGCTGACGTGGTATAATGATTCTGTTCAAATTATAAAAATGTGTATTGTTTTTAATATAAATCATAAACCTTTTTTTTGTTCGGTCGATGATGAGCCTAAGACTCAAATACACGTGTTATATAAATTATATAGATTCAATACACTGCGTAAAAATGTCACGTGGTAGATAAAATAGACTCAAAATGAATTTCATAAACTAGTAATGAACGGGTCCATCGGGTAGCTTATATGGGTTGACATTGAAATGATTCATTTTAAAAACAAATTAGGAGTCAACTCGAATTCGTTTATATTAACATAAATTTTATGTCTATTTTAAATTATGGTATCTTAATTGGTGTTGTGTCAAGAATTCTCAACCGGCCTTGCTTTCACCCACTAATTTTATTTTTCCCACTAGCTGTTGCTTGCCTAGTATATTGTATTGGTGCCGTCGTTCTCTTCTTTTTTAGGGATGAATTGCCACCTTCATTATTATAAAAATTAAACAATTAGGACAAGGAAAATCGAGAAATAGAATCAGAATGAAGGAGGGCACATGGAAACTAATTTGGGCGCATCCAAATAGTCCAAATTGCGTGTGGGGCCTTGACATCACATGATCCACCTTTATACGGATGCCGCGAATGGTTCATGTTTTATGGACCCCAGCCATTCACAGTCACCGTAATTCATTCCTTACCTGCCACCATGGAGTCACGGACTCATCCGAACCGTACACGTGGTCGATGAGTGTTGAGTGTTGAGTTGGAAGCAGGATCCTAGAATCGGATGACCAGAAAAAAAGATCCATACAAATATCCTAGAATATATCATTAAACTAATAATATTTACTAGGTTTATGCTGGATGACATTCCCAGCATTATGCACCAATCACTCAGTTTCAGTTTCAGTTAATTGGTAATCTAATTTAATTATCTTAAGATGATTTGCATCGTTCAATGGGGTCGGGGCCTAATTATTATTGCTGGTGGGTTTTAGAAAGTGGTAGGCCTGGAACAACTTTACAAAATTGACAGGATATGGGTATTCAGTGGACCATCGATTGTTGATGCACCCAGTTCAATTATTGGATTCTCAAATGGATACTAGCTTTTCTTTTAAGGCACTCATATAGTGTTAGGCTTGAAACGTATCATTTAGTTATAACAGTTCGAATGTTTAAGTCGGAAAAATCAAAAGATGAGCGTGAAAATCGCTATCTAATGTGTATCCAATAGTTTACAACATCATATAGTTACAAATTATAACATTTAACGGCAAGTTCTTATTCATTCTTACATTCTACTATTATGTGTACAAAGTTCAGATAAATAATGAAAGGTTACAAGTCACGCTTTCTTTTTCATCAATTGATGAAGTAAAGAGTCGTCCTCTTTTCATATCTCCTGGCAGATCTTGTAAAAAAGAACGCTATGTGCACCGTATCTACACGAAAGTTTCTACATCCCATAACTAGAAATCAAATAAAAATCTTATGTCTGGTCGGATGTCAACTGCTTTGTGGACCATAATGTATGTGACAATGCGATTTTCCACCATAGAAAAATATTTTCTTTTTCTTTTTGTGTGTACTTGGAGGGGAGGGAAAACCCACATGGCAGTAGTTATTGCAATATCAATTTGTTTGATTCAAAGTGGAACAAGATGGGACGCCATGAAGCGCTATTGATTTCACCCCATTATTCCCAATAATTCAGAGACTAAAATCTCCGTAACCATCATGAACATCACATTCAATACGATTAAAAGTTAGAACTTTTCTACCTTGTCATAATACATCTTGAATTGAGGCCTATTTTGCGATAAGTGTGTTCGTAACATTGTCATGCAGTATTATTAGTTCTCATGTTATACATGGGTGAGTAACGATTTTAGAGTTTTTAATCAAAGTGGGAGAGATTCGAACTTGAGACATCTTCAAGAAAGTCGAAACAAAAGAATTGGAATTGTAAGAAGCATTAAAAACTATTACGATACAATTATGAACCATACAAAACTATTACAATTCAATTATGATAGTGTTGTGTTGTTCAAGCCTATTGTAGGCATACTTTCTGACAATAGGAATCGCCACGGAGGTCATGGCGGTACGTAAACTATGACTCAAAATTGACAAATACTTGCTGTTCAAAACTTTGTGGTTTTTGTGTTGTAACTCGTATCCTTTAGTTCTACTATTTACCAGCCATTCTTCAACGATGGTAGTTTAGTTCTCCGTATCATATTCAGCATCCTTACAACATGGAATTTATTTCCTGCATAGATTGTGGTGGCTCCAGGTCTTTTTCTTCCAATACATTTCCACGCAGTCGCTGCATTTCTGATGCAAATATGTCATCCAACTTCTGCCAATTCAAAAACAATGAGTATGGTTAAAAAATAATGAAAAAGAAAATTAAACCAAATCTAGCTTCAAATTCTGCAAGGATGATATAGGCTCCTGGAACATGTAGAGATATTCAATATCCAACAGAAACTTCAATGACTGAAGGGCAAACTTACAGAAACTGCAACTCGCAAGCATTTGCACCGGGACACCGCCTTCTTTCTTTTATCTTCCAACAGATGCAGGACATCCTACAGAAACCAATTGGATAGGAATGAAATTAATATGCTAATCCAAGAGAGAGCTTGTAGGGTAAAAAATTAGTTTATTTACCTGTCCCATCCGGTCCCATAACTCTCGGCAAAGTTCTACAAACACAGTAGGATCACAAACAGTGTGGAGATGATCTATTGTCCCTAGCAAAAGAACCTCTAAAGCCTGCATTCTACTTGGGACAGCTGATTCCTCGCCCTTCGAGCCTCGAATAATTTTCTTTAACTTCGTTTTACTAGCAACTCTAGTCTGTATTTAGTTACATGGAAATGAAACAAAGCATTAACTCATCATACTCATATATTAATGATCATAAAAAATTGTAGTAAGCAACAGATAAGTTGACAACATTGTTAACCTAAGAAATTCAGCTGCAAGTTTTTACTCACATTCTCAGCAAGTTTCTCCACAACTGCTAATCGGTAGCTTCTAAATTTGGTCCTGAGCATCGCAGCTTCGTCTTGTAGACGTACTCCTGTGGCATATCCATCAGGGATGCAAGAGCTCCACGACATCAACCGGTTTTCTATGTTGGGCCACAAGAAATCTGACATCCTCTTCATGGAGTTAAAAAGAATTCCCAACTGAAAAACAATACATAGTATATTGATGAGTGTTGAAAGAAAGATAAGATTCCAAGTAGCCATTCAATTGTGAAGCAGAGTCTCACCTCATTTGGGACCGAATACATGTTCCCGCCCTGTCTGGATAATTTATGGACATATTTGAAGCCTAATATTTTGTTTGTCATATTATCCTTCAGCGGCGATAAAACATCACCATAGTTCTTGTCCAAAGCTTCCACAATTGCCTTCTCAACATCGGCAATAACCTTTTTAAAACACGAATAGTCTCCAAGTATTAGTCATACAATTTCAGGTTCAGAATGAAATAACAAAGAAAAAAGCTGTTCACACAGTCAGAATTGAGTATTCTTGTTTATATCGCTACGGCTATATACACTTTCCTTTTACTATTAACAAAATATCCCCTTTTTCTATAGAAGGAACCATGCATTAAAAAATAAACATAAGAGAAAAAGTTAAGAGTTGAGAGACAGATTGCACTTACATTCCCCAAATCAGATGTATATACTGGCCACCGACTAATGATGATTTCGAATTCATCGAGCATTTTCTTCAGCTCATTGTCCATATCATCAACAAAAAGGATTGTTCCATGTTGTGTTATGGCACCAGACCATTTTGCCTGAAATTGATCAATTTCTAGTAAATTTCCACTCGGATTGTATTCAAGAAATTCCATTCAACACTTGGATTGCATTCTACTGAGCTACAAATAAACACAACTTGCACCAAACTTTGAGCAACACTAGAAATATAAATCCTAGCTATATACCTTATCTAGCTTGCACTGGTCAAGCAAATGACGGCGTTTGTCCTGAATCCACATGGTTATATGCGAGTGAAACAGCTCTTTGGCATCAACTCCACCTTTAACAAGGCTGAAAATAGT
The DNA here is from genome assembly GCF_029339155.1 of Prunus mume. Classification (NCBI taxonomy): domain Eukaryota; kingdom Viridiplantae; phylum Streptophyta; class Magnoliopsida; order Rosales; family Rosaceae; genus Prunus; species Prunus mume. Next base: position 9,539,027 of record NC_142698.1, on the reverse strand, counting down.
TTTGCATGAGTAGGGATACAAAAGGTAATTAAAAACACAGATTAAAACCAGACAAATCACTCACTTGATGTTCCACAAAGAAAGATCCTGTTGAAATCCTGTAGTTGCAATAACAAGTTCTGCAACTGGAGGCGATAGGCTTCGAGGAGGGCATGCAACAAGGAAAGCACGCAATCTATTGCAGAGGTTAAAACTGTATATGCATGAAGAAATTGTTGGAAGGTCTATACAGCTGCACAACAATTAATAAAGAAAAATAATTAGTATACATAACAGAGGCATATTCAGTTATTCACCAGTCATCAGCTGTGGAATTTCAAAACCAAACATAATTACTAAACAAACGAGTGAAAAAGACGAGGTCACACATCAAAGGATATGACCATAAGCACATTCTGTGAATCCCAAGGATGTGGCCACAAGAACAAAATAGACTGCTACACAGAATGTCATACATACCTTGGGAGGATACCTTGCTTGTGGATTTCTATGTCAGTCAGAATTTCATTTCTAAGACCCAAAAGCAGAGATTTCATTTTCTGATAGGATGTAGAAAGGTCTCTCTGTGTTCCCTCATTACTGGTTAGAACCAGCTCATCTATCTCTACACAGTGCATTATTAACCTCTTTCGTGCGGCGACCTGTAAAGCCATTTGGATTTTAATAAAGTATAAAAAGGTAAGGGGAGGCTCATGCATGGAGAAGCTAGCTTCTAATACCTGGAAAAATTTGCATAATTTCAACTGTGCCTCAGGACTCAAAATATCATAAAGAAGGGCATATAGCTGGACAGCAGGTGCCAAAGCAGGTGCAGCCGTTCCACTGGCAGGCCTAAAACAATCCACCATCCCTGACAGTGAAGATTCTTCAAGTGACTTGTAGTTCTCAAAAACTGAAGCAAGAGTCTTCTTTACTTGATCCTCGATCTTTGCCAGCATGCAGTTCTGCTTGAAATATAATTTTAAGTTACAAGAGGGAAAAAAATATCTATTATCCATGTCTAACATGAAGGAATACAAACTGAAGAAAATTGCAAGTTTTTAAACTTAAAAATTAATATCAAGGCCAAAATAAGTAATGAAAGTATAAAATATACAAAATATAATGTATAATTGGTTGTCCCCATGGAGGATGAAATGCATGACCAGTTTACTCAAATGCCATGAGAAAATACCAATTGCCTCAGGGCAATTGTGAAAGAATTTTAACAAAGCCAAAAACCGAAGAGATAAGTGAAGGTACAAGGAGAAGCAAATTTCTCAACTAAGTTTGAAAAGGAAAACAAAGCTTGAGCCCAATGCAGTCAATTCTCATACCTCTTGATAACTTAACAGATTTGTGCTCTTGGCCTTCACATCTGATAGCAAATCATGTACTGTGGTGAGACAGTCTTTGGTCGGTGTAGCGACATCCATGACATAGGAAAGGTATCTGCAAGCAGCATGGAAAATTATACACAATAGAAGTTAGAAGATCCACAATTAGGTAATATTCCCAAGTTTAGTGTAACAAGTTACCATTCTAACATATTTCACTACCTTAAATTGGTGTATGTCTTGGATACTCCATAGTAGGATGCAAATTCAGTCACTAACCACCTCCATGAGCCATGTAACAACAAATTTCTTTGCTGAAAATGTTGAACCTTCATTGCAACTTCTAATGCACAGTCATATGCAACAGTTTCTGCGATCGAGCCATGCTGGACATGGAAAGAAGTGAAATAAATATCATACATACATCGAATTCCAAAGATATGTGAATCAGTTTTCAAGAAAGAATTTAGCTATTGTACTGTAAAACCATAAACCAATGTGAAACAACTTAAGTAATCTCACTCTAAAAGAAAAAAATTCAGATATTTCTGGACCATAGGATCTTATATAGGTACCTTAAGATTACTATTTTCATCTGGACTACTAGAATACTTCATGCTTAATTGTATTCTGCCGACAGGTTCATCGTCTAGATCACTGCTATATATAGGCCACCATCGTATCTTGTCACCCTGCATTAAAAAAAAAAGGGTTTAGTTCAAAGTATAACTATCAACCGTCCTTCTTACAGATGATAAGTAAATTACTAGTTTCTGAAAACTGCACCGGTTCAGCAATAGCAGTCAATTTGACTAAGGCATGACCACAATGTTGTCCCTCGGAATTTTGAACTTGTATAATCAAATCATCACCATTGCTATGTGGAAACCTGTACAAACGCAGTTGTTTAACTATAAAGGTATGGAACCATATGAAAGGGTAAAGAAAAAGAAAACAGAAAGGACAAGAGTACATACAACACGCGGGTTTCACTTGATCCGGGTTGCATCTGTATTGCATCCTCTTCAGGTGAACTTGTCAATCTCAAGAAGCAGGAATAAGTTTCTGACAGAAAAAAGTTCAGCTAGTGTCAGATGCTACTCAAAGAAAAGAAATCTAACTTGTAGTATGAAGACAAAAACATTACATTTCTGGATTCAGACTATGCTTGAATTCATTTTAGGAGCTAAATTAAAAAAGGTATTAAACCAAATGCAGAGATCCATGCCACTTTCATGTCATAAATATGGTGAGGATGTGAAGTAAAGAATTTTCCCGTATTGGAAACTTAAGGGACCTTGATGGGCTTATAAGGAGTTGGGCTACTCCCCCCCATTGCCAATTGGTTTTGGGGTGGAACCTGAACTTCCTTCTTTACTGTCGCCACATGTGAGGGGGCGTGTGAGGATGTGAAACATATCTTCCAGACCAGATTGGCTAGTACCAAGGGTGAGCTACTAATTCCAGCTAGATGGGCTAAATGTCAAGCTGGTTATTTCTTTACACAGAACACTCAACTCAAGTAAGCCTTATTTCCAACTGAAGCTAGCAACATAAATCTACTACTGTCATTCGTTAATATCTACTTAAGGCTTAAACTGTACAAAATATTTGCATACCTTGCACTATTTCATACGATGAAGAACGGTTGCACAAAGTATTTGTCCTTGTTTTTAGGAAGCTAGATCCTTGTTTTATATGTTTCCCTCCAGCCTCTAGGCAAGCTAAGCTTTGATGAGAAAAGGAATCATTTGGAGGAACATGAGGTTGTAGATAATGTTTCCTTGTAGATTTCAACCCAGAAGATAAATCTGATCTTAAACTGGAGAAGCGTCTACGATAAGAGCCATAATCAATCCTTGGTAGTTTTGGAGTGCAGCCAGAAGGTGGTATCCTTGGTATTTTCAGAGATGGGAAACTGCAGCCAGAAGGTGGTATCCTTGGTAGTTTCGGAGATGGGAAACTGCAGCCAGAAGGTGGTTCATCTGAATCCATTTTCACTTTACGAACTGTAGAATGCCAAAATTCCAATAAGATGGTGACGACCATAACATTTTGACAGAAAAGTAAACTGAGCAAGTTAACCAAGTAGTGTACCTTGCACTTTTATTTTGCCAGAAGTTTTCAGATGTCTTGGAGCTGCTGACGTACTGAGTAGCTGTGAAGGTCGTCGTTCTGCTAAAAGCTCATCTTCTGATTGTAATAATACATGCTGTAAACTGAAATTTCAGGTGTGAGTAGAGGAATGATTAGGTTGGTGAAAGGCCTAAAACATATGATATGACATTCCCATAAAATAAAAAAAATAAAAAAAAAGTATTGCTGCTGCATGCATAAAAAGACTATAAAAGACAGACACTTGATCAATAAAATGTAAAACTGGGTTTCCTAAAATCCTATTGACAGATACAGCAAAGACTCAAGAAGTTGACACATCAATATCCCATTCATAACTGTTATTTGCAATGGTGAGACACAAATTCACCTTAGCCCTACCTTGCACTTCCAAACTACTCATATTCATATACAACTACCAGGCAAAAGATTTAGTATGTAAATAATGTGAAAATGAAACAAAAATAAAGGAACTATAGTCACCCAAATGCATCTCGCAACAGTGCGCACTCGTTCTCCAAGAAACATTGAACTTCAGTGCAACAAGACTGCGCCCACGCATGAAGACAGACCCTAACACATGCATCATAAGCGATTACTGCACACCAAGTACCTTGCACACTGAATGCATGAAACACAAATGATAGAAACAACTACTGAATCAGTGAGGTTACAATAAAATGTACTCACTTGAATTTCTCTAAATCACTTAAGTTCAATAATCAAAAACCAACTACTTATGTGGTTATTCTAAATACATTTCAGCTATGTAACCGACCTTGCATGAAATACTGGTAGGTGAGCAGGTGAACGAATTGGAGATCCGTGAACTTGTACACCAGCAGAAGTCCTGCAATTCTTAATAGTCAGTTTATAGTTCCCCAGCAATGTCCTGTAGAGAAACAAAGAAACAGACCATAGCCACAAGAAACAGCAGTGCACAAACCTGATTGGTGAGTTAGAAATTCCATTGCTGGAAGCATAGTGTATAGAGCTGCCAGAAAAGACATTTTCTGCTTTTCTTGAACCATTTGTGTTTGCAGGAACAATCCAATTTGAAGAGTGACTTGTGTCATGTGCTCTAAGAGGTGAACTTGGCTCATCAGCATATTCAATCTCCAAAACAGGAGCACTGGGATTATTATTAGAAATATTCTTCTTCAGCTGTGCTTCCAGACGATCCCGCACCACCTACACAGATGTTAGCAGACTGTTGAGTAAAACTACAATCAACTAAGCAATAGTTAGAAAGCAAATTGTTCTCCAAAGGCAAACCTAAAAAAAGGCTTTTCTTTTAGAAACAAACAACAGGCATTAATGAAAAATAGAATATGTATGCCAATTAATTCAGCTGTGCCTACTTTGTTAGAATAACTTTCTAGAATCACAATTCGTTCCAGCGCGTTCCCTCACCACACCAAAAACCTTAACTAGTTATATTTAATCTTCAAAATGGTCCATACTAAGTTTAAATAAGAATGCATTTCAATTTACATGCATGAAGCTTTAGAAACAAGTACATATAATGGTATCAATTAATATCAACAATTTTCCACTTGACAGCCTATCCTAACAAAAAGAAAAGCTTGTTCACCATTATGCTTTGTTTCAATGTCATACAACCGAAATAGCACCCACGAAAAAGGTAAAAGATAAAAACAAAAAGAAGCATCTAGTATCAAGAATAAATACAATTGTGAAAAAGGATAAAACCTGATTATGCTTGGATCTTGTTTCCATATTTGCCTGCAAAGTAACACTAGCAGAATAATCATTCAAAGTGTATGGCCATCTCGGGGCACCATCATTGTTCCTTTCCGGTTGGCTAAATGCAAATTCAGTACTTGTATCTGAATCAGACAATTCAACTTCTATAATTTCAGGACATCTTACTCGGTTCCTTCCACAATTCCCATCCACATCTGAACCAAACCCGCTTTCGTCGCCATTCACAGGTACTGCTGAAGAAGGCAATCCGAAGCCTCCTCCTTTCCTTAAGTTGTTGACAGCAGACTGTACTCTCTGTAACAAAACTAAATCATTAGAAAATCTTTATGCATGCAGAGCCTAGTCTCTAGTACAAACTTGCAAGATGCACACAAACACACACTTGGCGAGTCATCGAATCAAAGACTAGAACTTTCAACTGAAGATGCTAAAAGAAAAGGTTGAAATTCATTAGGCTTACCTCTCCAACCCATCTTAGGCCTTTGGTGTCCAGCCCTCCAGTGAACGCCATTATGAAGTCTCCTTCTCACCTAATAAATTCAACAACATAAACAAACTCTTAGTAAGAAAAGCAAAAGGCTTTACAGCAGAAAAAACTCACAAAGAACCAGACTTTTGATACATTATACGCATGAAAGAGAACAAGGGGAAGAAACCCAAATACCGAAATCGAAACGGCTTTGCAGAGAAAAACTGAGAAACAACAAAGATGACAACTTTTATTGGTTCATGAGATGTACGAGGTAAATATACCACACACTTGAGCTTTGCAGAATCAATTGGGAACCAAAACAATGCATGAATCCCTTTTACAATCTGGAATTACAATCACGTAATCTGTGATCAACCAAGTGATTTATGTATTTATTATAGTTACCTAGAGCAAAACAGAGATGATATTTGCTTTTTTCATTATCTTTTGACCAAAGAGACTTACTAGAATCAATCAGGAAAGTTGTCAGAAATTTACTTGCCAAAGATGAGCCTAGTTTATAACTTGGAACAGAAGACTTACCCAGAAGAAAATCATGGAAATCTTTTTATAAGAAATCTCTAAAATTTTCTGGCTTTTGCTTCCTCTCTCACTCTCTTTCCTAAATCCTACTTGATTTCATTCCTCTCACTACCAGGAAACCTTCCTTTTCTCTCTTGGTGTCAATTCCCTCGGCTTTTCGATATTTCAAAAATTAGAAAGTATTTTGTTTTGGTCTGAAAATATAAGAAAATCAAACTACATGTCAGTCCAAAATCTACAATACGATTATACGAAGACGAACAAATTAATGATGAGTCTGTCCAATGAAGACACATAAGATTTTTTATATTTTTATTTTGGGTCGGATACAGAAGAGGATTTAAAGGAGACGTGCGAACTATGCGAGGCTGACGTGGCATATGCAAAGTTGCTTCTCATAACGGTCGAATTTCTTAATGGCGCGTATTTTTCATCTCTTGTTTAGGGTTCAACAATTTAGCACCGACTTAGACTTTTTCTTTTTTCCGTTGTGTCATGAATGGGAGTCGAAAATGATTCCAATTCCTGCTTCTCATGTGTTTACTAATAATGGGTATTGGAGTAATTCTTATTCCTTAATTCACTTATCTAAGTTTCTCAATTTATAACTTCAAACATCACTTTCTGGTTTTAACCCTCATCCTTTCTTTACCAATTTTTTTTTATCACAAGAATAAGAATGCGAGGGATGGCAAACGTTCCCTATACCCATCCCAACCTCATTTCCGTCGAAGATGGGATCATGAATTTGCAATATTATGCGTACTTTGTAATATTTCAAAAATACATGTGAAAAAAAATTTAGAAATAAAATCATTCTCTGTTCCCGTCCTGCCCTCATTCCTGATTCTTTCCCGCCAAGCGAGGCCCATTCGAGGCAGGGCTTTCCCGCTAAGCAAGGCCCATTCGAGGCCGGGCCTTGCATCAAGATATGTGATCTACACTAACATATACTTTTCCATGAATTAGGATATTAGGTGATGTATGATATACTAATACTACAATATCTTGAAGAATGGAATTGGCATTCCACCATTGTTTTTCCATGGGCATAGTAATCGTGAGGAATAATGTTTAATTTTGTTTCTTCTTTTTCTAGTACGAAGGAAAATAAAGAAAAATGGTAATATTCAAACTTTACCCTTGAATGTTAGTATATTGAATGTTAGTATAATGGTCTCCATCACTTGAGCTACAAGCTCCCACTAGAAATATTTACTTCATTGTTATAAAACTTCAGGAATCGGCCTTGGCTCCAAAGGCCAGACCCGTCCTAAGCCTTCGAGTTCAGCGCCAAGAACCAAGGCCGACCGTGCCCTAAGCCTTCGAGTTCAGCGCCAAGAACCAAACCCCGAACCACAACCTCCGGATAGTACTGAAACTCAGTATCCTGGGCTATATATGGACCCGAGCTCGAATTCAAGCCCCGATCCCATAAAAAGAAAAAATCTACTCATTGCAAAACTGAGGAGGAAAAAAAAAAATACAAATTTATAAATAAACCCAATTCTAGACATGTATTTATAAAAAAACCCAAGCACTATTTAAACATAGAAACACACCCAAAATCAACCCCAAAGTCAACTTTTTGGGTGTGTTTATGAATGAGTTTTGAGTGTGTGTAATGATAGGTTTTGGGTGTGTTTATATGTTTAAATAGTGCTTGGGTTTTTTTATAATTTCAACCCCCATTTTGGATGTTTTAGTGAAACTCCCAAAAAAAAACCCCATCTTTGAGAGCCTAGTAGCTCATCTGAGACCTCTTCCTTCTTTGGTCTCTGCTGTAGTTAGTTTACGCAAATTCGTTGTGCCGGATGACACAAAATCCAAAAATTAACAGGTTAACGGTAATTCAGGCCGGGTCTTCAAATTAACAGGTTAACGGGAATTCAAGCTGGGTCTTCCACTAAAGAAAGACCAATGATGGCTTCAAAGGAATTCTTTTCCTCATGTAACACATACCATTATTCAGTATAAAGGATACAATTTAAATTTCTATTAACATTCTGACTTTTTTCCTTTTCATGTGTATTTATTACCACCACAAAGATAAACAGAATTTTAACAGGGAAAAAGGGAAGAAACTGGATCCAAAAATTGTTGGATCCAGATCCAGATTCCAGATAACAAATGCTAATTAAGGCATTAGCCTAAGTGAGAAGATGGTGAAGCAAGATAGAACAAACACAAAACCACATGATCAAGATCTAAACCTTCTAAAACCAATAACTAATATATATTTTGCCTGTATTGGAAACGAAATTAAACTCTACATTCATAAGTTTGTGCAGCAACAACCTGACAGCATATCAGTCATCATCTGACCCAAGAACCTGCTGCTTAAGAACCTGAATTTTAGCAAACAACTCCTCCCTGTTTTCCTGCGAGACAATAATCGCCGTTGAGCATGCTTTAAAATGGCTTAATAACCTAACAGCCAATTAGTTAATAAGGCGGAATTTGCCACTAAGTCTATAACTACCTTGAATATCAGATACCGAGTGCTGAACCAGATTGTGTATCCAAGACCCACAACTTCCAGCAACTTGGGGAACTGAATCATATGGTGACCAAAGTCAATATCCCAGAGAAAGGGAAACCTTCAAAATTGCAAATTAGGAAATTTAAATAGAAACTGACCAATGGAATAGAATCAATAGCTCCAACAACAGCTGATGCTAGCCACAGGGCAAACAAGGCACCACCACCATAAAGTAGAACGGCATATGTATCATCACTGTCCAACTGCAATTAGTCAAAGAGCAAGACATCAGTACAGCATATTTTTTTCACAAGGGTATTTGCATTTAGTATTTGGCAACATGGTTTCACCAGAATCCAATCAGAAAGCTGGATAGAGAATGCACTCAGCAGTATATGCAAGCGTGCAACAAAGAACTAACACAACCAGATTTGAAACCATAAGGGTTAACGCTAACGTATGCAAATTGCATGAGAGGCTGCAGCATACAACTGCGACTGCGAATCACATATATTGCTAGAAAGCTATAACAATTTGCCTCTCAAATTGACACAACAGAAGGGAACCCCAAAACAGTAGACAGTAAACCAATTAACTACCCAAGCAGTCCAGTTCTCAAAATCAGAGAAAAGCCCAATCAATAGCATATGGAGCTAGGGGTCAGGTTGTCTTTCAGACAATTCATGATAAGAGGTTGCAAAAAGTTTAATCAATGCCTTCACATGCAACAAAACCCACATCTAAAACATGGGCTTATTCTTGTTTATTTCAGGTTTAGAAAAATATTTGAATTTTCCACAATTGAAAAGAAACCATTGAGTCAATCATAAAGAACTTGATAAAAATAAGAGATCTTCGACAAAATGCAAAACTTATAAGATTCTCTCATTCAAACAACTCGTTGATGTAAATATTGACATCATGCATGCTTGCATTACTATCTTCCATTCATTAGCAACCAGTTTGTGCTAAATAGCTATCACCTTCTCTTATACTTGAAGATCAACTAACAACAGAAACAAATGAAAAGTAATACTCACACCAACGGAAAAGATTGAGCACAAAAATAAAGGAACAACAAAATGAACACACCAGATACTGAACCAAATTAAGCTATTGAGTTGTTCAGGTAACCGCTCAGAATCAACATGACTGTCGAGGTTCCATTGAGCATTCTTAGACACTCTCAACTAGTTACTGAATCATCATCACAACCCAAAGATCACACAACCTTTTCAGGAACTAAAGCCAAAGAGTCATAGTTTTGAATAAAGTAAAAGTAACTCGTACAACTTGTGCAAAAATCAAAATTGACGTTATAAGAACAGTAAAACAAATAAATAATCACCAGGCCGTCACAATGCCTGGAAGTAAATAGATGGAAAGTGTGTTTTAAATTATCAAAATGTACAGAGGTCATAGTGCTGCTGGAGTAAAACCTCAAGAAAACACTTAGTTGCTCAGGTAACCGCTCAGATCGACATAATTGTCGGAGTTCCATCGAGCATTATTACACTCTCAAGTAGTTACTGAATCATCATCGCAACCAGGTTTGTACAATATCAGTTTTGAAGAATTTAAACAAAAAAATTAGTTAAGATGGATAAACCAAACAACACCAGTGCATCTTGGATAGAAAGAAGAAACCAACATGATTAGAAAACACAAGGAATTAAACCAAAATATCAAAAATTCTAAAAGGTATAATAGCTATACAGTACAAAAACAGAATGAAAATACTGAACTTTAACCAGCAATTGCAATAAAAAAAAAATGTAACACCAAATATCTACAATAACCAGAAAATGGGTTAGCATCCAACCACTTGTTAATGAGGTAGGAATGAGGAATAACCTACAGACATCCAGTTAGGAATGTGTTTACTACTTTAAAAAATATATATGTATATATATATATATATATCAACAGTTATACAAAGTAACAAACCTTTATGTCAAGGTTATTGAAAAACTCAGATATCTGCGTTTGGCCATCCACGCCGTCCACAGTTGAGTCTTCTTTGGGTGCTTCTTCTGCCCAAGTTCGATTGTAAAAATTATTTTCAGGTGGTCGAACATCTTCCAATGATATCACACTATCTCGCTCTTCAGCGGCATAAGGATTTCCCCCACTTGGTGTTTCCTCTGATGTTGTTGCTCTTCGCAAAAGCAATCCTGAAAGAAAAATACAAAAGACAATGCTCCCATCAGCTAGCAGTCTCTGTTACTTTCAATATATCAAACTAAAAGAGTATCGACCAAACGCCCAAGATGGACAAACAACATTAAAGAAACCCACTTGAAAATTCCAAATTAGACAGCAAAAATACAAGTAAAAAAAACACAACAAAAACAATAAAAGAACATAAATTTTTTATTTTAAAAATGAGCCAAAACCCAAAAACCCTAGCTGAGAAATGAAAACAAAGCAGAAATTAAGCACACAAATTAAAGGGGTTTGTTTGGATGGGATACCAAATGCTAAGGGATGGAGAACGTACGAGAGTGAAGCCTGACAGAGTTGCGTGAGATTGAGGTTTGTCTGAGAGGGAGTGAGGGTTTGGACGTGATGTTGGTGGTAGGGTTTGTGATCAGAAGCTTGTGGTGGTTTGGAAGGTTGGAGATGGCTTGGGTAGTAGCTGTACAAAGCTCCATTGTCATGAGGCTCAACTTGGTTCAGTTCCTTCTATTGGTGGACGATCTGAGAATTGGGGGCGATGCCACCGCTATATAGGAGGGAGCTGTGCTAGGGTTTTTGGGGATTACCGAAATATTTGTTATCCTTCCATTTTTTTCCTTTTGGGATATACACAAAAATGGAACCTCATAGAAATGTTAATCAGAAATAGATGTGCTATTACTAAACTGCCATTCATATAAATAGACCAATATTGACCCTTAATTTTCCTCATGACGATTTATTCCTCCACATTATGTAGGCAGATTAAAATAACAGTCCGGTTCACCCGGTCGCCAAGGCCTAGGAAAGAGCATGGTCACCGGTCGTTAGATACATGATCCAACGAAAAATATTAACCAAGACTTTATTAAACAATATATATTTAATATAAAAAACTGCTCGAAAATTCAATTATATCAAAAACTAATTAAATCTTATGCTCTCAGGCCTTCTCCAACCCATTTGGAGCTAAACCCAAATTTTTCCCTTTCAAAAAGTAACTTTTATTGGACTCAAATCATTTTCTCCCCCAACTCTCCAGACCTGAATTTTAAGTCCGCTACTTTATTAAATTGTTAGAATGGTTTAAGTCTAATTTTTTTTTTTATATTATGGTTAACTTTTCTTCTTTTAATCTTTTTAAATAACTTCATAATTTAATTTTTTGAACAATTTGACCTAAAAAAATTGAAATTCTACAAATATAATTTTATTCAAAAAGAAAACACACAATCTTCAAATTCACCATACATGAAACCCAAGAGGAATAAACTAATAACCACTATCGTGGGGGCTTGGATAATAGTCCCCTCAATTGTCTTTGGGATTAACTGCAAACTGTTGACCTTGTGCATATTATTGCATAATTTCATTTTGTTTATTCCCCCAATACTTCTTCTTTCTTGGAGTTTGGAGTGAGTTTTGGAGTTGGATATGATTTTGATTAATTTAAAATATTATTATGACCGTTGAAATTTTTTTACCGTTTAAATAGCTTGGATTTAATATGGATCATTGATTTGAGTTACTATTGAAATTATTAAAAAAAAAATTTGTTTGAATTGTTGACGTTGGATTTCAAAGGCAACATCACCGGCGCTTGCCACGTGGCTAGACAACAGCTGTAGCACATCAGCAACGACGGGGCCTACTGATTCTTCCTTGCACATGAGCTTCGTCAGCCTTAAGTGGACTCCACCAAAAAGTTTTCCAGTCCAAGCAATAGCTGGAATGGTATTTGGCTCCAATTTTGAGTTTTCCCAAATTTTGGTCCCTTATTTTTCTTGGGTTGGGAGAAGAATTGGGCTATAATTTGGAATTATTTGGGTTTGGCCTCATAGGTTGGAGATGGCTTTACTCAATATATATATATATATATATATATAGAGCAAAAGGCAGAGAATAGTGAAATATTAAAAATACCAGAAAATGTCGTTGATTAATGCAAACGTTAAGAATTTAAATTATTAATTAAATTAGGATAATATGGTAAATTCACACTTAAAAAAAATTAAATTAAAAGAAAAAATTAGATAATGGATCATATTTTTACGGAACACAACTACCCATTATCTTTTTAATTCTTAAAAAAAATTAAATTCTTTTAAAAAAGGCCTCTCGCAGAAGCGCATGCAGAGAGGTTAGTATATATGAGGCTGGATCCGTGGCACTATGTTTTTAATACAAGTTTTGACACAAATTTTGAACCATTAGATTTAAACACTATTAATGGCTGATATTAAATCTCACAACTAATTTATTATTATCTTTCTAATAACACTTTTATTCAACATTGTTTATTATTATTGTAACATAATAATTACCAATCACACACTATCCATAACTCTCCAACTTTCTTTGTCTTTCTACCTGTAGCTTGTTAGGGTGAGCACTCAGCACTCAACAATGGCATCCAGTCTATTTAAAACCCTAATCCGATCGTCCAAATTGAGATTAGTCAGGACCATAAATTTCATCCTTATAAGGAGTCAAATCAGTAACCACATCACCAAATAGATGCATGATTGCTTTGAAAAGGCTTATTAATTGGAGCCATGGTTGGGGGTTTCTTTCTGCAAGTCTTTCTAGTCTTTCCATTACTCTTTCTCCAACATTATATTTTGCAGGTTTCTTTGCCAAAATTTCTAGATTGTAATATCATGAAGAATGTCCAGTTAACCAAAAAAAAATTGAGCCATGGTTGCTAATTCACTTCACTCAATTAGTTGCTAACTTATTACATATTGAAATAAAATTAAGATTATTGATAAAGTGGAAAAGCAATTGATTAAGAGTCATTGTGATAATCCCTAATGAAATTTCACAAAACTAAGAGCATGATTACCTTGCCCTCCCATGGAAGTCCCCCAAATTCATTCTGGTTTTGAGTGGAGAGAAGTGTTTTCTGATCCTAACAATCCCATGTCTGCTTGGGTATTTTGTCAAACTTCATATGTATTGCTTTGTTTTGATCTGGGTATGAAAGGTAGGCAAATGGTGATATTTAGCACATCAAGGCTATGGAGATTACCAACGCTGGGCATGGAGGAAGAGAGATGTAGAAGTTGGGGTGCTGTGCAATTCATAATTATTAGATTAAAATAATAATAATAATAATTTGAATAAATGTAATTATTAGAAAGATAATAATAAATTAGTTGTGAGATTTAATATTAGCCATTAATAGTGCTTAAACATAATGGATTACAATTTGTGTTAAAACTTGTGTCAAAAATATAGTGTCACGGATCCGTCCCCTATATATATAACTTTTATGCTAAAGAGTAACCTGTTTGGTTCAAGGTTTAGGAGCTTGGAAATAGGTTTCAAATTGCATTTCCATATTCGATAAGTGCACTATTGGGAATGCAATTATGAACTCATGAGTATGGATTTCTCATGTAGAGGAGAAGTTCATACCCTAGCTCACCTTGGGAAAATTTTCCCCCCATTTGGGAAAGCATTTAAAGTATTTTTTTGGACTAACTTACCCATGTTATTATTTGTAAATACCACTTTTTACCCTTAATAACTCTTAATATATTAACCTTTAATAATTAAAAAATCAAGGGTGTTGTTGGAAACTTGATAAATTTTCATTCCTAATACTGCACTAACCAAACATGAGAATGGTAGATAGTTGCATTTCCTAGTTCTCATTTCCCAGCGTTCTCAAACGTAGAATTAAACATGGGAAGTTTATTTTCAAGAAGTTCAATTCGCAAACCAAAAGGGCTGTAATGGTTTTCTTTTAGGTAGTTTTGGTTCGCTCAGACTATAATGAGGGGTAAGTTATAAGGGGTAAGTTATAAGGGGTTCACTTTATAGTCATTGGATCAATCCAAGGGCTTGGGAGAATTGGGATAAAGTTGTGCAATCGGGTAGGTGAGGAACCCAAACCCGAATTTAATATCCAGCAATGAAGTTGGTCCCAAAAAAAAAAAAAAAAAAAAGAGGCAAGTTCGAATTTTGAACAGAAAAAACCTATTGATTTCAAACTCATAGCTCAGAGAAACCGCTAAGCTCTGAGAAACGGTTGAAGGCAACGGGCAACGACGGTTGAAGGCAAAGGTTAACGACGGTTGAACGCAACTCCACTATCTAAACCGTGAAAAAGTATTTATTTTGAGTGGAAGGAGCAAAGACGTGGATTCTGAAACAGTGAAAAGACGAAGCAGTGGAAGGGGAATGAGAGAAGCCGTATTCGTTGGAAGTGATAGGTTCCATTTGTGGAGTAAAGCTTCACAAAGACCCAACACAGACACCTTGCGATTGTTCAATAACCAGCATTTGGTGAGTAATTTATGGAATTTGAGTTTAGGGTTAGAGTAACCGTTTTCCCCAATTTGTACCATGAATGTTGTTAGATTTGGCATCTCTTCTGTATGCTTCACTTGCATGTTAATTTTTGCTTGCGTATATGTTAAAAAATGAATGAAAATAAAGTCAATAACATGTCAATAATGATATGAATAAGGTAATGGTGTTGAATTGGAGGAGGCCCTCAAAACCTTCCACATTTGAAGCAGTGCAGAGTGCAAATTATCTCTTTGGCGCTAGAATATATATAATTTTTGAAATAAATATTATTTCCGTTGTTACTAAATTTGCCTGTTAAAAATGAGAATAGATAATAATAAACTCATGAATAAAAGTGCAAAGCATTTGAAAAAAGGTTGATCTATGACGATTATGGCTGACTGAAGAAAAAGCTAGAAAGAAAAAGGATGTGGCAATGGCTTAGCGAGCAGATAGCAGAGCAGATGCTTTGCTTTGCTTCCTTCCACCATCTTTCTTATTTATTTATTTATTTATTTTGTGTTGTGTATGAGATGACAATAATTGTCATGTGTGTGAAGTGTAGAACTTGCCTAGATTGCACTCACACTCACTCATGCATCAACCATTGATTGGAGTTTGTACCATAAATAAAACACATGCTATTGCTTGTAATTCACAGAATTATTGCATTAACAGGTATTTGCACAAAATATGTCATATTGCTTTGATGATGTTAAAGCCTGTGATCAGTAAGCCCTATGCGCATGTACTTTGTAAAATTTTTAATGTGCTGGTTGACTAGTTGTGTAAATACCAATGTGATTGTGCAAATACGTGGTAGTATATTTGTTCACGTTATTTCATCTTGTATTTCAAGAAATGGGATCCAATTAGAACAATTCAAGACATCATGCTTTGGCCATCTTCTGAATATAGATAAGATTCAGTTTAACGGGCAGATTGTGCATGGGGTTGTGTTGCGTAGAGTAGCGGGGCAGAGTGTGAAAGACTTGGATGGACTGAATTTCTTAATAGGGTGCGACGTTGCTCAGTTCACTCGTTAGGATTTCTGTTTGATCTTAGGGCTTCGTTTTGGGGAAGTGCCTGAAGTTTCCAGTGGAGAAAGTGATGAAATTAGACTTCAGGAAAGATATTTTATAGACGAAGGAATTACATGTAATGCTTTAGAAGAAGCATTTCTGAGGTGCACAGAGGGAGATGACGTCTACTAGCTAGCTCTTGTTTACTTTGCTGAGTTAGTGGTTTTGGGAATGAACAAACATTTGAACATCAATCTAAATTGCCTGACCCTTGTAGAGGACTTGGATGCGTTCAATAGGTATCTATGGAGTTCGGTGTCGTTTGACAAAACCCAAGACAGTCTGTTTTCTGCACCAACAAAGTATGTGAAAAGCTTTGAAAATGAAGAGGGAAGAGGGAAGGGGAAAAGTAAGGTAACCGGAACAAGGCGGAGAAATGAGAATGGCAAGAAGGATAACCATGGTGAAGTGCAAAAGGGTGGCTGAAGTTTTAAAGGTTTCACGTATGCTTTCTAGGTACATGGTAATAATGTTCATGTCATTATGTTTTGTTGACTTTAAAACTTAAATAATAACTTGTGTTCTGTGAATTGTGTAGATTTAGGTATATGAATTAATTCCTAGAATGTTGGACCTGAATTACTGCAAGGTTGTTGATCAGATAGCTCTCCCGCGTATTTTGCGATGGAGAACTACTACGTCTGTTCCCGAGATGAGAAAGTTGAACAATTATTTTTTCCAGAGCAAAGAGGTTTGGTTTGCAGCCTTTAGAACTATTTATAAGATTCAATGAAATTATGAAGTAGAATGATTGCATATGACTCTTATCTGTTTTCTGAAATAGTCAGTTCAGTTGCGGGCGCTATGTCCAAGTGAAGAGGAAATGAGACAACTATATTGGAGTTGGCCACAGGATCGCCCTACTGTTGTCTCGGCAGAATCAATTCCTTCTTCATGTGCTGACCTTGATGAGTTGAATAAGGCGGTAAACTTGTTGAGGTCCGAGTTGTTTCAAGTAAAGCGGGAAAATGACGTCCTTGAGTTAAAGGTCATACGGATGGAAAAAATTTTGGACCATTGTTTAGGTCCTCATTTTGAGCAGGAAGTGAGAAGGGACATAGCTTTACTGAAAGAGAGGACGAATCGTTGTGTCGTGTCACATCTATTTAGGGGATATGAGGAAGTGGATGGCATGCAATGGGATGAAGGGCCAAGTAACAGAAATGAGAGAGAGGAAAATAAAGAAGAGGACATTGAAGGGGGTGAAGGGCCAAATAACAGAAATGAGGGAGAGGAAAAGGAAGAGGAAGAGGAGGGGATTGAAGGGGGTGAAGTGCCAAGAATGAGAAATGAGGAAGAGGAAAAGGAAGATGAGGGGATTGAAGGGGGTGAAGTGCAAAGAAAACCAAGGGAGGCAGATGAAGCTCAAAGGAAAAGAAGTGAGGGAGAACAAGTGAAAATAAAAAGCAACAAAGGAGAGGAAGCGCAAAGAAAGAGCATTGAGGGAGAGGAAGAACTGCAAAGAAAAACCATTGAGGGAGAGGATCCGCAAAAAAGAAGAAGGAAGTGAAAACATAGAGAAGTGAGGAAAAGGAAGTGCAAAGAAACCAATGTGAGGAAGAGGATGATGAAGTTATGTTGGTTGGAGATGACATTGGCAAGAGCACGGAGGGGACAAAGGTTGAGTTTACTCTCGGGGACATTGATTTGGATCAACCTACAGCTGTGTTATCTCAGTTGAACATTTGGTTGAATGATGAAGGTCAAGGTGTGGAACAAGAGGTCCAATTACGGAAGAGGAAGAGGATTATTACTATGTGGAAGATCGTTGAAGCTAGTGAAGTGGTTCAAAAAAATTTGCCAAAGACAACCCGACGTTAGACGTTAGATCCAATGAAGGCGATTCCGCATAATGATATGGTGAAATTGCTGAAACTTTGTTGGGAATGGCCCCATAATCCAAAGTAAATCCTTTGTTTTTTGAGATAGAAGGTATGAGTGTATATATTTTTTTAATTGGTGTGTTTTAAAACTTTTTTATATTCATAGTTTGGTGATGCAATTTGGCGACGTGGAAGCTGAGATTGAATTCTTCGATTCCCTCGTCAAAGCTGACGGTTGGCTGAAAGGAGATGTAAGTTTAATTGATTATGCATTTGTTTGAATGTACATAGATTATGAGATTGACAAGGAAAACATGTGCAGCACATTGATTTGGGCTTGTATCTCATCCGGAAGCGACAACAACAGTTGGAGGAAGTAGAAATATCGGACTGGACAACGACCGATGTATTTTTCAAGGTATGTGATGCAGGATGCATAGGACCTAAATTGTTTAGTTTCCTAATTGATTTGTTAGTTTCCTATATTCTTTAGTTTTCCAAATCCTAATAGGATTTCTAAGTTAGTTTTCCAAATCCTATTAGGATTTCTAAGTTTCCTATTTTATTAGGAATAGAATTTCTGTTTTACCTGAGGATTTTAATTCTATTGTCTCTAGGTTGTAGTTTGTTATAAATACCACTATGTAGTTCTTTAGAATTCAGATTTGAATATTGATTAAACATTCCTTTAAACTCTCTGATTTCTGCCTGCATTCTACTTTTCATTCCCTTCAGCTTTTCTCATCTATTCTGTCTTATTGCTCTAAGTGTTTAAACTAACACACCCAGGGCTGTGCTACATCAGTATGGCATAGGCCTTGACCAAATGCTGTTAATAATTACAAATTATCCATACTTACTTTGTGGAGGTATTTAACCATTGATTGTTTTCTATTTCATAGAATCACATCCATACTTGTTTTGCGGATAATAAAAGGAAAAAAGAGCAAGTTGGGTGGAAAATTAGAAGCAGTTTAGTGAACGTTGTAAATAGCAAGGTTCCGGCGTGTGAATTGGATTGGCAGAACACGTATAAGGTGTATGTACCTTGTATGTTGCCAAAATATAAGCATTGAGTGGCTCTAGAGATTGATCTAATTTAGTGTGAAATCAAAGTCTACTATTCAATGGTTTCACTCATTCCAGATCAGAGCTTAAAGAAAGAACTCGGCCCCCTGTCAATTACGATTCCAAATCTTCTGAATACCCTTGACTTTTATGAAGAAGGTGTTTACGCGAACGAGTGCACCCGATATTGGTGGTGTCCATGGCCAATACATCGTGTGGATGTTCCACAACAGACTAATCAATGAGGACAATTTTTTATTTAATTTTATTACTTTAATTTGTCAATTACGTGAGAATGTCATTAGTTGAATTGATCGAGTTCTTGTTTTGCTTCAGAGGCGATGTGGTATGTTCGTGTTGAAGTACATTGAGTTGTTGAGTGCTGAGATTCCCTTAACTACTTGCACCTCGCAGAACATGCCATTTTTTCGGTTGAAGTTGGCTGCAGAAATTGCACGGGGAGATGCTTACATGCCATGATATCGGTTGAACTTGGTTTAGGCACATGATGATTAAATAAGTTTTGGGAATATCCAATTTCAAAGTCATGTAAATACACAATAAAGACCCACGGGTCCTTTTCGAATTTTACCCTTGAATTCTTCTTCGTCTTTCTCAATCTTAGTGTATTTGTGTACAGAAATTTAGATTTAAGTTATTGGACAATAACAATTAGAACCAAAATAGTGGCAAATATTATAGCGGATGCATGCTTTCATTTCCATTAGCGTGATATTACGCTATGTTTATTCTCATATTGTGCGAAATGTATATGGAGCTGGATGCAGAGCATAGAAAAATGAAGAATCTGAAATGGAGATGTTGAGGGTTGGTGAGGAGAAAAGTAAATGGATCTGTAAATCTATTGCACGTGGGCAATCTAAATGGATAGGCAGATGCGTTTTTGAAGTTAGACACATATCATTCTCATACATAGAATGTGCATATAGAGTGTAAAGTTTTTTTTTATGTAATGAAACAAACATCGGTGTAATATTGGCCTAACTCCTTCACGACATTTACATAACCTCAACCAAACTGCATTGAATTGGGATTTGAAGACTGCATATGTGAATTGGGATTTGAAGAATGCATATGTGAATGGGGACTGATGGCTTTTTAAGTGTATTACATCATTGCAAAGTGATATGTCATCATTTATCTAAGCCACCATTCCAAATATCAAATCCCAATCTTTAAGCCATTCAACATGCCTTGACTTAATCGCAATGGGTTGCATCTTAATAAAGTAATTTTGTAAGGGAAATAGGCGGCTATGGCCTCGCCTCCAATATTTTATTCAATCATGCCCTCTTTATGAAAACACATGAAAAAATGTCCCCAGGTGCAATACTCTAAAAACTCTCTATTGGTTCCGCACTGCCTCTCGGGTTTGAATCCCTCTCTCCTTTATAATCGGTTAATAAATTGGTTGATTTTCTTTATTTTATTGATTTTGAGCAGCTGAGTAGCATAAAAGTAATGTATATTGGTGCGTCTATATTGCATGTCTGTTGGGTCTATATTGCTTATCTATTGCGTGCATATCTTACATTTATTGCGTCTGTATTGATTTGTATTGCTTACGAAGGAAATAAATAACAATACACAGGCAACAGACAAGCAATATACACACAATAGACATAAAATATACACGCAATAGACATGCAATATACATCAGTCCCCAATTACATCAACCATAAGGAAGTCCTATTGAATAGGAAATTCTACTTAACAGTTGTTCTTCCTACTAAAACAAAGAATAATGACCGTTTTCCCCCTCAAATCTAACTTGAATCCTATTTTTGCTCTTAATAAACATGCAATATTAGAGCAATAACATGCAATATACATGCAGTAAACACTCAATCAACTTTCAATAAACCTTCAATATCGGTTCAATAACATGCGAAATACATGCAGTTAGCAATCATTAAACCTTCACTAAACATGCAAACAATCAATAAATCTTCAATAAACACTCAATATCGGAGTAATAACATGCGAAATACATGCAGTTAATAAACTTTCAATAAACACTCAATTACATCAATCATAAGGAAGTCGTATTGAATAGGAAATTCTACTTAACAGTTGTTCTTCATACTAAAACACAGAATAAGGACCGTTTCCCCCCTTAAATCTAACTTGAGTCCTATTTTTGCCCCCAATAAACATGCAATATTGGAGCAATAACATGCGATATACATGCAGTAAACACTCAATCAACTTTCAATAAACCTTCAATATCGGTTCAATAACATGCGAAATACATACAGTTAGCAATCATTAAACCTTCACTAAACATGTAAACAATCAATAAACCTTCAATAAACACTCAATATCGGAGTAATAACATGCGAAATACATGCAGTTAATAAACCTTCAATAAACTTTCAATATCATGCGATTTACATGCAGTAAACAATCAATAAACAATCTATATACACTGAATAATTATGCAATCTTCAAAAAAAAGGTATTGTCTTATTATTGCATCGTATTGGCCCTGTATTGTCATTTTATCGTCTTCGTATGACTTTATTTTTTTAAAGTAAGTCTAGGAAAAATTTTACTGGGTTTCAGACAAATAAATGCTTTTGTTTCAAACAATAATTTAAACTCAATGTCAATCCACCTATTTGAATAACAAAAATTACAAATTGGGTTTGAAAAGTCATTGGTGGTGCGTGCAACATGTGTTTTTGGGGAGAACTTTTATAATCCTTTAACCGTGCACTTAATTGGTTATTAAAAGAACAAATAATATGACAATTGATACAACTAATAAAACTAATACCAAGTCCTTAATGGACTTCAGCATATTAAGCATTGTAGCATCATACGTGTCAGCTTGCTGATCTGCTTGGCGGAGGTTACATCAACCCATTCGAATCCACTGCAACTGGTGGCTCCTTAATTGCAGGCATTATATATGCAAAATAATTCTGTCAGAGTTAGACATAGGTTTTTGTTTTTCACCCACATACATATTCTGAAAATGAAAACCTACATATGAGGTAAGACACTTCCAAAATGGCTTCCCTCGATTTTTATCTGATTTTGAAACCCGAAGCACCATTGTAGCTCCACAATACTGACACTTCTTTGTTTGAGCGGGAGATAAAGACGAAGACATGTTGAATCTTCTCACTTCTACCTCTTCTCACTCAAATCTTCTCACTGAAACTTTCGGACTCATACCTTCTCAGTCATACCCGTTCACTCATAACCCTAAACTTCTCACTCAGCTCTCTCTCATCTCTACCAAAATTAAATTATATCCTTCTTTTCTGTGTGTGGGTGGGTTGGTCTCGATCTGGACACTTGTACCGTCAGAATTGTGACACCTTTTACTCCTAAAAGCGATATATTATTTCACTACCAAATATTAATCTTAAAATTGAGGGGACACTGTTTTAAATATATTATTTTCTTTATATTTCATTAAGGCAACTAGTTGGATAAGAATCCGTCATTTACTAGGGGTAGTGTGGTGTGGAAAAATGAAAAAGTATCTGATGGGACCTTCTGTCACTAGTCAGTAATCCATCACATTTGTATCTAGGGGTGGTTGCGGTTCGGTAACAGTGAATTTTTACTCAAACCGCAAACCGACCGACTATTTGCAGTTTGGTGATTTTTGAAACCGCAAACCGACCGCGTTTTGCGGTTTACCGCATTGCGGTAAACCGCAAAATTCGATTGGTTACCGCGAATTAGCGGTTTAAAACCGCAAGTTCTCAAGCATTCACAAAAATATAAATTCACAACCTAAACAAATAAATACACAACCTCAATTTCTCAAACATATATAAATTCACAATCTCCTCAACTTCTCAAGCATTCACAACCTAAGAAAATTAAAGTTACAATTTCAAGCATTCCAATTAAGGTTAAACTTCTCAAGCATTCCAATTCCAAATTCTTTAAAGTTACAAACCAAAAGGAAAATGCAAAGCAAAATGAATTAAAGTCACAACCAAGAAGAAAAATCCAATTCAAAGTTAATTAAAGTTACAAATTAAAAGGAAAATGCAATGCACCAATATTATAAACTAAAGTTACAAACTCAAGTGTTGGTGGTGAGTGGATTTGAAGAACCCCGTTGTGTTGTTTGAACACCAATATTATTTACAAATAAAACAATATAGTTTAGTACATTTTATTATAAGAAGAAACATAAATAACATTAGTATAAATAAACTAATTACTTACAAGTTGTCATATGTTCCATTTCCTTATAGAATTCAACATCATCATCCGTGCGGCTATATTTTGCGGTTTGCGTTAACCGCAAGTTTTGAAAATCAAATACCGCAACTGCAACCGCAAATGCGGTTCGGTTCTTAATACCGCAAATGCGGTTCGGTTTCCCGTGATTGCAGTTTCATTGCGGTAAATTATCGATTGATTTTTGCGATTTTTCGATTTTTCGGTTTAAAATGCCACCCCTATTTGTATCAATGAATTTAATGGCGGGAAAAGCCTAACAATGACTATGGAAATAGGTTATTAATTGACTTTTGGACGGTCTGACTTCCTTTGCATTTCGATGACATTTTCCCTTTGCCTGTCTTATGTTTTGGGTGTTGGGTTCAGTTTCTTTAAAAAGGATCAACTTGGAAAAACCCCAAGGAAACACCTTTTCAAAACAGCGTAAACAGAAACTAAAACAAACCCAAAACTCCGTATATCCTCATTTCTCCCCTCTTGCAGTCCTCAAATCGTTTTATTCCAAAAATATTTCAACGAATTCGAAACATTACACTACAGTCGGAGGAAAGAGAAGAAAGCATTTCCATCTGGATGTGCCTCAAGCCTTTATCCCAGAATTAGCTTGGTTTAAAGTAATGTTATACGTGGCAACCCAATCATCGAAAGATCTCTTTCGTATGACATCTGTGAACCCATTGTTCAATACGTTGGCAAACACTCCACAAGTGTGGAACACCATTTCAATGGAAAAGTACCAACACCATCCTAACTGGTACTATGCCTCAACGCAGGTCCGGCATTTCGTGGAACAATGCAGGGCTTGCGAGAACTCTGAGGCGATATTTAGAGAAGCGTTCGACGCGCTTTTCGCACGGTAATGTGGAACCATTGTCCGGGATGCGCGTTGCAGCCACGGTAGGCCATATGGAAGCGGCATATCTAGTTGGACTACTTGGCATGTCCAGAATTGGTCAGTCAAAAGAGAATGCATTAGAATTCTTGTGTTCTTTGAATCAACGTAACAACATTGATATGAAAGGAACAAGGGATGCTTTGAGACGAAGATTAAGTGGAATTTTCTCTGTTGGAAGACATATCGTAGATATGTTTCACTATGGGAAGATTAAGTTCAATCAGTGCAGCGCTTGTAACAACAACGACTGGTGTTTTGTTATTCCAGGCTGGCCTAGTGAAGAAAAGATCAATCCTGCCTTCTGGACTTGTTGCAATCGATGCAAATGGCACCGTGAGAGTATTTTTTAGTTCAAGGTGATGTGTGTCTATGTTGTGTCAGGGAATTCATACCCTTATAATTAGTTGTAATATGTTTCTACGGTTTTTATACGTGTCTGTGTTCTACAAATGTTGTTTCTATTTCATGTTTTAATCTATTTTGTCAGGTGTTTGTGCTATCTTAAACCGTTTTATATATAAATGTATAATATATGTTATATAGTGGAATTATTACTGACATAATTGACGGCTACGAATGACATTTTACTGACACATATATTTTGCACAACTGCAATCTTAATATTTGGTAAACGAAAACGCATGCATGAAGTGAGTATGTGTATTTTTACCGGTTCTTGGGAATGATATTTTCCTACTTAGCACATCCCAAATGATTTGGTTACACGTTTCTTAAGCAAAACTTGAACAGTGAAAGACTTTGAATAATTATTTCCTGATGTTGTAGGATGGATGGCTTGTATATTTCCATTTTATGTTTGAAAACATTCCCTAAACCTAAAAAAGAAAAAACATTAACAAATTGAAGAAGAGAGAAACTGATTAGCATTAGAAATGGTTTATTCGCACGGAAAATAAAAATAAAAATAAAAATTTAGAGTAAATATAATTAATAAATGTACAAGCTAAAAAGTAATATAACAATAATAATACAAATAATTTAGGATAAATAATAATAAAATACTAATGTAGCGTAACCATGAAACAGGGAATTCAGGAGGAAGATGAAGTCTCAATGAGCTCGTAGCAATTTTCGGAACATTATTGTGATTTTTGTGTATTTAGTTATGAATTTTCTAAGAAAAAGTCATAAAATAATAATTTATGGTAAAAGGTAAGGATGTGGCCATGTTCACTGACGCACACTTGTCAAGGGTTGAAATGTGAGGGGCTGAGATCGCGCCAGGTGTCCATTTGGCAATTATTTTAGCTTTTTTAGTGCAAAAATCTTTGAAAAAAGATAATAAATAGTAGAAAAAATCCTAAAAATGTCCTGAAAAATACCCCCGCCTCCTTGTGACGTTATAAAATTATGAAACCCATAAATCATCCATTTCGCAATGAAAACATTCAAATTGGTTTACATAACTCACTTTTCTCTTAACCCTAAGTATATATGTTTGTTAACTTTAACTTCAATAACCTACTTCAACAAGCATCTCTCGTTAATGTTCGGAACTGCTTTTTAAAATGCGAAACCACGAATCGGAGAATTCAGAAAGGGAGATGGAGTCTCAATGAGCTCGTAGCAATTTTCGGATCATTTTTCTGATTTTTGTGTATTTAGTTATGAATTTTTTAAGAAAAAGTAATAAAATAATAATTTAGGGTAAAAGGTAAGGATATGGCCATGTTGACTGATACACACTTGTCAAGTGGTGAAAGATGAGGGGGTGAGATCGCGCTAGGTGTCAATTTGGCAATTATTTTGGCTTTTTTAGTGCAAAAATCTTTGAAAAAATGTAATAAATAGTAGAAAAATCCTAAAAATGCCCCGAAAAATATCCCCGCCTCTTTGTGACGTTATAAAACTATGGAACCCATAAATCATCCATTTCGCAATGAAAACATCCAAATTGGTTTACATAACTCACTTTCCTCTTAACCCTAAGTATATATGTTTGTTAACTTTAACTTCAATAACTTACTTCAAAAAGCATCTCCCGTTAATGTTCGAAACTGCTTTTTAAAATGCGTAACCACGAATCGAGGAATTTTAGCAAAGGAGATGGAGTCTCAATGAGCTCGTAGCAATTTTCGGATCATTTTTCTGATTTTTGTGTATTTAGTTATGAATTTTCTAAGAAAAAGTAATAAAATAATAATTTAGGGTGAAAGGTAAGCATGTGGCCATGTTGACTAACACACACTTATCAAGTGGTGAAAGGTGAGAGGGTGAGATCGCTCCAGGTGTCCATTTGGCAATTATTTTGGCTTTTTTAGTGCAAAAATCTTTGAAAAAAGGTAATAAATAGTAGAAAAATTCTAAAAATGCCCCGAAAAATACCCCCGCCTCCTTGTGACGTTATAAAATTATGGAACCCATAAATCATCCATTTCGCAATGAAAACATCCAAATTAGTTTACATAACTCACTTTCCTCTTAACCCTAAGTATATATGTTTGTTAACTTTAACTTCAATAACCTACTTTAACAAGCATCTCCCGTTAATGTTCAGAACTGCTTTTTAAAATGCGTAACCATGAATCGGGGAATTCAGCAAGGGAGATGGAGTCTCAATGAGTTCGTAGCAATTTTCGGATCATTTTTCTGATTTTTGTGTATTTAGTTATGAATTTTCTAAGAAAAAGTAATAAAATAATAATTTAGGGTAAAAGGTAAGAATGTGGCCATGTTGACTGACGTACACTTGTCAAGGGGTGAAAGGTGTTGGGCTAAGATCGCGCCAGGTGTCCATTTGGCAATTATTTTGACTTTTTTAGTGCAAAAATCTTTGAAAAAATGTAATAAATAGTAGAAAAATCCTAAAAATGCCCCGAAAAATACCCCTGCCTCTTTGTGACGTTATAAAACTATGGAACCCATTAATCATCCATTTCGCAATGAAAACATCCAAATTGGTTTACATAACTCATTTTCCTCTTAACCCTAAGTATATATGTTTGTTAACTTTAACTTCAATAACCTACTTCAACAAGCATCTCCCGTTAATGTTCGGAACTGCTTTTTAAAATGCGTAACCACGAATCGAGGAATTCAGCAAAGGAGAATCATCCATTTCACAATTACAAATTCAAAAATTGTTTACATAACTCACTTTCCTCTTAACCCTAAGTATATATGTTTGTCACTTTAACAAGTATATTTCCTTAATATTCGTTATATAATTTGTAATAATACAATAATTAGTTTCCTTTCATATATAAGGATGTAAAATTATCTGTTTTGGTTATAATAATGTACATATATAATAAATGCACCACTACTTCAAAGTCATCATTGGAACTGCGCATGCGCCTAGAGTTTTGAAGACGTCAGAGATATTCAATAAGTTGTCCATATGCACCTGCACCTAGAGTTTTGAACACGTCGCCAGTATTCAATAAGTTGTCAATATGACGCTGCATTGGGAATCAGTAATATATTTTCTATCATGTCCAATGTCACAAACATATAATATAAAGAAATAAAGTAATAGTAGGAGATAAACCAGTACAAAAAACAATATATAACTTGTACAAAATAATGCCATAACCTTGTCACAAAAGCACTCACACATGCTTTTCCATAAACCTTACCCTAACATATAATACAAAAAATAATATATAACTGGTACAAAATAATGTCATAACCTTGTCACAAAAGCACTCACACATACTTTTTCATAAACCTTGCCCTAACATATAATACATAAGGACAACATTGCATATGATGCAACCATGTCCAAATCTGATACGTGATCACAAAAAAATGGACATGGCAGCAACATATGACTGAAGTAGATGGGCACTTTGCATCGTGTTATCGTAATTAAAGACATCAAAATATTAAGGTTGAAATCTTCTATAGTAGTAAGCATCAAAATGGGTTTGAAGCAGAGTTTAACGAAAATTCCAATTCCTCTGATTTGCCTCTACTCAAACACGATAACCAAAATAGTTACTTCCCTTGCTGAGTATATTTGTTAACATCGGAAACGGTAATAGATGACCAATCAAACCCGGGTACGACGAGTTTTGCATAAGACCGGAAGTAGTCGAATCCAACTTGTATCACACGCTTCTTTGACTCCATTGCATTAGATGAGTTCTTATATTTTTGAACAGCTACACTCCGAAGTTGTTTGTGTCTACGCTTCATGCGCTGCAACTTCGCTCTATCCAGATTGGCCTGCCTTTTGTCATCTTCAATTTGGCCTTCAACAAATTCGGCCTTCAACAAATTCCAAACGTGCCCTTGCCCTTTGGATTTCATCACCAAGTTGAAGATGCTTCTCCTTCCAGAAAGCAAGAAATCTTTCAGACTCAAAACTTCCAACGAAATGGTCATTCTGTCTAGGAATGTGACATTGCTTGTCTGGTGACTCACTTGTGTTTCGAAGGCGGTCTTTGTTTGGAGGGGTGTTTATTATGCTCACATCAAACTTCGTTAGTAAATCCATTCAATGGGGGGAGAGAGTTTCTGTGGAGGACAGAGTTTCAGTAGATGAAGACAGATTCGGTGGAGGAGTGAGTTTTTTGTGGAGGGAGAATTTCTATGAAGAGGGTGATACTAATACCAATAAAAAAGGGTTCCTGTATAAAAAAACATTTGGTTGACAATATATAAATTAAAAAATGTCTTATACAATCTAACTAGTTTGGTTAGTTTGGTTGGGTTCACTAACTAGATGTCACTTCCATTGAGTTATTTCAACCACTACCAGTGGTGTAAGGAGAGTCTGAGGTTGACATGCTTGAAAAGCAAAACCTGACACCTCTTTTTTTAAAATTGAAATAAAATACATATGTTGACTACACGCAAGCTTTGGTATGTTGGTCTATAAAGCTATGTTCCATTTCTCAAACTAAATTGAATATGCAATCCTCATCCTCTAAAACAAATAGGATTATTCAAGCATGTCAACCTCTTCAGCGCCAACAACACAATCGAAGATGAAAAATTGGAGTTGCATGTTCCATTTCCACGTTGTACTCGCCGACCCCTTCCATTTTCAACATCATTTGGGAGTGAGAGGGACTCCGATGATCCATTAGAGGCAATAGACGCAGTCAGTACTAAGCTGGATTATAATTCAAGACTGATCAATTCATGGCATGAGAAATGTGTTGAAGACGAGGCCATTTTGGTTGATCTTAACATTAAAGTGAACAAAGCGTTTTCCCAAAAGAACAAGTACTTGAAGCTGAGTCATAAAAGGAAGCTGAAAGCTGAGGAGTTGGATATAGTAATGAATGATGAAATTAAAGGTTGTTTGATGAACCATATGCGATGCAAAGAGCACCACAGTGAACTGGAGTTGGCATTCAATGAAAGATTCAAAAAATTCCGAGCATTCGCGGCAACTACTCATACAAGTTATAATTGGGACTATGTGTCCCCTGATGCTGTGAGAGAGATACTAGTTGATGGTGGTGACATGAATGAGCATAAGCACGTCAAAGCTGCTCGGAAGAAGCCGACCGATACGACTAAGTGATTGCGGCTACAGCTGTTCTGTTGGTTGGGGGTGATCGTGGTATTGCACAAATTAGAATGATATTCCCTTAATGTCATTATGCAATATAAAATAATACAAATATCATTTTCATTTTCTTCATATATAATTATTGGGACTATGTCTTGCAAGTCGTCATGTGTTTCTTCTGTCTAACATTATATTTTGCGGATATGAAAATATTATTCAATAAACAGTCAATATCACAGCACGTTGGAAATCAGTAAAGCCCCATTATCATGACACGTGAGTTATAAGTAAAATACAATGTGTTATATATTGTTTAATGAATAGTTTATGGTTTATGTATATATAATAAAATTCCAAATATTGCTGAATATTTATTTTGTCTATATCACTGGGGACATGAGTGACCATAAGTACGTGAGACCTGCTAAGAAGAAGCTGACCAATACGACCTAGTGATTGTGGCTACCGTTGTTCAGTTGATTGGGGAGATCGTGGTATTGCTAAGAGGGAGCACATAAAATGCTTTGCAATCAAATTTTATTTTGTGTGTGGAATTATGAGTAGTTCAAATGTTAGTGTACCCTTTAATATTATCCAACCATTCGAAATGTGATTAGCTGCAATGTACTTTTTTACACGTTGCTTTCTAATCTTTCTGTTCCAACAAAGTGCTTCAAGTATCCTTCAGTTACGAATGTTTGCAAAATCGTGCACCTAATAACCAGTCAAGTTCAGATCTTAATCACCAGTAAAACACTAGAACATAACATTCGCACAAAGTGAGTGCTGCTAGAAATGATACGTGCTGCTGGAAATCATTATCTGCTAATAGAAACAACAGCTGGCTGCTAGAAATGCTGCATTAGCCTGTCATATAATCAATGAATCTCTGTTAAAACATAATTCACCATAAACTACCCATTTTACAAGGTAAAAGTCATTGCTTCTTCACATAAATTAAAATTTGATGCTTTATCTAATGTCTATGAAAATTTTTAAATAGGGAGAAGACGTAAAATTAACATGTGTCCAAATTTTATGCAAGAATGAAACCAAGCAAATTTTCATTTCAATTATCAATGGACATAGTAAGAGCTCATCGGTGGACATGAACAAAAAAATAATAATACCAAAACTGCATCTAGAAAACTTCACCTGATCATTAGTCTTCATAATAACCAGGCTTCGTATAATAGAAACCTAAATCATTGAGTTGGTCCGTGCATCCTGTAAAATTCGTCGAATAATGGATCACTAAGATCTATTGGAGTTGATTCGTCATTGTTCGACGGTGATGTCCTGCATAAACATCAAACAGAAGCACATAAGAACTTTACATATTCAAATTTTAGGTCTTATTATAAATAATGTTAACATCTTACGGTGTGTTCAAATTTCTTGGGCATTGTCTTCTATCATGACCAATATGTCCACACTCCCGACAGTGTCTAATCCCTCGCTTCATTGCCTTTTCCTTTGCTCCCGTTACTCGTTTCGACCCTCCATTGCACCTTACTCTCTTATGGTCTTTCATATATTGTGTTTGAGAGCTGTACCCTCCAACTTCGTTATTACTTGGTTCATCCTTCAACAACTTCAACTTCACCCGCAAACTTTTTAGAGTCTCTGACAGTAGCTCACATCCTTCTTCACACATTAATGCATCCTCAACCACATCTGAAGCAAGTTGGGACATTGTACTCCGCTTTGTTAAAAGACCAGGATCTGTAGAGTCTTTAATTTCGTTGCCATTTGCATCGACACCAATCCAGATTTCGCAGTTTTCTTCCACCTTTTCAAAATGTATTTATCGGGCATATATTCAATCTGGTCCCTTCTGAACAATGCTAGGATGTGCTTGCAAATAATTCCAACAAATTCAAATCTTTTGCAACTACACGATGCGTGGTCAGAATCTTTGACATATACGACTTCTGCCACTCTTGTTTCCCAATTTTTCCTTTCGCTCACATTAAAGACAACTTTAGAAGTATCCTCTGTTTTCAGCTCTAGGAAACATATTGTACTTTGTATTAGTTCTTGCTCAAACTTTTGAAACATTGTCCTTGTGTACAAGGTAGCCATTTGCTTGTTCATTGGCATTGGTAGAATACATTGAGCCGCTTCAAATGCATCTACGTGATCAGCAACTAACTCTTTTTGACGTTGATGAGAAAGTGCCCTCTCAAATCTTATTACGAAATCCATCAACGAATTTCTCCTTGATATGTATTGCTTGAAGAAACCATGAGAATATTCCGCTCTTTGACTGCTTGACATTCTAGCGGCAAAAAAGTGTCGTGCGTAGGCTGGAACTCAAGATTCCCTTAAATCAAACATTGAACTTAGCCATAGATGGTCAGTCAAACCAGCCTTTGTAACCACAATATTCTATTTTGCATCAAACTCATACTTATTGTCAGTATCCCATATGGCTTTCTGGAATTCACGTCAATACTCCTTATAAGCAGAATGTAGTAACTTAACAGAGAACTTTGATGTGATGTGTCATATGTAAAGTCGATGAAATGTAGTCGGAAAGGCTATTGAAACCACTCTACTTATTGCCGCATCTTGATCTGTAATGATCGTTTTAGGTTCGCCACCTGGCATGGCTTTCTTAAACTCCTCAAACATCCAAATAAACGACTCAGTCGTTTCCTTGCTCAAAAATGCGCATGCTATGACAATTGTTTGACCATGATTATTAACTTCCAACATTGGTTCAAATGTCAAGTCGTATCTATTCGTGTTGAATGTGGTATCGAATACAACAACATCTCCATAAAACCCGTACGCCCGTCTAGAAGTTGCATCTGCCCAAAAACATCGACTAAACCTGTTATCGCCATCTCCCTCAATCTTGAAATAAAAAGCCTCATTTTTTTCTGTTCAGCCATAAAATACTCGGTCACTAGTTCAACATCGTGGTTCCTTACCTTCCCATTCGCACTACATTCAAGATTGTAGATATCCTTTTTTATAAAATCGATTTTATCCATTCCTCCAGATTGCACCTCGAAAATACTTACCTTCTGATTAATGGGAATATTAACCGAACCAAACTGTTTTGTGAGTACTTTTGTAGAGTCTAAAATACGACGATGTGATCTCAGTAAATGCATTCTTCCTGAGGGTGTCATCTTATGATTGTGTCCCTCTGTAAAAAGAGAGATGATATACTTCTTGCTCCCATGTGTCTTCACAACCACAATCTTAGCTTTGCAATTGCATCTACTTATTTCCCGCTGTCTTTTTCTCTCCCGAGTTTCATCCTTTTGGTATGCACCTTGTTTGCAACATACAAATTCTTTTCTCAGAATCTCTTTCTTATTTTTTCCCCAAAAGCTGGAATGAAGTCGAATACCAAAGCCAGCCAAGAATGCATATCTATTATAGAAATTATAAATGAGGTCAAGTGAGTTGAACTTCATCCCAACTGCTGGTGTTTCCTCATTTCTTACTTCAGGAATGTAAACCCTCCCATTAGCTGTTACAGAGTCATCACTCTCTGAGCCCCCAGACATTTTATCCACGTATATTATTGATCTACTTCTATATTACTGCATAGCAAATGTTAATTCATTAATCAATCATTACTGCATCACAACTTATCAATGCATTCCACTTACACAAAACATTGCCCAAATTGACACAATACACGCATAGCCTAGCTTGTTGGATTCTGATTACACAAAACACAAGCAAAATTTAATATACAAATTTATAAATAAACCCAATCCTAGACATGTATTTATAAAAAAATCTAAGTACTATTTAAACATAGAAACACACCTAAAATTAACCCCAAAGTCAACTTTTTGGGTGTGTTTATAAATGGGTTTTGAGTGTGTGTAATGATGGGTTTTGGGTGTGTTTATATGTTTAAATAGTGCTTGGGTTTTTTTATAATTTCAACCCCCATTTTGGGTGTTTTAGTGAAACTCCCAATTTAATAATAGTTACATCATCTCTTGTGAAATAATCTGGAAAAAATAACATTAGAACCAACATGTTCAACTAAGAACTCAAATGTAATTCAAACCAGCAATTACAGAACTTCACCCAATATCCTCTCCAAATGCTTACTCCTAATGTCATTAAGCCTAAGTTTAGGATCTTTTACCTACATTTCATAATTTTCCAACCCTCCTTAAAAAAAAAATAATCAACTAAGTATATTGAATATTTATAAGGAAATGACGCATTATTGATAGCAGATCAAATGACGCATTATTGATGCCACAAATGACAAATTTCTCACCCTCACAAAAAACAAATCAAATCCAACAAAATCAATCCAGTAAGAGTGAATTTACCTCTCAAAGTCAATCGGGAGCTCCGAAGTCAGTCAGCTTGAGAGAATGTGGTGGACATTAGATAGGATTCTTTCGTAGTGGAGACCTCATCTCTACCAAAATCGAGGAACAACTGCAGCAGCACGAAAAAGAGATATGCTACTTTGCTTTCATCCGAATCTCTTCTGCTGAACGAAAAAGAAAAAGGGTTTTCACTTGAATCATAGAATTAAAACAGGGCAATAGCTAGGTAAAAGCCATTAATCGTCATACCGAGGATACCATAGATCGCAGGCCTCCCAAGGAGCTGATGACAATGGAGCGATTATGGAGTTTGGGAGCTTTGGATCTTTCTAATTGTGGATTTGCATTACATTAAAAAAAAGAGGATTGTGTTCTTGAGTTTTTCACAGAGAGGGGAAAATCTTCAGCTGAAGTTGGGTTTCCAAACGGGTCAGATTTCAACCCGATTCTACATGCACCCTCTTTTAAAAACTCATCCAACGGCTCTTACATACCCCTCAAAAAAAACCCCTTATAACTTTCCACCCACTATAGAACCACTCGTTTTGGTTTGTTTACGCATTTGGGCTGGTGTGCATATGTAGTTGGAGCTTGCAACCAAACGAAAGTAACTGAAAAAACTGTAGCAAAAGACCATTGGGCTATTTGTGGGGCTCAAGAAACTTCCAATTGAAAACACAACGACATGGCCCCAGCCCCAGCCCAAGTAACCGTCGCCGAAAATTGACCTTTCTCAGATCCAACCATCTTCCAACGTTCTATCCTCTTCTCATAATTATGGTCCAATCGGAGAACCACAAAGCAACCTAATCCTTAAACCACTGTACTCGCCACTCACCTCAAAAACCACACTTCTCCAGACGACGCCGTCTCGCCCGCTAACGATCCCAAGAAGCGAGTAGTTAACATTTTCATTACTCTCAGCATTAGGCCAAATCCCAACAATAATCTCACCTTTTTCAACCCAACTTGTTCAAAATCAAACGAATCTCAATCCCTCTCTCTCTCTCTCTCTCTCTCTCTCTCTTTCTCTCCGTCTCTCTCAACTCTCAAACTCTCTCTGCTTCTCCTTCTCCAATGGCTTCCGCAGTGCCCGAAACCCTAAGCCGAGAACAGTATGTGTACCTGGCCAAGCTCGCCGAGCAAGCCGAGCGCTACGAGGAGATGGTGAGCTTCATGGAGAAGCTGGTGGTGGGGTCCACCGCCGCCGGGACTGAGCTGACGGTCGAGGAGCGCAACCTTCTCAGTGTCGCCTACAAGAACGTCATCGGCTCGCTCCGGGCGGCTTGGCGCATAGTGTCATCGATCGAGCAGAAGGAGGAGGGACGCCGGAACGAGGAACACGTGGCGCTCGTCAAGCAGTACAGATCCAAGGTCGAGACTGAGCTCTCGGCCATCTGCGCCGGAATTCTCGAGCTCCTGGAGAAGCACCTTGTTCCATCGGCTTCTACTGGAGAGTCCAAGGTCTTCTACTTGAAGATGAAGGGCGATTATCATCGATACCTCGCTGAGTTTAAAAATGGCGATGAGAGAAAAACCGCTGCTGAGGACACCATGGTTGCTTACAAGGCTGCTCAGGTATTTTCATTTCTTTTTCTTTCGATTTAATTCACTTAAAAACCAAATTTAATTTAGTTTAATTTGGTTTAATTGGATTGGTGTGAAGGATATTGCTTTGGCTGATTTGGCGCCTACGCATCCAATAAGGTTGGGGCTGGCTCTCAATTTCTCGGTGTTTTACTACGAGATCCTTAATTCCTCAGAGAAAGCTTGTAGCATGGCTAAACAGGTTTGGGCTTCCTTTGAGATTCTTGAAGTTATTGGTTTAAAGACTTGTAATTCTTTACTTCTTATGGTATGATCATATGAATAGAAAACACTGGAGTATGTTGAATTTTGAATATGGGTGCGAAAGATCTTTAGGTTGCTTGCCTAGGTATTTGTTAATTTGAAATTAGGGCAGCTTCATTTGTATGGAGGCAAATTAGTAGTGGAATACATAAGCTACAATGGTGTTGCTTACTGTAAAACTCTTTCTGTTAGTTTGAGGATGTTGAAGTAGTTTATTTTACTCAATGTGCTACAAATTTTGCTGTTCTGGACATAATTGACTGAGAAGTAGACTCTTGGAAATGCCTGTTTCTTCCATATTTTGGTCCTTAGCCGCCAATATTTTTCTTTAAAAGCAAAAAGGTATTCTTTTGATTGCATAAATCTTTAGCAGTGCTCAATGACACTCCAACCTAGCCTCTTCCACGGTCTTAAATTCTGAGGGCAAGTGAAATGAAGGGATTACCCATCCCACCACGTAATGACCCTGTTAGCGCCTTTTCCACCTGGGCTGATGCACATTTGCATCATTTATGTTATCCATATTGTATTTATTATCAAAACATATTAGGGTAGTAGATGAATGTGCAGTAAATAGGTAAGATCATCATGTCACTATCTAACCCCTGCAGTAACCAATATTTGGTTTAATCTACACAGTTATAGTTGTTCATCTACATGTATACTATGTAAGTCCTTGTATATTTATCAAGTGTTATTTAGTCTGTGCATTTGTTATTGTTAATTTATATGCATATATATATATATATGTACTTTATATAAATCACTCTTGTTTAATTGTTGCAGTTATTTAATCTACTCCATTTGTTATTGTCTACACTTTTATACATATACTTATTATGTTGTGTATTCAGTCATATTTTAGTAACTAGTAAACCCTTTCTAAGTAAGAGTGTGTATCTGCACACATTATGTTCACCCTAATCAGTCCAAATCTGTATACAGTTAAGTTTCTTCTTTTTTATTTATTGTCATAATAGTAAGCATCTCCTAAAGTTTCATTGGAAGTTTCCATTTTTTCAAACAATTTCCGTTGCTTCTCTTGAGTTTTTACCGCTATCGTGTTTTGGACCTCTGGTATATTTTCCGGACCGATATTTTAGACCTTGGCCTCCAAGACATCACACATTCTTGGATAAGGCACTATAAATTAGCATTTCTAATTTGGTAGGATTTAACTCGCTTCTTCTGAGATGCAATATGCTATTAGGAGACCAAGATTAGCAAGAAGTTGGTTGTGATTATTTATAGTATTTCCATACTTGCTACACCAACATAGTATGATTATTACTTTGGTAGCATGCAAAGTGCATCTTCTATGCTGGAGGCTAACGCTAATGGTTATACTGGACTTTGTTTTTTCTTTGGTGAAGATAAGAATGGACTTTGACTGTCTGGTTGCAAGGATTGCTTGATTGAATTTATTCATTAATTGTTTTCTCTTTCCCTCTTTAGGTTTCTTTTGCTTGCATTTGTAGATGGATAATTGGGAATTATGGATGTATAGATGAGAAGAAGGGAAAATGTTAACTTGGGAATTTTAGATTTTTGTATGGTGTTTTGGCAGTATTAAATTTTATAGACTGTAAGCGGATGAACTCACTTATGTTCTACCCATAAAGAGTTCATTTAGCTAGGAAAGAAGCCAAACTTGACATTGAGTGGCACCAGCTAGCTAGACCAACCAAAAGCAGGAGATACAATTATATTCACTGGGAATAGAATAGTTATGCAGCAATTACAATTGGCCTCAATACCCTATGCATGTTCATCTATGTGACATAGATGCAAAACGTAATTTATGGCATGGACTTCATAGTATGTTAGTGTGATCAATTGTCTGTTGTGTTTTTTAACATTTAGATATTGAAAATCTGCGTCCAAAAATCTTTGGGTAAGGGTTTCATCTCATATGAGGCATATATTCTAGTCATAGGAAAGCTAAGAGCTAATTAATAGTTAGAAAATTTTAGAGGGCAAGTACAAGAATTAGGCCAAAATGCATTTGGTATCAACTAAGAGATAACTTAGGAGGCTACCTAATAATTCCCCTCAAATTCAATGGTCTAGAGAGAACGAGTTTTTGGAATGCAAAAGTACATAAAGGTGCTTGTGAATCCCTTAATGAAGAAATAAAAATCCTGATGGGTTGAAGGAACAAACTGAAACCAATTACTGTCAGAAAGGTATATGGTCACAAATGAAGTGATAAATCAAGCTCAATGTGCTTGGTGCGAGCTTGGAAAACCAGACCAGAAACCATGTTTGTAGCATTGAGGTTACCAAACTAGAGCAGTACCGGATTTGAAATAAGCAAATGGAGCTAATGAGGAAAGGTGGTTAATCCAAAAAATCTTGGCACAAACTTGAGTAAGTGAGCAATGCACTGGAACAAGAGACAGTAGTCTTCTTTTGGCAATACAAAAAATCAGGTTGGGGCCCAAGAAAACTTAGAAACCAGAAGTTGAAGACCGAGAAAACCAACCCAATCAACATTAGAGAAAGCATAAACAGCAACGGTACTAGAAGATGGTCAAAAGTCTAATACAGAATCCAGTGTTACTTTGAGAGACTGTAGAATGTGCTCAATAGCAACAAGATGTAGGGTTCATAGTACACTCATAGATTGAGCAGCATGATGAATTGCAAAGGTGATGTTTGGATAAGTCATAGTCAGCTACTGGAGTAAGCAAACTAAACAATGGTATTCAGTAGTGTCTGAAAGGGTGAGTATGCAAAATTGCAACTTAGTGCTCAAGGGAGTGGTGCCTGTTTGCGCTTTCCCATAACATTTCCTAGTTGCCCGAGATGGAAGGCCTAAATGTAAAGAAGACAACTCAAGGCCTAGAAAATAATTAAGCGTGCCGGGATTCAATATTTAAAATTTGTTGCAGAAAGTGGACATATAGGAGGAAAGCAAAGATGGTGTGTCTCTGGCTATCACAATTTCATCCACATGAGAGTGACATTTAAAAACAAATATGGAGGGATCTGTGTAACCATAGGATGAAAGATTTAAATTGCTGAAACTAGGCATGAGGAGTTTGTTTGGGCCCATTAATAGCCTTGTCAAGCTGGAAAAAAAAAGGTTAGGATGCTGGGATCCACAAACCTAGAGAGATAAAATGTCGGGGTGCAGGAGGCAAGGTGGTGATTAGGAAAACATAATAAGAGGAAGTAACAAATGATGGAGAGAAATTTTGATCAATGGAGGGGGGATTCGAACTTGGGACCTCTTCCAACATTCGAAAGAGAAGTACCAGTAGACAAAGAGCTAGTTGGTTTTATTGTCTATACTTTGTTAACTCCTCATACATGAGCTGATATAACATATCTGTTCCGATTGATGTGATAATCTCTAGATTTCTTAAACTACCTTGCGTTGTATGCAGGCTTTTGAGGAAGCTATTGCTGAGCTTGATACGCTGGGAGAGGAATCATACAAAGACAGCACCCTTATCATGCAACTGCTGAGGGACAACCTCACTCTCTGGACTTCAGATTTGCAGGTCTGTGCTACTTTCAAATTGAGTATTTTTTGCAGCGATTTATGTAGTGGGGATGATATACTGTTTGAATTTTGATGCATGAAGTAAGCAAAAAATCATCAGAATATATTAATTGAAACCTCAAAATCAAGGGTCCAATGTCATGATTTACTGGTTGAATTTTGATGCATAAAGTAGGAAATATATTTATAATGCTCTGTATGACTAAGAAATAAAAAGGGTTTGATTCCCTTGCATGCGTGTGGTCTTTTAGTTTGCAAATTTAGTAATGGGTGTGATGTGCAGGCCATAAATATGTAAGGTTGCATTTTAGCTTCTAAAAGCCTTTCCTAAATATACCCGTGTTTGGATTCTTGCAGGAGCAGATGGATGAGGCTTAAGCACTGGATTCTTAATCTCCTTGAGGGAGGTGGGCTTGAATGTCACAAATATTCTGTAATCTGCCGACGACTCTATTATGTCCTTATGTGCATATCATGTGCTCATGTTGACATGTTTCCTTCTAATTTGTTTGGTTTGGTTAATGAGAGTAGTAAAGATGATTCCTGGTAATTTTTTTTTTTACATGCTCCGCTTTTAGCTTATGATACGATTGGGAAAAAAAGAATTGAGACCATTCTGATTCCAGAACGACTCTCTATCATCAGTTTGGCTGCCTTATTTTGAAGGCATAAAGTTGTCACCCAAAGGTTTTTGCCTTTCGCCCTTTCTTGCCCCCTATCTTGCTCATAATATTTTCCCTCTTATTTACATTGGTTCATTTTATATTATTTTGGATTACATTGGAGAGAATCGAACTTTAAAGTTGTCCTGGTCCTAACTCAATTCTCCACCCTCCCTCGCCACTTGGGCTAACCCTTTATGTGCTTTTTCATCAACGCATTGTGTTGGGAGCTTCTGTAATGAGGGGCTGTGTCGAGGGGTACAATCCTGCCGTCCAATAATGACTTTGCAATTTGAAAGAAGGGCTATTAAGTCCCCTTCATTATAACCCTTCACTATAACCCCTCATTACAGTCACTCTGTGTTGTGTTGTGAATCATCGATAAGTTTGGGGGAGCCTGAAAATGCTGCTCGTCGCTGTAGTGAAGCTTGGTGTTTGCATGGCTACCAGTCCATTCTCTCAAGGGGGATTTTCATTTGAGAAATGGGCTTGTTTGGTGAAGAGAGTCCAGTCTTGTGTTGAATATTGCTAATAATAATCACCTCAATGGTCACTTTTTTACATGATCAATCTCACAGCTTTGATTCAAACAGTGGGGGGCATTGAATTACAAATTCCAAGGTCTCTTCTCATCAATCCTTGGTAGGAATTCTAAGCAGCTCTAACATCAAGAAGGCATAAATGGCCAACTGAAAACTACACCCATCATTGTCTGTCCCAAAGAAAGAAAACATGTTCTTTCATTCACTCAAAGCAATAAAACTCTGAAACCAACTTCACTTGGCCTTGCTCATTGCAAATAATCTACCATTTCAGCTCAAGAACCAAGGTGTTTTTGGTCTTCTCCCAGCTGCTGATTAATCATTGGTGCCTCATGGGAAAAGTTGATCTCATTCAAAACTTGATAACTGAATTTAACAAGCAGCTCCTGTTCTAGTCCAAGTCTATTATTCCCTGTTCGAAGCAATCATGCTTTGTAGTTTGTACATCCAGTTAAGTTCCAGCGGGAACTCTCTTAAAAACCATTTGACTTCTATTCTGTATTTGAACCCAAAACTAGTGAATTTGGATCAAATAGTTTGATTTTTTTTTTAATTTTTTTATTTGGTTAGACTATCATTTTGGATCACATATCCAGATAAGACTTCACATAATCAGTCATTCAAATTGACGAGAACATGTCCCTTAACTAGTAATACTGGATTTTCGTAAAAATGCATTCCTTGTTGGACGCTTTTCTCCTTACATTATCTTTTTTTATTTTACATTAAATTCATATCGAGAAAGGGTGAATTGAATAATCAGTTGAGTTAGATTATGATAGTAAGACATCGTTACAGGTAGATTTCCTCCGTAATTACATTTAAAAAAGTGTATTATTAACCATAATTAACAATAAAATACTGCAATTCTGCATCACTGATCAATTTTTTTAAAAATAATCCAGCATTTTCCGTGGCAGCATCATAATAAGGTTATTAAAATTGTGAAGGAAAAAAGAAAGAGACTCCTCTTGGAATGAGCAAGTATGCATTGGTCTCTCTAACCCTAATCATTTCCAATGTATCCATACACTATCTTCCACAACAATCGACAACTGCTAATTTTGACATCATCATTACTGATTAAAGAAAGTCCAGAATTTATAAAAATTGCTAGTGGAAGGGAAAGAAGAGGACAAATCACAAAACGGAAACAAAAGTAGATCCGTTACAGCAGAGAGACACATTTTAATTTTATTATTGTATATAAATATAAATAATTAATATATATATTAGGTCTGAGTCTCAGCTCTGGCTGGTGCTCTGGATGCTTTTGATGCATGGGGGGCTCGGGGTTTGAGAGAGAAAGAGAGAGTGCTCGAATCTCAAACACTTGCAAAAACCCTAAAGACCAAAAAGAATGGACAAATTAATATCCATTGTCCTCTCATGCCATTGCCATGCAGGTCCAATAGATTTAAGCTTTGCTTGCTCTAGCCGTTTGCATGAAGCATGAAGCTCTTACAAATTACAGTTAAAGTGTGTCAAAGTAAAAGGCTGTTTTTGTTTAATTTAATTCAACTTTGTGATGCACGATTACACGTGATTTGGGATATGTTTGTAGTAAAAAGTGTTTCACATTTGGTCTTGGAGAATTTTTGGGAGCCAAAACCCCATAAAAGAGGAGGGTGGTGGTGCTGGTGGTGGTGGAAAGGCTAACACAGAGAGAGAGAGAGAGAGAGAGAGAGAGAGAGAGAGAGAGCATCTCTAGGAGAAGAAAAAAGGGTTGGAAATTTGTGTTGGTAAAGTCTAGAAAAGGGAAAGATTCAAAGATCATGTTTCTTTTAGATCTT
Source organism: Prunus mume (assembly GCF_029339155.1). NCBI lineage: Eukaryota > Viridiplantae > Streptophyta > Magnoliopsida > Rosales > Rosaceae > Prunus > Prunus mume. Next base: position 9,496,621 of record NC_142698.1, on the reverse strand, counting down.
GTTTTGGTTTGAAACCCTACTTTTTATGAATGCAGGATTGAGTATCCTAAGTAGGGAAGCTTTAGAATTTTTTTCCATTCAATTTTATTTGACAACATATGGTTGGAATGGAAACTTTGAATGTTGGTGTGCCTAATTTGAATGACCTTCGATAAAATATACGAAGGTGAATGATTGATTTTGGAATTCAATGACCTAATATTATTAGGGATTCCATTTGATTTTGCAGTTCGATCAAAAATAATAAGCCCGACACAAAACTCATTTAATTCATGGCATATGTCAATAGTTCATTAAAGTATATAATATTTTACCTCCAATTATTCTTTTTTTCCTGACATTTGTGAAGAATTATTGGTGATAATAACTAGCATAATGTGCTTAATTTAATGTCAATTATTATGAATTATTGGTCATAAATAAATACTCTAAAAAATTATTAGTACATGCCATGACAATTTCATATTTCTATAATTTCTATCCCACTTTTCTTCTTCACATACGAAATTTGTAGCCCTATTCACCTTACTCCCAAAAAAAAACCTAATAAGTATATTGATCATTGTTCACACCAGTGACTAGTGGAGATGGATATTGATGGTCCCTATTGGATCCAAAAAAATACTTCCATACCCCGAAATCATTGTTCCGGAAAAGATAGGAAGAGGGAGACAATGACACCGGAACATGGAAATTTCTCTCCTAAGTTGAGGGTATATTTGACCTAGGACATGTGCATGCATAACATACAATTAGAGTGAGAAAGGCCAAAAGTACCATGGTGATGCCGATTTCTGAACCAAAACGGTTAGTTTTGATCATCTGCTGAGATTGCACAGAGCACGCGACTTCCTCAAAGGTGGAAAATGACAAAGCCATTGTCCATCGGTCATTCTTCACCAACCACCTCCTACATCTACACCTACATATTTACCCCTTCATTTCATTCATTCCCAATTGCTAATTGCCACTACGCTTCCTTTGCCTACCCGCTTCTTCCAAAATAACATTAAATAAATTAATAAATAAAAGAGAAATTCATCCCAATATTATTCCACCAAATACATTTTGCATTTTACAATCACTTGTCATATGCACATCCAAAGAGCTTTAGATGATCTCAAGTTCTCAACTTTTAGTTGGTTGCAAATGTTTCACTTATCTAATCATCACAAACTCATGACGACTTGTTAGACAACAAATCTAATTACTTGATATTTATCCCCTTACTTCTCTAATAATTTTCTCGTGTATTTGCGGCGCTATGTATATCAAATTATGATAAACTATTCAGTATTCACTTGATATTTACTATACAATAATAGTTCAGTGATATCTATTAAAACTCGATTCGGGTGGCGAACATACTAAACTCGATTATGAATTTGCATATGGTATCCCCAAGTCTTCCTTTTCAATTGTTGAGTTCCTTACCAAGCTTGTAAATTCTTTTAGGTATGGCATTAAAACGGTACATAGTCCTTACAAAAATGCAATGGGGTCAGATTCAACTAGTAGTAAACAATTGGGCTTGTAAGAATTGGAGTATTTGACTTGGGATCACCCTTTGAAAAAAAAAATTATATTCGTAAGGGTTAATGAGCCCAATAAACTAAAACCGCATTGTTCGTGGGTTCACAAATTAAATATGTAATCTCCCCACCGTATTTTGTGGAATCATTAATTACATCATTGCTAATTATATGAGATAATCACAACCAAGCATTTACCAGAAAATGAAAATCACAACCAAACCAAATTATCCTCGTTTCTCAACAAGAGGATTACTGCTCTTTAATACTTAAAAGCCACATTGCGGCTTCTAGTTTCAATAGTAACACTTTATTTTACACGCTTACGATAAGAGTTCAAATCTCGCTCCCACTATTTTTTAAATAAAAGAAGCAAATAAAAGTTACTTGTTCATTAACAAGTCTTCGACACCGATTCCATTAGGCCCCGACCTTCTAATTGCTTGCCTATTGAGGCATATTCATGCACTTCATTTAATATTTTCACACCTTCCATCACACTGTTATCCAACTTTAAATTTTTGAAATCGACTCTTATGTAAGTTATTAAATTTATGCACTCGCGCATAGATACATAGATTTTTCACGAGTTGTACTAACTAAAAATTGTCACGAATGACTAAAGATTGTGAGGAATGCAATATTTCACGTACATTAACCTTTATACCATTGAATTACTTGTCAAAAAGATAATAGTAATTAGAATAGCATCTTATACAAAGAAATGACATGAATATTATTTTTTTAATTTTTTTTAATACCTTAAAAGACCTTGAGTTCATGATATTTGACAAAAGACAGGTATGCGTTATCAGAAGCCAAGACACCTTCGAAATAAATCCTAAAAGCCTAATCTTTATCCCTCATCGACTGAACAAAGTTTGGTTTGTATTTTGTTTTTATTCTGTCTTTTATATTATTTCGTTATATTTTGATTTCCCAAACCAAAAATAAATTATAAAAAGAACAAATTGTTTGGTTTTCTTTTGTGGGCTTGGTTTTTTATTTTTGTTTCTGTATATCCATGAATCCACAACCTTCTCTCCCCCAATCTCACGTTTACCCTAAACCCACATGCTCAGTTCCTACATAAAGCTCCTCTCTTTGCATATAGTCTCTCCCCAAACACCCAAACACCTCTCTCTCTCTCTTTGTTTGTATCTATACCATATTCACACTTTCTTTATAGACTCCCTCCTCTTCTTCTTGGGTCCTGTTTTACAATGAAAATGCCATCTTTGATAAAATCCAGACTCTAATTTGATGAGATTTTCTTGGGTTTTCCAAGGCATATTGAGGTGCTCCAATGGCAGACAGCTTTGACTGTGCCAACTCAAACCTTCTTTGTGCAGAAAACTCAGATACCTGCTTTGATGATCTTAATTCTAATACCATAGATGACTTGGGGCTGTTCCCTTCAATGCCCCATAAAATCAATAATACCCACAATCAAGACCCCAGTTTTAATCATAATAGATCCAAATCTATGATAGATTTTCCGTTACAGAGTGAAGCAGGGGTTAGTTCAATGGTTAAGAGGGAGAGTGAGCATTTTCCCAGAGACGATTACCTCAAGAGACTGCGCAATGGGGACTTGGACTTGAGCAGTAGAAGAGAGGCCCTTGATTGGATTTCGAAGGTTGGTCTTTTTACTTTTCTTTGAATTTTACCTTTTTTTTGTTCCATTGGTTATTGCTTATCTTATAATGATTTGGACTTTTTACTAGTTTTTGCGATTGTCATTCAGGTTTCTGCAATTGGGTTTTGTTCTTCAACAGCATCATAAAACATTTGTTTACAATGTGACTTGTTTGATTGTTGTCGATATGTTCTGAATGTATCTAAGTTGTTGGGGATCAATGATCATGCGCGATTATTCCTAATCTAGTTCTCTGTGGCATCTCGTTTGTGTTCTAAAATTGGATATTGGTTTTCCCTGTATGTTTGCCCAGTTACTTCCTCACTTATGTTTCCCTTGTTTCTGATTGATGATGTCCCTTTTGCTTGATTACTGAATTAGGTTGACTTTTTTTCTATTGTGATCAACAGGCTCATGCCCATTACAGTTTTGGACCATTGAGTGTTTGTCTATCTATGAACTACTTGGATCGCTTCCTTTCACTTTATGAATTGCCTGTAAGTTAAGAAATTGGACCCAAAGTTTGCTTCTTTTGTTATTGGTTCAATTTCAAACAACGTGTTTTCATTTATGGTGTTTCTGTCCTTGATTATTCACTTCACTGTTCTTGTACATACAGAGAGGTAAAGCCTGGGCCGTGCAATTGCTAGCTGTGGCTTGTTTATCAATAGCAGCCAAGGTGGAGGAGACTACTGTACCTCAGTCTCTGGATTTACAGGTATTGAAATCATGTGCATTGATTTACAATGGTTGACTTGCAAATTTGATATTTTGGAAGCCGCTGTTGATCTCTGATTTACTTACAATGTTGTTGTTCTTATATGTGGATTGTGCACAGGTTGGAGATCCCAAGTTTGTGTTTGAAGCTAAAACTATACTAAGAATGGAGCTTCTTGTGATGAGCACTCTAAAGTGGAGAATGCAAGCTTGTACTCCCTACTCATTCATTGACTACTTCCTCAGCAAGATAAGTGATGATCAACATCCGTCAACATCATCTATCTGTAGATCAGAACAACTCATATTGAGCACAATAAGAGGTTTATTTTTTTTTCCTGACTGTGAATGAGTTATATTTTGTAGTTTGATGTTCTTGAGGATTAATTGGTTCAACGAACTGCTGGATGGGAATAAATGCAGGTATTGACTTCTTGGAATTCAGGCCTTCTGAAATTGCTGCAGCAGTGGCAATTTGTATTTCAGGAGAAACACAAGCAGTAGACATTGATAAGGCCATTTCTTGTTTCATGCATGTAGACAAGGTAAAAAGGTTGTTTCAGAGATGCAACCCATGATAGGACAAATTCGCTTTAGCTAATAACAAAGTATCCTGGATTTAATATGTTCTTTTTATCAATTTAATGATTTCTTGAAGCTCATCTGTTTGTGGGATTTGCAGGTAAGAGTGTTGAAGTGTCTTGAACTGATGAAAGATTTGTCATTGATCAGTGGTTCTGCTAATAGGGGAAGCGCCTCTGCTTCATCCGTACCCCAAAGTCCGGTTGGGGTGTTGGATGCTGCATGCTTGAGCTATAAAAGTGATGAATTTACAGTTGGGTCATGTGCAAATTCTTCACATAAAAGTCCAGACATTAAGAGGAGGAAACCAGACAATCCGTCTAAAATGGACTCCAAGTCATGAGATGTGAATTTTTCTCCTTCACAGGCTATCCAATCAGTTTGGTTGAATGGGAGTTTTGGTGTGGTTTTGGAGGTTCCTTATAGTAACACAGAAGAGAGAGAGAGAGAGAGAGAGATGAATAAAGTAATTTGGAAAAAAAATATCCAGGGGTCTCATGCTTCTAGCATGAAAGTAAAGTCACCAGCTGTTTATAATGAGACTACTCAACAGCCATAGATTTTAAAAGTGGTGATGATCCAGGGGTGCACAGCATTTTGAAAGATATGATCCAGTGGTGTTTGGGGAAAATACAGTTTTTTGTTGTATCTACCAGTTCAATGAGAAAGGGATCTGGAACTATATATAGCTGAAAAATATGTTCAAGTTTTTGTTTTTAACATTTTCCTTTCAGTGACAATATAAAGCAAAAAAATAAAATCCAGCAGGAGATCCAATGTTTTATTTTTTAATTGGATGAATGAATTAGTAAATTTGTGGTCCATTTCTGGACAATAAGATGCTGCTAAGTGTTGAGGAGGGAGGAGTTGCTATTGGGATTGACAATGGCTAGGATATGCCCCATTGGCCCCAAATAGGAGGCCCACCATTATTTGTTTTGAGTGGTGACCAGTCAAAATCTGAGCTTTCTCTGTACCATCATGCAAGTATTTCTAGTCATTATGAAGGATAGTTCCAAAAATAAGCAATCTTGGAAATAAACCCATTATAGGTAATTACTATTAAGCGATGTGATTTGATTCGATTTGAACTAAAATGAAGGGTGAAATCAAATAGTAATTAACTGGACAGTTTCACGGTTTAAGCATAGGGTTAATACTATTTTATCTTGGCTAATTCATTTCATAGTTGTTTTGGTCAATTTCGACATCGTACTTGTAATCGTGCGACTCATAGCCTTGCACGTTTCGCACTTTCTATTTCGGACCTTATAGTTTGGATGGAAGATGGACCTGAATGATTGTCTCTCATTCTTGCTAATGATGTTATGCTTGCTTCTTAATGCAATGTTATGATCTGATTCTAAAAAAAAAGGTCCACTTCAAGCCTTAAATTGTCTAATTAATTAGTACAAACAATTAAAAGTTTTCCTCTTTCGATTGGAGCGGAAGGAAAAAAATGTTATTCCGGTCCATTTTAAACAAGAACATTTGTCACTCTTGAACAATAACACCCATGGATGTCACTTCTCTAGCAACCATAGGCCGGCGAGCAGACAGATCACACTCCTACGATCTTGACCGCGGTCAACAACCAAACCGATGGGTCATCAGGGAAGGAAGCTCATACGACCACGTCAGCTGCTACAGAGAAGAAGAGGTAGCCTTGTCAGGAGTAGCACGAGGAGTTGGATGCAGAATAAAAAGAGCAAGAGCGACTAAGCTTGAAGGATTACTTTGAGCAAGGAGTTGTGAAATTTTATTTTAAATAAGTCATTGAAGAAAAAATCAAAATTTTAACCATGTTACTGTTGGAGAATGATATGGTCATTGTCATTATCAAAGAATAACTGGACCGACTTGTTTTTATTTGGAGATACTGAACCATTTTGTCTTCGTGCCATGGTCAATGTCATGCTCAATGTCCTTATATTATAATAGTAATACTCTTTTTAGGAATTAGGAACTTCAATTTTTTAATGCATATACTTTAGCTACATTAAGTTAATAAATTTCAACTCAAAAAGATAATTGCTAGGTGCAAGTGGTTTCTTTTAAATATTTTAATAAGTATTCTTTTTCTGAAGTCCAACTATAATCCGGGAACTCTTTTACCTAAAAAGGTATCTCGAATTAAAATGTGGACTTTTAATTAGGTTTTTCCTTTTCCCATACTTTCACTTGGTGATCATATTAATCTAAATTTTAATGAAACAGTAACAGATTTTTTTCTTTTGGTAATTGGAACATAGGAAAACTTAGTCGATTTTACCTAATGATGTGGTGCAGTCTATAAAGGCTATTAATACTCCTCTTAATGATACACGAGGGGATTATAAGTCTCAATATTTAGCATGTATTATGTTCACTTATGTCCTATTTCTCCACTCATCATGTAAATTTGAAAAAACAAAATTCTATCTTTCCACCCAACATTATCCCTAAAATACCTTTTACTTATTAATTCAAGCAAATTCTCTATGCTAATCATTAGTAGTTGAGATATGAATTGGATAGGATCAAGTTGTGTTTGACGGACTGGATAAATGCTTTAGCAATTGAGGAACCATATGCTTTCTTCATTTTTTTCTTTTTTTCTTTTTTTCTTTTTGTCAAACGGTAGAGTAGGTGGGTTATGTGAGTTTAGGTTTTTTCCCTAAGTCCTTAGAAATCATTTTATAAAGGGGTACATTTGTCTTTAAAATTTTGAAGATAAAGTGGGTAGGAAAATAGAACAGGAGGTGGAAATAGCAACACTCATTTAGCATCAATGTATTTATACACATTTAGAAAGATCTTGACCCTTAAATTAATCCAATAGATTTTGATGACTCCACGCCAGCATTGTTATATTAGAATGAAACTCACAATTTCCACCTTGGTATCAGACTAAAAGGACTGGGTGAGTTTTTATTTTATTTTAATTTTTATTTATTTTTTATACAAACAATATTGGCGTAAGGGGAATTGAATCTACGATCACAAGTGTAGGGATAAGTGATCTTAACCACTTAAACTACAACAAGCCCTTCGCAAGGATATGGTGAGTTTTAGTCTAATACAATTATTCTGAATTTTAATTTAAATGCATTGATGCTAAATGCGGAAAATTAGGATCCATATCAAGGATCCTTATATGTGGCCTTTGCCCAAATGGTGAAATTTTCAGTTAAAACATCTACTCAAATACAACATTTAGTTTAAACTAATTTGTATAAAATTAGAATTTGGAAATTAAAATTACCGCATAAAAATAAAATCTTTACTTCGCTATTGTCACAATATAGACTCAATACTAGGGGAATGTTATGTAATTTTTCTTTGATTCCCTCTTCGTGTGTTCTTTGTGATACATAATCGAAATTCGTGTCTCATCTATTTTGAGATTGTCCTTGTGTGTTTGAATCTTTGGAATCATTTACGAATTTTTATTGAATTTCATCCCAACTTAAATACTGATATTATTCATTGGATTATCACTAATGGGTCTTCTTTAGATTTGGAAATCTTTTTTACTTTTTTTGTGTGGAAAATATGGGATGCTATATTAATTGATTTTTGAAATGCGAATAATAGTGTTAAGCAAAGAGTAAAAAAAAGGGTAGAACTAAGGAAAATTTTTATTACATGGAAACCTCCTTTGTTTGATTATTTTAAATTAAATTCTGAAAGTTCAGTTAAGTGTATGCAACAAACACCGACTAACTTTTGGTCTAGTGTATTTGTCTCCACTTGGTTAGAACTTAAAAGAATGTTGACCTATGTGGATAATGAAAACGATATACATTTGTGATGAGTTCGATACGTAAATAGTTGTGGCTAGATTCATTGAAAAACAAAAAATAAGGTTTCTTAACCGACAAATTCAGGTGATTACATCATAAACAAACTCATTCTCTAATTAATTAGTTATGCAGATGATTTGAAGATGGTGGGTGTGTTAGAAGGTGATTGATCGAACCATTTACAATTTTTATCACGAGGTTAGCAAACCCATCTAACTATCTAAAGAAAACAAACGTAATAAGTTCAATTACCATCTAATGAATGCAACATTTTAAAATAATATTATTTATATTACATACAATTTTGTTTGAATTTTTCGAAGCATGAAAGCATCTTACAACCAGGCAGCACTCACTAATATAAATAAAGAAGAAGGATTATAAATTATAATACATTGACTGGTTTAATTAGCAATAGCAACAGCTAAGCATGGTCAAATAGTGTTGTTATAAACCAAAAAGAACCCAAAAAAAAGTATATTCAAATTAAAGCATTTGTAACGACAGAGCGACAGTGTACTATACATCAAGGTATCAAGGATCCCAATATCACATATGCATGGGATATGAGACGAATCGGCAGCAGCAAAAGAAGTAGCAAGAAACGCATTTCTTGAAATTATTAAACAAATCCCAGTCCCATCCCATTTGTCAAATTATTTGGCCACGTCAGTTTGAAGACCATACTTACTTACAATTCTCTCTCTCTCTCTCTCTCTCTCTCTCTCAAGTGTCTGATGTGTGCATGTGTGGTTGAGGGGCCAGAGGTCAGTGACACTGCAAAACTGGGTTCAGGTTGGTAGAGGTTCGGCTCTGCAGGGGAACTTGTTGACTGATAACACAGAAATTCAAGTGCTCCATTTCCTCTCTCATTTTGTATATCTTCTCTTGTGTCATCTATGCGACAGTCTCGAATGCTGTAGTGTTCTCTTTATTTTGGATGGTTCACTCAAATACCAAATATATCATAATTTAACACTGGTGCAAGGGACTTGTTTCTTGTGTTCAAATATCTTATTCTTAAATATCGCTTGTATCCAATAGTTTATGCACAGAATAGAATTATATTAAGGATAACTTATAGTAAGAAAAGTGAACAAATTCAGTTGCTATCTTTAAAGGGTTATCTCTGAGAACAGTGTATTCATAGTTAAGTTATCTTTAAAGGGTTATCTCTGAGAAATATAGTAATGAACAAATTCAGTTGCTATGTTGCGTATTTGCGGGGGCATGCTAATATTTTGTTTTTCGATTGACTTTTTTTTCAAGAGCGTTACAAGTTCATATTCAATCTATATATATTTTTCTGCGTTGATATTGCACTTATATTAAAACCCTACATCGGTTCATACTTCTATTTTAACTCTTTGTAATGTAATTATGTAAACCTTGAATACTCTAACGTTGAGCTAAAGTCGCTTTTGCCACAAGCACAGTAATCAGAAACAACACCGAAAACATGGGCACAGAAATGACACACACAGTATTATTGAAGAAGAGGCAATTCTAGCAAGCCTGGCACTGACAGTTGGCCACACCATTGAACATGCTTTGGAGTTGTAGAAGTTTGGCAATGGGAAATTGAGTTTCGTTTGACCGAGAAAATGAAAGTTGACTGGACGAGAAATTGGTGTTACCAATACGAAGAAAGAATATATATAATTTACTTAATGTAGCAATGGGGAGGGGAAGCAGAGGGAGCAAAACCGAGAGCAAACACTTTTGTGAGAGTGCGTGAAGGAAACTGTAAGAAGTGGGAGGAGGTGAGGTTTGGTCAGAGGCTCAGAAGAATCACAGCCCTTTTTACTTGTCCATCCCTTCTCTGGACGGTAATAATATTAATTAATGTCAAAGTAAAAGTAACCTCCTTACTTGAAGTTACAGTTTCACCCATGAGGGTTTAAAAGATGATTCATTTTCCATTGTGCTTCTGTTTGTTTTCTGTTTTCTGCTTAAGGGTGCGTTTTGTTTGGTGCTATGATTCTTGAACAAATAGTTTTTCATAAATTGTTTGAATACAAGCGATAGTCTAAACTACAAAGGGATGAAGATTTCTCACATACACACATTATCAAGGTGTCACAGGAATTTCAAACCTAAGATCACTTGGTATGCAAATCAAGGCTTTTTTCTACTCGGCTAGACCTCGTTGACAGTTTTTTATAAATTTAAATAATTTACAAACAGAAACTTGCACTCTGCACCATGAATGTCATATCAAATTTTTACGTTTCTTTTTTAATCTAAAATTATTTATTTTTCTGCAAAATCAACTGTTCAAACTCTGTTTATGCCTCATTTGAGCAAAACTTTTATGCAAAGGCAGAGAGAGAAAGGGGCTCATCAAGTCATTTCACATTGATTTGGTATCATTAGCCAAGTAGGACCAAGCTATAAGCTAATGTTTGAATTGCACATTTCTAAAACAGCTGAGGCACATTTTTCTTTTGACCAGATCAGAAGCATAGAATTAACTTATAATATTCAATGAATCCTTGTTTGCAAATCCCATCAACACCAGTCTTAGTACTGTGAACCAAGAAAAGAGATGTAACATGATGTTGAATGAGCACAAAACTATTAGAAATAGACAAGATTAGAGAAAGTAGCTACTAAAACTATTCTTGAAGACTTGTAAATATAGGCATCCCAAGTTTTGAAACTAGATTATATATACGAACCCAGTGTGGTTGCTCTGGTTCACCTTATCAGTAACCACATTCAGATTTCTAGGATACAACAAATGATGTACAGAAATATTATAAACCAAAGCACCAATTGCTTGGCTCAGTTTAACTTTCAAAATAATTAAGAGGATCTGAAGCAGTTATGCTATAAACTAAACAAATTTAGTGGAGGGATGTCTTCATCCTTTTGTATTATTTCTTCTGCAGCATGCCCGAGCAAACCAGATTCCTTCTGACGCTGGTTTTTTTTTTTTTTTTTTCCTGTAACTTACTCTTCGAAACTTATACTTCTCAAAACTGAGTAATTAGACAAAGTCTGGCTGGCCTGTGGAAGTCAAGCAACGATGCCACATTCGGCTGTTAGGATCTATCAGCCTGGGATGAGAAATGACCTCAGGAATTGGAAGGTATACATAATGAGTGTTGCATGTGCCGACTGTGATTCCACTATACCCAGCGAATGCACCATGAACCTGTTGTAGACATGCATGCGTATTGAATGTAGTTCAGAGGAGATACCATAAAAAAAAGGTCTTGTACTTATTTGTTTGTGTGTGTGTAAGTTTGGGTGTTGGAGAGAGAGAGAGACTCACAGCATTTTGTCCTAGCACAGCACAAAGAATTCCATCTGATGCATTTGCACGACATGCACGGATCATGTATGTGGGGTCTATATACTTCACATCAACAGGAACACCAGCTTCTTTAAAATATTTTTTTGTCTGGCAGATGATTGTAGATGGTTACAGACACCACAAATGTTTCAACCAAATTATGAACCGAACAATTAAATCAGAGGAATTGAATTATCAGAATGTCAGATAATTCATATGAAGAGAAACAAAAACTGTTAATTTTTATGAATAACAAAAGTAGGATCAAGACTCAAGAAGACAAGAGTATTGGCTGGTACACAAGCATATTAAAAGTCCTAATGTGACTCAAGATCACCACCATGAGTAAGATAAACATGTTGTGTGTTGGTGACCAAGCACGTTGAGACTCGCGAGAGTCAGAGATTTAAGCATATAAACTGATAAAGCTTATGAGCTTCCATATTAACATCATGCATCTATATTGCAGAACTTTGTTAACAGTATCTGAATGTAGTTCACACCTCACCACTGCCTATGTTTATTGTCAAGCCCAAAACATGTCAACTCCAACAAATATATGCACGGCTTGAAGGATTGTACAAATAAATCCAAAAGAGCAATTTGCATCTTCAACCCCATTGAACATGGGCAGGGCTGTCAACATGGCTGAAAGAACCCTAGTGATACAGGACTACGGTATGAGACTTGAATCGAACATATGGCTCCCTTTCCCAGACATAGGGAAAGATGGAGTAAACAAAGTAAAATAGGAAAGAGAATTTGTGCACCATGTCTAATATAGTGGTGGAACATGGTTTGTAATATTAAGGCGAGTTGACAAGCAGAGTTTCGTCATTGTTTGATGAGAGTCTTAAGCAAATTTAGGTCTAAATAGTATAACCCTATCCAAATTTCCTGCAAAACGGCACATTGACTATTGTCTCGTCAAACGATGACGGAATCTTCTCAATTATTTAATGCATAAAACCTTAACCCAATCATTGCGCACACGATAAATCTGTGAAGCACTTACTGAGAAAAAGAAAAAGCCTGACAGCATGGTACAAGTCTAAAATTGAGTTGGAAGTTCTCATATGCAATGGAAACCATCATAGCCTTAAAACAAAATCACCAACCTCTTGCTGAATATGTACGCCAATATCCCCAAATACAACATTACCAGATGCATCAGTAGCATTGGTTTTCTGTAGTAAATTCTGCATAAAAATAAGCCTACAGCACTCAGCAATTTCACTTGGAAGATAAGAAAAGCATCAACCATAAAAATAATAGAAAAATTAGTTTGCATGATTTGGACATGGAATCCAAAGGGAGGAAATTATCATTATTCTTATCAGTTAAATATACATTCACCTACAAGCCAAAACAAGACTTGAAGTTATGACTCTGACTCACCTGCCCTGCTCCCTCTGCTACACAGACCACAGCTGATCCCTTTGTTTGAATTAGGTATTTCAGATGGTGCAAAATACCATGAGGACCGTGCATTTGAAAAGGTACCTTGGATGCGCATATATGACTAGCATCAGTGTATGTTTGGAAAAATATGTAAATAGGATATATCAATAGCATCAGTGCAGTCTAAGTACCTCAGGTATCAAACATATGTCAATTTGTCCACTAGACAGGGATGCGTGCATTGCTATGAATCCACTGCTACGACCCATCAGTTTCACAATGCCAACGCCATGGTAAGCACTATGTGCCTATTACAAGATTCAGAAGAAAGATCAGCTTACCATGTAGACATCACTGCCAGGAAAACAGTTGAGCAGAAGCCTTACATGAACATAAATCCATGCATGAGCAGTAAAAATGATATTGAATAAGTAACATAAGTATCATAACTTATTTCTACCTCAATATATGCTGAACTTATTGCCCGTTGTGCTTCTTCAACAGCCGTATCAAAACCAAAAGTTTTGTCCATTAGCAAAATATCGTTGTCTATGGTTTTTGGCACACCAACTACAGCCACTCTTAACCGTCTTTTACGGCACTATAAGAAAAATAGGAAAAAAAAAAACAAATAAATTAGAACTTAAGAAGATTAAGGCAAACGAAAGAATCAAGCATTCAAACTTAACAAAGACTACAAGATTGTCACAAGTTGGGACCCAATAAAATCCCTCCACAGAATTTATGTTAATATTCCAGGTACATCTTTCCCAACCTCTACCAGCATTGGCTAAGACGTTTTAATAACAAAATAAATTATCAGATAGACTATCCCAAACTAATATCTTATGCAGGTCCTATGTGCGCAAAGTTAGAAAATTATTATTATTTAATTAATAAATACCAGATCCCACATATGACATGGTGCGCCAGGTCAGTACAGATCCTCAAGCTTACCAACCTCATTGTGTATTGCGTCAGCTCCAGCATGTGTGCCATTTCCACCCAAAACAAAAAGCATATTGATTCCTCTTTCCTGATATCAACAAGCAAATACATATATCATAAAACCTTCTAGGAATCATGATGGTTCACTATTACCAATTTTCTCAAAAGAAGCTTTTCAGATAATCACCTCCAAACTGTCCACCATTTCACTAACACTGGGACCTCCACGTGAAACTCCTAACAAGCTTCCTCCAGAAAGATGAACATTTTGAACCACTTTCCTTGATAGCTAATAATCAAATCCAGTTTCAACGTATTAGTCTACAACATAAATGTATTCTTGTTGTAAACGAGGAAACATATATTTGTTGTAGAAGCATAGCAATGCTGCAAGAGAATATGTTGATTGAATGGTTCATACTAGATGTCTACTTGCAAGGAAAAAAACAACAACTTACTGGCATTTCAGCTAATTCTTTGTCAGAAAATCCGCGGTAACCATAAGGAATCCCCACAATCTTTTTTACTCCATATATTTCAAGTGTAATGACAATCTGTAGAACATATATGATTCAAGTATGTTAAATACAATACGTCATAAGTATGAATACTTAAGGAGCATATAAGGAAAACAATTAGGGAAGATGCTAAGCTCCAATCATGTGTTTGGTTAAGGAGTACTTCTGGGCCATCCATATCACGTGTTTGATTTCAATGTGGGAACGGAAAACATGTTTTATCAGCAATTTAAGAACGACAATTTATAATACATCATATGAATTATTAAATATACCAATTTCATCAAATAGTACTTCAGGGCCAGTGCTGATAAAAACCACAAGAAAAATACATGTACAATTACTGTTTGATGAAACTGACCTGTCTGATGACGTCATTAAGACCAGGGCATAGCCCTCCGCATGTTACAATTGCTGCTTTCACTTCTTCCGGTTTAAAATATATTTTTTCTCGAGGCCCGGCACGATGAACCCTGGAAATTTTGAACACCATATTCATCAGAAATCGCAGTCATCCAAATGAAAAGCCAGTATTGCACAGGGAGTTCATACAATATGTCGTAAGAAGAAATCCATAAGGAGTTAATATGATATGATTACATTCAATTTGCAATTCTTTCAAGACCTATCATAGCCCAACGTAGAAAATTTTGAAAAGCATAGAAACATGTGTGCTCCCTGCTGAATATTATATATAGCAAATTGATATGACTATCAGCTAATAACACTAAAAGAAAGTCGAAAAAGAAGAGTACTACATTCAGTTAACTCGTCGATCGAAGCATTGTTGAAGAAAATAACGTCAATTGCTTCAAAATCCTCTAAAGACACATGGCAACATGAGCGAGATAACAGCCATTCCAATGGACCACTCCTTGAAGCATTTCATGTGTCTAAAAGTTCAAACGATTCATTTTAATCCGTGGTCATCATCTTCTCTCTCACTCCCACAGTCCCACTCCACTCTACAAGTCTTCCATAATCTCTCTCTACTGACAGCTCAATCCTAGTAAATATATCCATTATCTCTCAACCCTCCAGCATCACTCTCCACTGACAGCTTGATCCTAGTAAATATCTCCATTACCTCTCAACCCCCCGCCCCCCACAACAGAAACAAAAACAAAACAAAGTTTGAGAAGAAAAAATATTTAAACCACATCAAGCATGCCCTTGAGATTTCACCCCGTAACCAATCCCTGTCAAAATGGCCTTGCAGAGAACCTATATGCAGTCCCCAAACCACCCACTAGTACTCACAGAAACAGATCTGTTTCTATATCTGATTGGCAAACCTCCAAGGAACAAAAACATAACCTCACTGGAAACCATCAACTTATTGCCACTGAATAGCTCACCTAGGAAATCCACAAGCAACCATAAGAGAGTAGAGAGAAATAATTACCATTGCTCCACCCACGTACAGTTAGGATCAATGCATTCAGCACCAGCAGATGTAGGTGACGAATAGTATATAGTCTGAAAATATTGAACAAAAAACAAAGCAACAGTCTTTAGCATTGCTCACATGGAAACCACATAACAGAAAAGAACAAAAAAACCATCATATTATTACAATTCAATTGGGTTCAACCTAAGCAACAAAAATAAAAAAGGGTACTCTCATAATGAAACGAAGGCCCAAAAAAAAAAAGTTTCTCATCATTTCTCAAGACTAGTAAACCCATCAATCAATCATTGACTGAAACAGACTATCACAAAGACTGGTACACTAAATAGTGGTTCAACAAGTTCAGATTACGAAATTTTGTAGAAACAGAGATTCATACAAGAATAATAGTTGAGTAATACTTATACATACCTTGAGAAGTACGCGGTCGTTGTTGTTTATGTAACCATGCCATTCTTCATCTGATGGGTAGCCCCCTGCAAAGTCTTCTATCACCGGAGTCCTGCAACATAAATTCAAGCAATTTCAGGCACTCAGAACTAAAAATTCAAAACTAAAGAACAAAGAAAGCAACTGAGTAAGAGAGAGAAGTGACCTCATCCTGAGGCAGAAGGTGGAAGGAATGGGAACAGATTCGGGGAATACGTCAGTGATGTGAGGGATGTTGAAGCGCCTCTCGAAATCCCTCTGGAACTTGGATTTCCAGTCAGGATCGCTGAAATCGATGTCCTTGTTGTGGCTCTTGCTCTGAGCGAAGACGACGCGGCTCTTCTTGGCAACTCCATTGGAAGCAGGCAGCCTCAGAGATGGCGAACTCGGATGCGAAAGTCCATGGGAAGCGCGGTGGTGGTGGAGGGCGGCGAGTCTGGGGGCGATCGCAGCATGCGAGAGAGTGCCCATGAAACAGAGATTTCGAGGCGCAGAGAGCTTCGTTTCGATCAATGCAAGTGTTTGGAAGAGTTGCACAGAGAGAGAGAGAGAGAGAGAGAGAGAGAGAGAGAGAGTAAATTAAAGAGAAAATACAAAGTAACGGGGAAGGGAGGGATGCCGTACGAGCTGACTTGGGAAAAGCTTGGGAGAAGTAGGAAAAGCTTTAGTCCAAGCTGTCAAATGTAGGGCCTTGGTTATGGAGAAACGGAGAGAAAGCCTTCTGTTTTTTGGCTCTCTCTTTGCCTACCTACCGTCCGCCTTGCCCTTTTCAACGTTTGCAAAATGCCGGCTTTTTGTTTTGTTTTTTTGCTTTTGGACTAAAGCTTTGTGATTAGGTTGTCATTCCTATTATTATTTAATAAAATTTGGAAATTTCTCCCATATTTTTAGTGGAGTCCATGCTTGCATGTTTTAAGTCTAGCTATTGTTTAACTGTTTTCACTTCACTTATTACGCCGTGTTAGAGGTTGATTTTTTGTTTTAAAAACTGTATTCATTTGCATTGTACATGAAAATTTAAAAACCAAATTAACTACTGCTTTGATTTTAGCCATAGTTAATAAGGGAAAGAGCGAAACTTACACACACAGGTACGATGAGGCTTAAATATGCTCATAACCATTTGGAAGCACACCAAGTCCGAGTCAATCCAATTAACACCCAATTGGTAAAAAATAAAAGTTTAATTATTAGTAAAAAAAAATTATATCAAGCCGTAAAAATTATTTGTACTTTGGCATTGCATGCCCGAGTTGAAAAAGCTGACATATTCATAACTTGTGGGTTATTAATTAATTACAATATTCAACCCTAATTTCCAAAAAATACAATATTCAAGCCAAGAAAGTCCACTGTTTTCTGAAAAGGTGGCACATGACTTTCTCATTTTCTATTCCAAAGAGCCCACTTCGGGTTCGTTGGTTGGCAATCGGACCATGTGAATACCAAACTATGTGGGTTTGATTGGTGTCTTTTACACAATGCCAAAGCTGCTTAGCTCAACTGCCCAAGCTTGTATTGATTTCCACTTAGCTCCATTTCTCTTTAAAAACATATCTGGTTTGAATTGACTTAAAGCGGGCAGTGCCAATACCATATCGACACAACCGAAAACTGTTTGGTTGGTAAGAAAATCTTGAGAAAATGATGTTTGATTTACACCTCCAAATCAATTTTGAAAACAGTGAAACTGAATGATTCAATAATAAGGCAAAGAAATGATATTTGACGTGCTGCTAATTTGTCTCATTTTGTGGCATCTGTAAAAAATAAGATGAATTTGAGTTGACAACAACCATACAAATAATTGCGTAGATGGGTTGGTGTGCTTGTGTAGATGGGTTGGTGTGCTTGTAAACGTAAGCCTAACAAAAATAGGATTTATGGAGTGGACTCCATGGATGATAGGGTTGGAATCAGCCTCTAAAAGACATTTGTTAATTGGATCCATCACCCCCTTGGTCACTATCAAAGCCATAAGTATAAAAACATAACTCCATTTAAATTATGATTACATGTAAGTTTATCCCGGAAATATGACGGATTGCATTAGGACATAAGGAAGCATAATTTCTTGAATATGCTCGACTTTTATTCTATACATACCACCACATATGCAATTGTTAAAATTTTAATTTGCTAACCGATCGCTCCCTCCAACTTAAGTTCTTTTGCTCCCCAATCTTACTCTTCTAAGATTGGCATGGGTAATTAACACCATCATTTGTTTTTCTTTACAAGTTTCTCACACTAAAATTGCTTTGGATCTCATGTTCAACTTATGCCTCTTGAAGAGGTATGGAAAGATGATTTATCTCTTATATATGAATTATCTTTTTGTCCACAGTTCTAATATATTTTTTTGGTTAATCAATGTTCATTAAAACCCCAAAAATAGGAAGCAAACAAAATAGAGAATACAAGGGCCAAAAAGGCCAAATGCAGAAATAACCATAAGCACAGAGAATATTAGAATAAAAACCAGTACAGTCTAGTATAACAAATCTTCCCCACACAAAATCAAAATAAAATACAAAACAGAGCCACCGTCCCTGCAAAGGCACCGGAGACCGCACCAATATGGCCACAAGGACGGGATTCACATCCTCTACACTGAACAGCATAGCTGCACATAGAGACCCACCGATCTTACGCCAAGAATAAAATTCCCCCATAAACAGAAAAACATCAGCACATGAGCATTCTTCCAAGAGTCACCTTCTGCTTCACACCCAAGTCTGCATGTGCACTAAGGAGAAAACAGCAACCAATCACAACAAGATTTGTAACCATAACACTTATACTTGTGGATATGTTGATTCTAATTGCATTAATGTGCAGATAAAAGTAAGTATTTTTGTGTGTATGTTAATGAGTTGTTAAGAATATAATTACACAATAATAAACTTAATTAATGGTTCAGATTCATTTTATTCTTATTCAAATGATTTAGATTCACAGTCTGTCAATATAAGTAGATTAGTATTTTACAAATTCGTTCATAGGCACTTCAACTTACATCAGCCCAAGGGAAGGGTAACTATCCGTAGGCCCATCACGTGTGTGGGTTGATTATGCTTCAAGACCAACCCAACATTTGATTCCTTCCAAGTAAAGCAGTTTTTTATTTTGAGAAATAATCTCCCTTTTCTTATTCCCCAACACAACCAAATTACCGCTTAATTTGAGTTCAAACTTAAAAAAATAAAATTAGAGCCAACAATACTTTTATAAGATTAATTTGAGTTCAAACTTAAAAAGAAAAATAAGATGAATTTGAGCAGACAACAACCATATAAATAATTTGCGTAGATGAGTTGGCGTGCTTGTAAACGTAAGCCTAACAAAAATAGGATTTATGAAGTAGACTCCATGGATAATTTACAAGTTTATCCCACTAAAATTGTTTGACTATGTTTACATCTCAAGTTCAACTTATGCCTCTTGAAGAGGTATGGGAGGGATGAGTTATCTCTTATATACGTGTTATTTTTTTATTCACGGTTCTAGTATTTTTTTTGCTACAAAAATGAAGGTTCGTTTCATAAACATGGGGCAATTACAGAAAGTTGAGCAGCAAATTCACCCCAGTGGCCAGAAACAATGAGCCAAAGAAATTGAAACAGAAATATCGGCTCACTAGAAGCCATAAACATACGAAACCATCACATCATCAAAACCATTGCCCAAATAGAGCCTAGCTACCGTCACTGTTAATGAGTTGTTAAGAATATAATTACACTATAATCAACTTAATTAATGATTTAGGTATCTTAAACACTGATATTATGGAGAGAAAAAAAAAATGTGAAATAGTATTTCGCAATATTCATAGGCCCGTCATGTGTGTAGGTTGATTATGCTTCAAGACCAACCCAAACATTTGATTCCTTCCAAGTAAAGCAGTATTTTATTTTGAGAGACAATCTCTCTTTTCTTATTCCCCAACACAACCAAATTACCTTCCAGTAATTTTTAATTTGGGCTGAGATATTTGGCGCCAAAATAACGTCTCTAACGGCCATTTCTCACTAAGGCAACCCAACTTATGTCGTCTTCATTCCAACCACAAATGTCTAAACCACAGGTCCCATTCACAGCAGTCCCAATCGCTCTGCTAGGGTTTAAAATGGGTTGATTTGAAGCACAAGAAGACATGTAACGTAGCACAAGACACAAAGTACAAAGTATGGACCAGCAAGGAAAATGCAACAATTCAGATATACTAGGTTCCTTTGATTTCCATGCTATTTGGCTAACAAATTCTTAGTTTTTCATGTGCTCTTCTTGCGGATCTTATCCAACTTCGGTGACCCTTTCGTGGGTTTTGCAGATTTTTCGACGCTGCATTCGAACGAGGCCACGAATTTAATCAACAGCACCGATGCTTGGCTGGTGACACATAAAGAACTAATCCCCCTTATTATTTGTTACTGAATTCGTTTATGCTAGTTAAATTTGAGTACATTGTTTAATTTCATCATGTAGTAATGTAGTTGTGTTATGGTATAGTTAAAGGAAAAGCCTGGGGCCTTTATCTCAGAAGAAGAGCTGAAGATTCGGAGTGAGGTCGAGATGGATATAGAGAGAGACTTAGAGGAAGAAATCAAAGATGGAATCTGCCATCTTGCTCTGAGATTGCACAGGCTTTATCAACAACAAAAGGAAAGAAGATCAACTTCTGCTGCTGGAGATGAAAGAAAGATGAAGAAAGCATTTTGTGAGGTGAATATAAACATAAAAATGGAAGGGGGAACCAGGATTGAAATAAAAGAGACCAAGAAACCGGCACCTCCTGATCAAAAGGGTAGTGGTCCTAATTGGTCTGGTTCAAGATCAGAAAATTATATGCAACCATTTGTGAAGATGCCTAGAAATTCCAAGAAGTTTGATTGGGCCAAAACACTGAGGTCAAATGTTGGCCCTGTAGCCTTCACAAAGAAACAATGGCAGCCCACATGAACTTGTTAAGGGGCTTGACAAAGCAAGCATACACATAGGGTACTGATAACGGCTTCTCTCAACTGGGATGGAAAGTTAGAGATTGTTTTGGTTTGTTAAGGGTCTGGACTTGAGGTCTCTTTGACATGACAATAATATCAGTGCTGTTGGGAAGTGCTGATGAGACCTGTGATTTTTTTATAAGACATATAAATAAGTTGTGGAATGCTATGTAAACTCAATTTCCAAAAAAGAAGAGTTAAAATAAAATTTGCAATGTAAACTACTTTGTTTTTGTTTTTAATTGAAGATAGAGAAGCAACCAGAGAAGAGTAAATGGATATTCGTAATTCTAGTGGTCAAGAGTATTTATTCGTAGATTCATTGTATGCAGAATATAGTCGTGGACTAGTCAAGTTTCAGCCGACTTAACATTTTTCCTCCCCTCTAAATATTAGCCCATATCTTCATATCCCAACCCATAATATTTTTAATATTTTGAAATACATTTTTGTTTTATAAATGGGGACAAAGATATCTTCCAATATTTACTGATCATCATACCAACCTATAGTTGATATTATTTGACCTACTTACTTTCACACCAAGAAGGGGAAACAAGGCATCAATTCGTGAAGGTTTTATGCCTGTGGCCCAGCAATATTTTGTGTGCATGAGTGAGTAGTGGCCCTAGTGGGTTGTCTCACATTCACATAAATACATGAGCTCCATAATTTTGTGTTGAGTTGAGTGAATTTGAATTTATTAAAGGATCTGTCATTAAAATGGTCCACAAAGACAGGCACTATTAATCAGAGTCATTCTATAGTATGAAGAACTATCTTTTGATCGTCGGATCAAACTAATTAATTTAATTTAATGGCTAATTAATTTGATTCAACAGTTAAAAGATAAGGTTTCATATAAGGATCTCGCTATAGAATTCTACCTATTAATCAACCAAGTCAAAACAATAAATGAATTATTAATTCCTTTTTTATAAATTAAAGGCCCCTTTGCTAACTATTACAATTTTTATTTTTATTTTTTATTTTTTGTGTTATAGTATAGAGGAAAATGAGATTGAGAATGGGAATAAGGATGAGATTGAAATTGTTTTCCCTTTCAAGTTTTTGTTTGTACTTTTGTAACTCTTCCCTCCTTCTCAGTGTCCCCTCTTAATCTCATATCCACTCTCATTCTCACTTCCATTCTTCCTCTTTTTCCTCTATACTCTAGCAAAAAAAATGAAAATGAAAATTGAAACGGTTATCAAACGGGCCCTAAGTAAATGTCATATTATTCGAAAACATTATATATTGTTAAACACACACACAAACAAGGGTGCAATGAAGATTCAAATATGAGATCACCGGTCTACAATTCAATGTCATTTTTCACTGAATTAGACCTCGTCGGCGTCAAACTATTAAATTAAATTATTAATTATGTGTATTTTTTATTTTCTTGATATGAAATATTGAGGTTCGAACTTAAAATGTAATTCAACTCACCCAACTAAACCAATTATTAGTTTGTATATTAATTAAAAAGAACATTTCCTGCAAAATACTAGTTGGTGTCTTATTAATTGTGTAGGTAGACATGATATTAAATATGTTTTCAAAGACAATGAGGGTGTGGGCCTGGCATCTCCCCAAGACATTAGTAGTAGAATCACACCAAAAGTTGAAAACATCAAAACTCTTTGGAGGTTGGATTGAGTAGGGACAACAAATTTAATTGGTCAGGCAGACCAGAGGCCCCCAGATTTAGAATTGGTGTGTACCATTGAATGGTCTTAATCGTTTGACTGTCAAAAAGGTATCATCAAATCTAAAGTATATATCAGGTGCCAATGCCAAACCCAACTTCCTTTCAAACTTTTAAATCTTACAATCCTCTTCAAGGTTTTGCTTTCCGAAGTTGGATCATCCAAAAGAATCTTATCAGGCCCCCTCCCTCCTCTTCACCTTCTCCTACAATGTCTTATTTCTGCTCCTTGACTCATCTATGACTCTATGCACGTATAGTTGTTAGGTTCACCGACTGAACTTCTTGGTAAGTTTATTCCCATGTCTAATCGCACAAGATGGCACGTACGCTTTGAAACATGTAATATGCCAGCCAGGTGTCGCAATGTATGTTCAAAGTGCCAAGAGTGATCAATTCAGTCAACAAAAACTAATCCAACCATTATTGGCAAGTCAGTTATCAGCTTTACTAATTTTGACCATGAACCAGAATTGATATGATGATGACCACCAAGTTCTAGGGTTTAGGCATAAAGCTAGCTAGAATTTCATTGAAGTGCCTAAAGCAGCAGCTAATTCCTTGTATAAGACAACAAGTTTCCTTCAAGGTTGCGAATATTGCTTGATCATTTCTAATCTAATCACACTCTTGTCTGTCTGCATGAATGTCAGATCAGGAAAATCGATATGCTTAGCCGAAAGTGCAACCCATTCCCCCATGCTTATGAATTGATGCTTGTTAAATCATCTATCTATCTTACAAACAAACTGCTCATAGCAGCAAAGTGTTTTTTTTTTTTTTTTTTTGTCCTTTTCTTCTTAATGCCAAAAAGAAAGAAAATTATGAAGAGAAACCCGAGAAACTCCTCATTGTTATAGCCACATGAAAGCCTACTAAAATTGTAGGCAGATGTAAAATTCCAGCACAAAATGTTCAAAGATTTAGAATTAAGTCACCCTTTTGTTTTTGTGTTTGGGCAAGAAAAGGGTTTGATGAGCGCACCGGCCCTTTTTCGAGGTAGCAGAAATGACAACATGGGAATCAGAAAGCAGGCTAGGATTCTCAAATTCTAATATAGTTGCTCAAAGTACAATAAATACATGGAAATTCTTATCAAATTTGCAGGAATTCAATTCTATCTCTGCAAGCCCTTGCATCTTTTGATGAGTCTATTTAACTTAGGGATTTTAACCGCAATCGTCCTGAACTTATTTCCGAATTTTATTTTAATCATTCAACTCGTTTTTAAGTCATTTTAGTCCTCCAACTCTCACGCATATTCTAATTTAGTCATTCCATAACATTTTCTTTTCAGTTTTTAGATATCTAAATTAACGGTTTTAAGCTTCAAATAGTCGGAAAAATTCACAAAATTTGAAGGAATGACTAAATTGGAACACGCGGGAGAGTTGGAGACTAACTCAAAATGAGTTGGAGAACCAAAATGAATCTCGGATATAAGTTCATGGATCATTACGGTTAAAACCCTAAAAATTAGTAGACCATTGCAACAACTTAATGCATTGAAGACATATTACAACTCTAGATCTTTAATTAATTGCAAAGTTAACCACATTAGTTTCACAGCAGATTTCCAGTTAATATGTGATGACTTTTGGACCAAAAGTTCCCTACTTGGCTGAACTTTGAATGCGCATAGGAGGAAGAAAAGACAGTCCATGAAAAATGAAGCATTTGACAAGGGGATGGATTATGTGGGATGATTTACAACCGTCTGAATCTGCTAATTTGAACTTTGACCAGATTTCCCAATAAGTCCATGGACCACAATGCAGCTTTAACTGATGTTGGGGTTCCACCAAAACAAGTAAAGCATCTTCAAGGATCTCATCTAGGTAAGCTTGGACTCTCACAAGAAGAAAACCTCCAACAAAAGTTTTATATATATATATATATATATATGTATATATTTATATCTTTCTTGCTAGTAAACTTGAGACATCAAATGCTAGAAGTAGAACAAGTAAAAGGACCCAAGAACAAGCACACCTCACAATTTCAAACCCTGAAAATGGAATTTGGTCCTCCTGAAAAATTAAGCTGAACCATGACTATACTTTACAGGCTGAGCCAGTCAGATTTGTTAATTAATTACCACAGTTAAACACTAATTAAAGAAATAATTAAACTTCAATAATCTTAGATGGGTGTGTGTGTTTATAGTAGAGAATTAGAAGAAGATTTAGAAAGATTCTTGGAAAGAATGCTATCAACCAACCCTAAAAGATCTGCAGTTGAGGGAGCTGCAGACAAAAGCTCTGTGTCCCCCTCCCTCTTGTGTACATTTATTAAGAGTTTTTTTTGCTGCTGGGAGTGCGCCCACATGTTCCCTTTGAAGCAGATCGTTGAAATTTGGAAAAAGATAGAGAAATTAATAAAACGAAATATATATATATATATATATATAATATTTATATCTGCAGATAGATAGAGACCAAGCTTTGGATCTATCGACTTTCTCTCCAACATGGACTGAACCCACATTTTGGACTTGAGTTTCCATGAAAACAAAAACTACTGTTTCTCTAGCTGCTATATCTTCTTTCCCAAGAGAAAACAAAACAGTAGAAAAATGAATAGTATAATAATAATAATAATAATAATAATAATTGAATGACTTTGAGCTCTTTCTTTTCCTTCCCAAGGTGACCCCATCAGATCAGGGATATCAAACATCTGGGTTCTACCCTCTACACCAGACAAGCTCCATCATATGATTACATGGATCAAAGAAACCAACCTCATAAAATACTCTAAATTTTTCAAAAAGAAAGAAATTCATGGATATCAATAAATATTATATATATATATATATATATATTCTGCACTCATTACTGCAAAAGTAAAAGCAGTGTTTGCAATGCAAGAAAGAGCAAAGACAAAAACTTGGTAGCAGAAAGAAACAGACCAGAGAATATGAAAGCTAGGTCCCAAAGATCATCATCCCTTTTCAACTCGGGTTGGGTTCATCATTTGAAGGCCCTTCAGAAGAGCATAAGATCCAGACAAAGAGAAAAGAGAAAAAATTAAATTAAGCAGTGAAAAAAGGAAAGAGAAAAAGTACTGATCATTGAACTATAGCATCTCATACAATTAATGCTTCTCAACATAAAATCCAGAGAGTCTGAGATTCGTGGACGAAAACAAAAAGGCATGGGATTGAAGGGAAGAGAAGTAAATGAATGACACAGAAACGTACAAACAAACACATGTAAAAAAATATAAATAAAAGAGATGGTATATATAGAAAACGGAAAATGCAGCATGGATCGCACAAGTCTTGTTATTAAGACCACACAAAGCCTACGAACAGATGGTCCTCCCTCTATACTCTATACTCTATGATGATCATAACCAACAGCTAAACACTGCAAACTCATCAACATTGATCAACCCATTTAATTAAATTAGTAGGATGATTAAGCAAAGATATATGATTAATATATTTTACATGCACTAGTTAATGAAATGATCAAATGGGGCACATTCACAACAATGAGAGAGATTTCACACTCATCTAAATCAAGTGTTCAAATAACACGGATGATCATCACTACACTAGTCAATAAATTTAAGAAAAAAAGATTAAAAATAAAAAGAAACCCTAATTAAAACACTAATTAAAATCCCGGAAAAGCAGTAGAATTTCTCAACAAAGTCGGCTGCAGGCACATGATGATGATTTTTGTTCCTGATCAGTTTCGCCACCTTGACCAGAAGAAAATTACCTCTAGCTGATAAATCCTACTACAACTGCTAGAGCTAGCCAAGGGTTGTCCTAATTAAACTAATAAGTACAAAAGATCCAGAAGATCGGTCGACTGACAGAGAAAGAGAGAAATGATGAGATGAACATGAACAAGAATGATGATATACTTGTGGGTTTTGGGTTGTTTTTCATGTTCATTGTCTTCCTTGTTCTGGGTTTGTTTGGTTTCTAGCTTAACAAGCATGATCAGCTAGCTAGGGTTTCTTACCCAGAGTGTGCTTGTTGTTATGCATCCAAACCTTGAGGACGTGACGCTTCACTCCAGTCTCGTTGCAGAACTGCTGAATCGCCGGCTCGTCCTGCTTCTGAATCCTCCACCCCAGCGTCTCCGCCAAAGTCAACATCCTCTCCTTCTGCTCGGCCGTAAACTTCGTCCTGAACCTCTTCTTCCCGGAAGACGCCGTTCCATGTAAACCCCCTCCCATTCCCAAATCCCCTCCACCGCCGCCGCCTCCGCTAGGATTCGACATGTCGTCCTCCTGCTCCTCCCCCCTGCTATGGGTCCCGCCCCCTCCCGACGTCGAAGGCAGCGCCAGCGGCCTGTGGTGCGGTGCCACGTGGAGGTACCCTGCTGGCGTACGGTAGTACGGCGAGAACTGCGGGTGGTTGTGCTGCCCGTGGAGCGGCACCAGCTGCCCGTACGGGTCTGCGGTCATGAGCGCGAGCCCGCCCGGGTCGCCCTCCTTGCGGTGGAAGTTGCGATGGCAGTTGCAGGCGGCGCATTTTAGCGCGTCGAGCGTGCCCTCGGCACCGGCCGGCATGAACTCGCCGCAGCCGTCGAGCGCGTGGCCTCCAATCCCGACCGCGTGGTTCTTCAGGCACTCTCTGTACCTCGCGGCGCCCTTCCTCTGCTGCTGTTGCTGTTGCTGTTGCTGTTGCTGCTGCTGCTGCTGAGACGCCGCCGCCGCCGCCGCTATTGCTGCTACGCCCTCGGGTCCAGAACTCGACATTTTGACCCGGACGCCACCCGCTGAGTTTCCGAGCGAGTCGTAACTCGCCGCCATCTCCATCTCTTCGTCATGCTCCTCTTGATCCTCGAACTCCATATCAATTAATTAAGGGGAACCAAAAACGAAAAACCCCCCAGAAATTAATGAATCAGAGAATCAACCCAGAAAGAAAAACCCAAAAAGAAGAAAGAAGAAGAAGAAGAAGATAGCGAGGACTGAGTTTAGAGAGAGAAAGAGTAGAGAGAGAGTGTTTTTGTGTATGTGTCAGGTGTAAATTTGTAGTGTTATCTCTCCTCTCACACTCTCCTCAACACTTAGCTTAGCTCCCTGCAAAAGGAGCTTTGTCCACCTTCAAACCCCCTTCATATACTTTCCCGTTTTCTCAACCCCCACCGGCTACTCCCGGTTAAACCAGTCATTTTCACCTTCTGTCTCAGTTTTTTCACCGCGCGGTAAATTTCAGAGGTGGAGAGAGATGGGCTTGGGAGTGTCAGACTGCCACTGCTACTAGTACGAGTCTGAAAACAAAAAACAAAACAAAAAAAAAATATGAAAAAGAAAAATGAACGGAAAAGGCAAGGGATTTTTATTTTTTTTATTTTTTTCTGAAGTGCCCCACGCTCCCGGCAGCAAGAGAGGTGGTGGCGGCGCGTGAAGTGTCAAGTACTGTGGCAGAGGAGAGAGAGAGAGAGGGGGATGGTGATTGGGTGCGTGTGAGTATGTGTCAGGACACGGCATTACTTAGGAAAAAATAAATTGTCGGCATTTAAGGCAGCTGGGGGTACGTGCTCTCGTCTCCGACATGCGTGACGCGCTTTTTGGCGTCAAAATTCCATCTTTCTTATTCAAATATTTCTTTTCGTGTCTCAGAAAAGGAAGTGAATATTGGGTGCGTTTTTTGTAAACATACCCACTCTACGGTTTGGTGTTTGTGGGACACGCTTTTCTTCTTATTTTTATTTTATTTTATTTACTGACTAGAATAATGTTGGTCTTAAAAAAGAATGTCTTTTTCCATCCCAACACATAATCGTTCTTTTCCCTACACAACAACAACGAGATGAAATTAGTTTTTAGTTATTCCAGAAAAAGTAGATCAGATATTTTTTCCACATCTTTTTTAACCTACTTATTCCAAAAGTGTTACAGCAAAATCCTTATTTGAACGATTCGCTAGGACAATTTGTGTATTGTTTTTTTCTTAAGCTTATGTTGAATAGCCAATAAATAATTTGGTGCATTTTTTCCCAGAAAGTTTCTTAAAAGAAAAAATTCAATCTCAATATGATCACTTTAGGGGTCAAATCGTTGTTCCATTACTTAGTGTACTTCCATTCATTTGTCATGACAAAGGACAAGTAAGTGTAGTTACTATTCACGCGAATAGTATATGTCATAGTATTTTTTTTCCCCAACTATTGCCATAACAACTCAAGAACAATTACTATTTACATGGGATTAATTTTATTTATACGTATGAGATTAATAAATAAAAAATTGATAAGTATTTGTATTTAAAAAAACTCAGAATCTTTGGTATCTTTTCAGAATTTTTTTCAAATTTTTTTTTTCGATGACGTCAAGTTGGCATCAGTGCCCAAGGGCAGGAGGTCAGGTTGATCTTGTCTTGGACCTTGCCCGGGCTTGGTGGACCCCATGTGTTGCCAAGGTAGTAACAAACCGTTGGAGCTAGTTTTGGAAGCCTAAAGGGGCTTTTGTCTGGGTTGAGCTCACCGTTGAAAATACTCTTAGAATAGGACTATAAGTTGTCTCGTTATAGATCTTGAGTTCAAATTAAGCTTGGCTTAAATTTAGCTCATCTAAACTCAACTCGTAACATAAACAAGTCAATCCGAGCGTGGCTCGTTTAAGAAACAACCACGCTTGAGATTTGGTATATTTGGCTGATAAAGTTGAGTTCAAAGATCCTTTATATGAGCATTGTATTATTCGATTTGGCACACTGCTGAGGCTTGTGAGTTATGTTATGGTTGCCTGCCGCCATCCATGACTTAAGAAAATAAAAAATAAGGGCAGAAATAGTATGGTGACGAACAACAGAGAGACAAAGATGGTGAAACATTCGTGCATACTAAGATGAGTGGGTTGTAATTTTCAAAAGGTTTGAAATTAATAATGAGATTAGTGGAGTAGCAAATGATTTCACTTGTAGCTAGGATCTTGCCACTTTTATAGTAGTAGTATTAAAATGTGTTAAACCCTAATCATCAAAATCCAATTCACAACACGTGCATGCACAGTGCACATCACAAATGACTGATATATAACTCAACCAAAAATAATAATAATAACATTGTTAATTTAAGAAACCATGAGTCGAATATAATGTATGGTCGAGGAAGAAGTTCGAATTAATTATTATTATTTTTTTGTTGGAACTAAAGTTCATCCATAAAAGGGCATAAAAATAAGATTCAACAAATTGAGCTCAGCATCAATGCAATAAGGCCTTAGGTTTTTATCTTGAACTCAATCAATCGAATCCAATTATAATATAAATTAGATTAGATTGGATTGGATTGAATTTTCAACCGAAAATAAGAAGGCTAACGAGAAAACTCATAAAATAAAAACTTTTGAGAAAAATGAAAAATGAAAAAAAAAAAAATAGGAAAAAGAAACTAGCAAAAGCAAATGGGCGCACGTATAATGGCTTATGGCTGGGAGAGTCGCTGTTGTCCTTTTCGGGGTTGAGAAAACCATAAAAACCAGTATAATTGGTGATGGCTGGCAGTCTTATCACATGAAAATCAGAAATGGCACTGATTGTATTATTGTAGGGGGAGCTTTGAAGAAACTCATCCGCCCAACGCAAAGCAATGCCTTACCCGGGGGGGTCTGGCTGGTTGCTGTCTTTGAGTTTCAGCTAATTACCTCCACATCCATCAAAATGCTTTTGACCATTACCAAATTGACACCTCTTTTGTGTACCCTCCTCCTCCCTGTCCCTGTGACCTTTGATCCGACTGCATGCCCGCCAATTGCCTAATTTTCATGAATGTATTGTCAAATCTCTCTTCTTGAAGAAACAACTTGAACATTTTTAGTTTTTAAGAGAAAAAGAAACAAAAGGAAGAATGCTCATCACTTTAGTTTTCAAGTGTCATTTCATATCATTATTCTAAATTGGGGGTTTTATGGCCGAAATGGAATTCAACAGTTGACATCAACTACCCTTATACATGGACCAAAATAAATATAAAAAAATTAAAAACTACCCTTAGAGCACTTCTACTTATTTATCATAGAAAATGATCAGGGCAAGTAAAGACGATTGTTGTTCATGTGAATAGTATCTGCCTTAGCAATGTTTTGTTTTTGTTTTTCCACCTATTGCCATGGCAACCTAAGGACAATTACTGCTTTCATATGGGGTTAATTTTATTTATACATATGATATTAATAAATAAAAAATTACTAGGTATTTATTTTTAAAAATTTTGAATTTTTTGGTATTTTTTCAGAATATATTTTCCAAAAATTTTAAATTTTTTTATTTGCTGGCATCAGCGCCTGCATGTGGTAGGTTTAAATTACTAGGTGTAATTTTTTTTTTTTTGGATCATAATTATGTTGTAAATTGAACAATAGTTGATGGAGAAATTTGAAGAGAGAGGTAACATCATATTCAAATGATTTAGGAACTTTATTGATACCAAAGTGCGGGATGAAACATAATAGAAAATTGTGATAACAAATAAGAAAATATCATGTTTAAAAATAGTAAAATTATAAGTTGTATCAAATTAGGTCAAATTGAACCGAACCAAATCAAATGTTACACTTGCTTTTAGTGCGAAAGTGGAACCAAATTTATTTGACGAATTTAATTTAGCCCATTTAAACTTTTTTCGAACCTGCTCCCAAATATATATCACATAAAGTCAAATCAAAATGACAATAAAGAAAACTTAAAATGAGATATATAATATGTATGTATCTAAGACCACATTTTAAAAAAAGAAAGAAAAACCTCTATAAAAAAAAAAAACTCTAGCCGCACTTTGGTCTCCTTTCTCCTTGCCGACAACCAACAACAAGGAAGCTAAGGAGGGAGGTGGCCACTGCCCCTTATCCTCTTCGCCCATCTTCATCTTCCTCTCCTAATCTCTCCTGCTTTTTCTCCCATCTTTTCCTTTCCTCTTATCCCCTCTTCTCCTTCTTCAATCTAGATATGTTTCGATCTAGGTATGTTTGTTTGTTTGATTATTTTTGCAGTTTTCTAGGTGACTGGTGTTGTCTTTGTCTCGACAGTAGCGCAGTGAGTGATCTGGATTGTGTCTCTCCTTGGGAGGGTTGTGATATCTGGTGGCTAATGTTTTGTCTATGTTTCAACGGCGGCAGCAGCAGCAACTACGTTAGTTGTAGTTCTTGGGATGTGGTGCTCTTCTCTACTATGTGCCAACCAAAGTACCATGTTCGGTCATAGCTCATAGGAGGTTTTCTTTGTCCGGTTTTGAGTTGAAGTTGAGTACTTCTCAAGGGTCCTTTTATTGTTGTTTATGTGGTGACGCTAAATTGTGTCTCCCCTCAGGAGAGTTGTGATAGCTAGTGGCTGATGTTTGTCTCTGTTTCAATTGTGGTGGTAGCAGTGATACTGGTAGTAGTTGTTGAGATGTGTTGCTTTTCTCTACTTTGCACCGACCAAAGAACTATGCTTGGTTATAGAAGTTTTTCTTTGTCCGGTTTGGAGTTGAAGTGGAGTGATTCTTGGGATCCTTTTACTGTTGTTTATGTGTTCCTCCTGCGTGTTCTCTTATGATTTCTACTATGGTCTGCATTGCAATTTATGTGGGTGTCAAAGGACTATGATTTTGCTCATAGAAGGCTTTTTTTTTTTTTTTTTACAGTTGGGATGTTCTGCGGTCCTCTCATGTGGGTCTACTGTGTTAGTCTATAGTTGTGGTTCTTGTCGGAGGTCTATGTGTTAGTTTTC
This sequence comes from Prunus mume, assembly GCF_029339155.1. NCBI lineage: Eukaryota > Viridiplantae > Streptophyta > Magnoliopsida > Rosales > Rosaceae > Prunus > Prunus mume. Next base: position 9,463,965 of record NC_142698.1, on the reverse strand, counting down.
GTTTTGGATTTGTTCTTTTATTGTTATGGTCCAAAGTGACCAGAATCGGACTCTCTTGTTAGTTTAAAACATGTGCGGTACTCTTTTCTTCCCTGGAGATTGTCCTATAAGGTTGTACTAGGAAGGTTTTAACGAGGCCACTGTATCATGTCGTTCTTTGTACGTCTTTGGTTCTATGAATGAATTCTTTTTCTAATATATATATATATATATGTATATTAATAAAAGGAGGTGATTTTCTCACTCCTTTTTTCTCCATTGACACTTCCTTTTACTCTTTAAAAAAAAAAAATTACTTTTTAATCAATTTTGTTGTTTCTTATTCTATCCTTACCCTACATTAATTTCTTTTTTACTTCACTTTTATATTATTTCTTTTTATTTATACTTAATTTTCCAACTTACATTTCATATAATTTCTTATTTGATTAAAGGAAAAAAATATTGAAAATGGATTACAAGTTGGAAAATTAAGTATAAAGAAAAAGAACTAATGTAAAAGTAAAGTAAAAATAAATTAATATAAAATAAAGGTAGAATAGGAAATAGAAAGAGCAAAATTGATTAAAAAATAATAAAAAATAAAAGAGAGTGGAGAAAGATCCTTTAATAAAAAGATAAAAAGAAGTGGTGGTAGTAGTATGTAGGAGGATGAAGTAGTGTTGAAGTATGGTGGAATGGAAATGTCGTGGTTTTTGGGTTTCATGTGATTCCCGCCACCCCAAAAACAGCCAACGGTGGGGGGGGGGAGAAACGTCTGACGGGACGTGCTGACACCAAACACAGGGCACAGACATAGTGTACCATCATCAGCATCATCGTCATCACTCTCTCTCTCTCTCTCTCTCTCTCTCTCTCTAGCTAACTGTGTCTCTGTATTTGTGTTGTGTGCTTTGTGTATTTGTATGTAACGTTTGTCTGTGTCAGCTGGCGGGAAACCGTTCCCCCCCCCCTCTCTCTCTCTCTCTCTATATATATATATATATGTATATATATAAAAGACAGAATCAGGAAAACGACAATTCCATTGTCTTCATCTTCAACTATATTAACATATAATATAAATACTCTCATGAGAACACTGTTGAAATGATGAACGGAACGGAGCAAGGTAATTTGCCGTTGAGAAATGAAAAGAAAGTTTATAGAAAAGAGAGAATTGCGGGAAAAAGGGGGAGTGGATGTTGACAATACAAGAGAAAGAGTGGGGCGACCGTGATTTTCCATTTCTTATATTCTTTGGCAATCTTGGCATGGCAGCCTTTCTTTCTCTTCTCTCCTCTCTCTCCTCTCTAAACAACAGTGGCCCCCATCCCCTGCTTCTTGCTTCTTTCTTGCACCACCATCACCCCCTCCCCCCACCCAATAACCAAATCACCAACATAACCCATGATCTTCTTTGTCTTTTCTTGCTTGTTTACTTAACACAATAATATATTCTCTCTTTCTTCTGATATTGCATGTCTTTTTTTTATTTTTTTTATTTTAAAAAAGAAAAAAAGAAAAGGCTAGCCAGCGTAGCTTGCTATTTAGTTTTCTTTCTTTCTTTCTGATTTTCTTGTACACTATCATATCATTTCCATGCTTGGATTTTACAGCTCATTGAATCAGAAGATGGATGGGACAAATCATCAACAACAAACACACACATTATACACTAGCTAGCCAGCTTTGTTTCAAGAAATGATTCATCTTTTTCTTTTCATAATCATCAGTTTTCACTGAATTGGGTAATTGGGTTTTGACCTATTGTTGTTAACAAGTATTATTGATAATTATTATTATTATTATGCTTCTGAACCTGAAGATGGACATGGATCGATCGGAGAGAGTTATACGTAATTATTATCAGGACCACCTTTGAATATAGAGGATAAAAGATTACATGGGTGATTCTCTAACAGTAGTAATTGTGAAGGCAGCAGTGCATGCCTGACATTTCCATCCCCACCAAACACTGGTTTTAGTTGACATTAGGCACAAGCATAATGGTCATCTCCTTTACTTCTTCATTCTTCTATTCGTCATTATATTATATATGTGTGTGTGTGTATATGGAATGGAGATGATCCATTGATTCGATATCTTGGGTTCTAAGGAAAAGATAATACAAAAGAGTAAGATACGATACGCCTTAGACAACTAACAATAAATAAATAAATAAATATAGGTTCCCTTCTATTGAAAAATCTTTCAAATAATTTTATTTGAGGGACATCCTTTAGGGTACCTTACAATTTTTTTCCCAATGATCTAAACAATCTATTTTTCAGGTCTTCATTCAATAGATCATCCTTACAAAAAATTAGACAAATCAGAACCATTTTGATATCCAATTGTGTCTTACAAAATCAATGAACAAAGTGCTTCAAGAAAGTACTAAAATTTCAATAACTCAATTGAGTGGTCAAATGATATCGGATTCAAGTGATTTTTTGTAGAGATGATCTTTAAATAAGTATCTACAAAATAGACGGTTTGGATTAGTGAAATACAATCCGCAGTGGGGCTTACAAGGGGTATCCCTCAAATAAGCTTATTTGAAGGATCCCTCAAATAAGCTTATTTGATGGATTTCTCAATAGAAGCTCTCGGTATATATATATATATATATAACTCATGTATGTATGTATATATATTTTTGTGTTTTAACCTTTGGTTCATGCCCATGCATTGAGAATATATTTGAGATTGCAAAATCTACTACGTACGTACCTATTCGCAAATCAAAACCAGAGCCTCATATACTATTGATAATATCTTCTAAATTAAGGCAAAGTTAAGCTACAATCTAGAAAGAAAGAAAAGTGTAATTATTTTCGATTGTCGTCTTTTATCTCATTTACTTTAATTTTGTGTCACATTTAATCACATTCTCTCAATTCTGTTAAGAAATTCGTTAACCCTTATGAGGTGATTCGGTCCAATTTAATTAATTTATCCCTAAATGTCTTTTGATTTTATTTTTGTCGATTAAATAAAGATGTCGTGGGATGAGTATAAGAGCATCTCCACCGTTGGCCCCCCAGGCTGAGCAACAGGGTGCCTAAGCCCCAATTTGTAGTTCCAACAGGCTTCTACAACCCTGGCAGCTCATGGGTCCCAGCAAATTGGGCCAGTCCAAAGGCCAGAATAGCCTGGGCTGTTGCCTGGGTTTGCTGGCGTCAGCGATGACGTCAACAACGAAGAAAAATTATTTAAAAAATCTAAAAAATACTAAAATTTTCAGAATTTGTTTTAATAAATACGTAGTCATATTCTTCACTTTCCACACCAAAACTCTTTTTGCCATGACAATAGGTGGAAACGCCACAAGTCTTTTGTAAGGGCTGTCACTATTCACGTGAATAGTAACAACTCTTACCTTACCCTTGCCCTTTGCCATGACAAATGAGTGGAGGTGCTCTAATAAAGGTGAGAATTAGTCGTTTGAAGCATACATATGCATGTACATGTGTAAAATAACATTTACTAATTTAAATGTAAATGTTTTTGGCTGTGAGTGTTGGAGGTACGACCAAACAAAAGTTGTGGGGGTTGGGGTAAATGTTAAGCATATAAAAATAAGGAGATATATTGATAAAGGCCAAAAGAAATGAATCACCATCCTATATTTGGGCTGACAATGTAAAATGCTTCCTCCACTACCATCCAGCTTGCAGCTAAACAGAGAGAGAGAGAGAGAGAGAGAGAGATTCTCTTCTTCCTTACTGTTCACCAGCTCTTGCGTGTAATTGAACTCCCTACCCATCCCTCCCCCCTGTCCCTCTTCCCTCTCTCATCATAATCACTATAACCTTATATGACATTTCCTCTCTCTCTGAAGCTCTGCTTTTCTTCAATGTCATTGCTTTGTCCTACAGGCTATCATAGTTTATAGAAAAGATATTAAAAAAACACAGGTTATCATGAGTTGAATTAACTCAATTATTATACTAGCTATATGATTAAATTAATTCTCTATTGCAGAGACCTCTCCTTCGCTTGCACAACAACAAACTACGCCCACGACACAAAAGTTGGGCAACTAAAACATTTTACTTCTTTTTGCTTACAAGAAAAAGGGGAAGACATTTTCTGACTGTATGTAAGTTTGCGACCCTTTACACGTTCAATGAACATTGTTAAGTCGCCTATACAAGTTCAATATCTTGGTGATATGCAATCATGAAACAGAAGATGTTGTGCAACTCAACTACAAGTTAGTGCAAAAAGGAAAGTGATCGATCTTGAGTAGGACCATAAACCATGAACCTTAAACATGAAATAACGAAATCAAAGCACACATTGATGAAAGAATTGAAAGGTGAGATCTTACTAATAGTATTACTTAATTAGTGGGTAGTGTTGGCATATTCTCTCAGTCGAGCCACAGTGCATCTCAATTAAACAAACACAACAAGCTCTCATTGAGGAGAAAGACTTTCATACAACGACGGAATAACAAAACAGTATTATGTCGGTTATTAAATTTTCAAAACTGGGGTTATGTCGGTTATTAAGTTTTTCTGCTTATTGAGTGGCCAAGCCAAAGCTTCCAAAGTGACCTCCACTATAAAATATTAACTTGTCAATGGTCCAGAAGAAGCCAGAAACGTTTGGGAACAAAAATAAAGGCATCTAAAGCTAATTGCTACTAGCACCCATGATTGCCTATGCATAACCAAGGCCACCGACATGTAGGTTTTTATTAATTAAGGAAGAAAGTTAATTAATTAATCAGATACACTTAGATTATAAAACATGATGATGACTGATGACTGATGACTGATGGCTGAGAGAGTTGTCATGAATTGAAGGACAATGATTATTTAATGGAACAGTACAATTGCATACTTTGAGAGAAAAAGGGTTATGAATGCCATGAAGGCTTCCAAAATGTGCAGTGCAGGGTTATCAGGTTACATAAATATGGGTACATACATAAATGAATTTTAAATTGAAGAAGAAAAGTGAAGACTAGATATGGATAAAGTCTAAAATATTGATGGTTTTGAAAGTATGGTGGTTTGAAAATACAAAAATTTTGATAGAAATATTGAGAAATTATTGATATTGATAAAAATTAAATAAAATCATGGAAATTGTAAGAAAAACTTGAAAAAAATTCTTGAAATTTTGGAGGATGTTTATTTAGTTAATTATCTATTACTTTATCACAAAAAAAAAAAGAAAAGAAAGAAATGCATTGCATGATGAATTGAGTTGACAAAAGTTGTAAGTGTAGAAAATATGTAGTAATTAATGAAAGAAGATTAAACACACCATAATCATTTATTTATAATGATTTACTTCAATATTTCATACTTTATACATTGCATAGTAATATACATAAGTAATTTAGTACCATATAGAGTTCCTACAAGGTTTAAATTTGAGTTGTTTACAGTAACATCCCCCGAAATTTTTGACTTTTTCACAAAATTCGAGGTTTTAGAAATTATAAGACCACCTCCTGAGGTTTTAAATTGATTTCACGAAACTTATTTTCATTGATTTTTCATCTAAAAATTGATGATTTCAAAAAATAAAAAATAAAAAAATTCTCTAAATGACAAAGTTGACCTTTGAGATTAGATTGCATATACTTCATTGAGGTTAATTTTGTCATTTGCATAATTTTTTTTTAATGAAATCATCAATTTTTGGATAAACAATCAATAAAAAGAGGTTTTGTGAAAACGAAACCTCATGGGGTATTCGTGTAATTTTTAAGACATGAGGAGTTTTGTGAAAACACAGAAAAACTTCAGGGGTGTTAGTGTAAATAACTCTTCAAATTTTTCATTGTCTTCGTCATCTCAATATTATAGCAATATTTTGGCCAAATGTTGCTGAAGTGTGAGAGAAATTATCGACGTCAATATTTTCTGATATTATCGATACTTATACGATATGTGTATGAATATATTTTAAAATATCATAGACCCGAAAAAACAATAATATCCTCAATAATTAAATTTGACATAACGGAGTTCTAAGAAGACAAAGATCATTACTAATCAATCCCACTTTGACCTGCCCCATCCAACCCTTTTGCTTGGTTCAACTCAAGCATCATCAAGTTCCTATTTTAACTGGAAATTAAAGGGCCACTGCCTATTGACCGAATTATCATTGGTGATCATAGCATAGCATGTGGCCCAACCTTGCTAGACTTAAGAAATTTTGAGGCTTGCATCAATGAACATTTTTATGAAGGAAAAAAAAAAACTCTGGAAATGTTATGGGTATGTAGGTAAATAGACAATGGCCGCTTGTTTTTGGACATACAAAATATTTTGATGCTGAACTTTTTGGCAGAAAAGTGATTATCTTTGCACCATATCAACTTGATAACCGAATCAGATCAGGAGGCGGACATTTGTGCCCAAAATAACCAAATATCAAACCATTTTGAATTGAGGGTCCAATCACAACTCAAATTGAGAATCTTCACAAACCTAATTGGCAAAAGCAGATATTACTGAGATATTCGGTTTGGTTTACCTATTCTATTAGACCCTAAACTACCCAACAAGATCCTTTGTTTTTCTTGTTTTGCTTTTTTCTTTTCCCTGAAATGATCTTACAATCATCACAAAGTCCGGCTTGGAAGCTATGGCAGCCGTATAATGGCACTTGGGCGGTCAAGCGTGAAGCAGACTCGGAAGACTTTCGTAATGAATTTGCTTTAATCACACTTTAAGATCCAATTATAGGCTAAAATCCTAAGACAAGACGGTTGCGCGTGCAAATGAAAGATGTGGGTCACTAATATAATCCATCTAATCTAAGCATGTTCGTAAACAGTTGGTTGTTTTATAGATGCTTTGATTTGGGACATTATAGGCCCAATAATTAGAATGATCAAAATAAGATCTGTGGAAATCATGTATGCCGAAAGGGAGAAAATGCCTTGCCCCACCACATCATCTGCTGCCAATGCTGCGTACCAGACACCCACTCCACTCACCAACGTTTTCTAGCCTTCCAATAACCTCAACACCCACAGAGAACCAGATTTTCCTTTAGTAACTACGTTTGCAATTTTCCAAGACCTGAAGCCACGTTTGGTGGTTGGGATTCGTATTATGGGATTGCATTTATACCCGAGTTGTAATTTGATCGCTTAATTAAATTATTCGTTCAAATGGTCTACCAATTCCGTCAATATTGTCGTTAATTTCAAGGTTAAAATTGTCAATTTATACTAACAGAGGGGTGGTAATTTACGATACAATTTGTTACACTACCGAAACCCACACAAAAAATTAGTGGTTCAACTCGCAAGAAAAAAATGCAGGTAATTTTCAAGTCAATCCGCTATGACTCGTTTAATAAATAGGTGAGTTTTGAGTCAACCTGACAACTCGTTAAAATCCTATATAACCTGTTTATTTATAAATATAATATATATAAGTAAAGGTCCAGTGCATTGACAAAAATGAACGTTCTGTTAAGTTGGTTTCATTCGCATGATTCTCATTGGTGTTACCCTGGATTGAAACCCAACACTAGTACTACAATATATTTACTTTGTACTCTTCTTTTTGGTATAACCCCCTTCAATGTTTTTCCCAATCAACAAAGCAAACTAAAAAAATGCTTATGTCTAATTTTTTTCTCTTAAGCTCTCATATCACCATCAATCTCACTCTCTTTGGTGGAGTTGTTTAGAACCAAATTCTACTGGTTACTAATTGCTACCACTTTTTATTAAACATGTGATTAACCATGTAACCTGTTTACTAATTGCCTCCTGACTCTCAGAATTATTCACCAAATGACAATAAACCTCACTTTGATCCATTCTTGGCATCGGACACCAAGCAAACAATGCCAAGAATCATCATGAATAAAGGCAGAACTAGAAGGACATCAAGAATCTCCATGAATAAAGGCAGAAATAAACTTCACAAGATTCATGCGATTTCGGTTTTTCGCATTCAAGAATCATCATATGGACTAAAAGCAACAATTCTGAATCTCATTCCAACTATTCTCCTAAAACAGTATAAACATATGAAAAATGTCAAATGACTGGACCTCATTTTCACATGACTTTCAAAGAATTTGCACAAGTGTGGCATACGGTATCAAAATCAATGTTGAATAATTTAATCTATAAATTTATCAGTTACAAAACATCTTACGATGGGCAAAAAGCAAAAATTCTGTCCCACAAGAATAATTATCACACACATGAGCTCCGGGCTTGCAGAGCTTCTTGTAGGGATTGCACAGCACCATCATAATTTAAGAAGCCCATGAACCAAAACTCATGGTTATCAATGGAGATAACCTGGATGTACTTTTCAGCAGGGTTTGATCTGCTTGATGAAGGATTAACTGCTTTAAGCTGATGTAATGGGATAACCACCTACCAATATTAGAGAGTATAAAGAAATGAGTAAAATAATAGCAAAAATAAAATAAAATACTCATCAAAAGAAAAACAAATAAAAGAATTAGAACTTACAAAAACAATGTCTTCTGAAAAACATCAGTTCAACAATATTATTAAGAAGTAGGAATATATCACGAAGCTTGACCAAATAAACTATTTTGAATTAACTAATATGATTTCATTTAAGCACAAAGATATATCTTATATACCAACTGCCATAATTTAGTAGCGAATAACAAAATCAGAACTAGTTTTATGTAACTCCCTATTTCCTTATGCAAATGTAAAATGAAAAAGTTGTTCCTCATCTTTGGTTTCACAACAATGATGACATAATTTCACTGTGGGCAAATTACCACCGCTCTTATGTGACACAGTAAATAACAAATACATCTTTGCCAAGAGGCAGCAGGAAAAGAAAAAGTGAGGGCAAACATAAGTAGAAGCAGTAGAGTAATTATTTATTTCTTTTTAATAAAAACACTCGAGGACAACACTAGGCTCACCTAATAACAAGTAACAATCATGGAAATATTAGATCAACAAGCTTCATATCATAATCAATATTGATCAAACAGGCTACACAAAAAGGGTTAGCCGTCAGTCTTCCCCATATAATGTGTTCTAGGTCTCGTTTCCAATGCCAACTGCCAAGAGACTTCACTAGCTAATCTAGCCAGAACCCACCTTTAACAAGTTCATTAGTAATGGAGATCACAAGCCCACTGAAGATAGAAAAAATGAAAATAACCAAATGATCACAACAAAGGCCCCAAATTCCAAAACAAAATTATGTTGGAAATTAATTTCTTGCTTCTCATTTATTGGGATCTAGCATTAATACTCTTATATGCTTCCCCCCTCTAGAACTACTTCAGTTTGAACATCCCTTCTGGATCTAGTCCTCCTCTTTTTGTGCTCAAATAGAAAGTTGAAGAGCCTATGGTGAACCTGGGGCTTAACAAGCTCATTGAAATTTAAATCAAGCTTGAACCTCATGAATGCTTTTCATCCATACATGGGCTTAGCTCAGCAATTGCCTAACAATATGGTGCATCAATTTAAGCCCCAATCCATACTTTAAAACAAAAAACAACTAGAGTTGGTCATAAACACAATTTACACCTTCAATTGGGAACAACATGGGTCCAAATAAAGATAGATGGAAAGGAATTTCTATCCACAAAACAGAGACTTTTCAACAAACTAGCAGTGGCGTATTCATGGTAGCTCCATTTTAAAATAATTTGACATCCAAGAACAGACACCTTTAAAAGTGCTATCACAGGACCAATTTTTGACTCTCAAAATTTATTTTACTTTTTAAAATTTGAATGTTAAAGACTTGTTATGATTAAAGTTGAAATTGGCTAAAAGGATCAGCAGTACAGAGGTTCATAAGTTCTGACTAAGGAGAATCAAGTCAGAATAAAATTATATACACTAAGTGTCACATCACAAGCCTTGATAGTAATCCCACTGTCAAAATTTATGTTCCCTTTAATACTTAGATGAAGAATCACCATCATAATGGAAGACAAGAGGGAAGCTTCCTTCAAATGTCTTACACACATCCTGATTCACTATCACGATTTTCTACATTATAATAATATAATGCAGTCATAGAAATAAACAAAATAAATCACTCAATAATGCTTCGGTAAGAAAGTTATCTGTTAATTGAAATCCCATATTTGAAAAACCTTTTAAAGACACAATAGTAAGCACATATGCAAACTTACCTTGTAATAGCTCCATTCAGTTTGGTCATCAGCTTTGTATGAAATGGGATTATCACTACAATAAGCAAGTTTTGCAGTAGAAACATATAAAACTCCCATGACTGGACCCGCTGATGTGGATAAGTAACATGCAAATGAATTTTGAAGTTGCTCCTCAGGAGCTGTCTCAAAGGTTGACTGGAAGATCTTCTCATAACCACCTTCTGCTAGAACCTTTGTTCCTTGTGCAATTCTTCCCATGGCAGCATCAGCAAAACTAGGGCTTGTTTTCACTAGTTCGAAATAAAACAGGATGATTAGTGACTTCATCCATCACAATCACGATATTTTTGGATCAACAAAATGGACAAAGTAAACAATAAGAATAACAAAAGCAAAACTGGGGAGATCAAGAGAGATTGAAATTCCATTTTTTCCTGACAAAAGCAGAATTTAATTTGCGTAGTCAGTGTGAAACAAACAACAAAAGAAAAGCATTCGACAGGAAATTAGTTCAGACGGTTAGAGAAACTAGAGGATGGTACTAACAGCCAGTCTATATAGAACACTTTTCAAGCACCGGGCTAAGCGTTTTACAAGAGGTTGCTTGGCTAATCCTCCTCACAAATTTTAAACTTGTCGATTCTCGTGTTCATCGATAAATCTACCAAATAAGATTAGGACAGACCACACCTATTATTTTTCACAAATCTCAGAAACAGGGATTAATCAGAATAACCAACACAATTAAAATGTCAACTCCTAATATTCATGAAAAATGGATGATAGTAGCCAATCAATTCCTACAAGCAAAGGAAGCAAAATTGGCAAATGGAATATGACAAAGCAACCAAGACATTTGGAACCTTATCTTAATACAATTCCCATTATTTTCAAAACAACATGTAGAAGAAAAATCGAAGCAAATTAATCAGCAGAGATCAACAAAGAAAAGAAGAGGCAAAAAGCAAGCAGAAACTCACAGTGCTGCCACGTGTTTCCAGCGAGATCCTCAGCCTTCTTAGTAGCCTCCCCCACCGACTTTCTCCACCTCCCAAACACGCCCCTTACAGTCTCCACCGAATCTGACCATGCACGCAATACACAAATACGTCGTCTTCATAAGCATACATATACGGATTCAAATACGTATATACATGTAGAATTACAGAAATACTACCTTTGAATGAGAAAGAGGAGGTGAGCATTGGGGAAGGAGCCACGTAGGGATTGGATCCCTGATGCGAATCAGAGGCGGCACCGGCGCTACTGTTGTGCGATTCGGAGACCAATTCGGGGCTCCAATGAACCGACTTCTTGGGCCCGGAACCCGTGGGAGTCCCGGAGGCCTCTGTCTGAGTCTGAGCCTGTGATCCCATGACGAAGGTAGCCCAGTTCTGATCCCCCGTCAAAGCTTCGCCAGCCGCTTTCGGGTTCGGACCTTGAGTCTGGTTCGGAGCCTGCGTTTTGGCCTCGGCCGCGGAGACGGGCTTGGGCTGGTCCATGGTTCTAGAAGCTTCGTGAGAATGCGATCACGGAGTGCGTGAGGCGGCGCGTGGAGAGCTAGATTTTTTGGGGGGTTATTTTTATGTGTTTTTTTTTTTTTTTGGTTTGTGTGGTTTTTTCTTTTTTTCGTAAAATTGGAGTTTTGAAGGGAAATGGAGGGGGACGGGTTTAGCGATAAGAACGGTAGGAAGCAGAATTAGCAAATCATTTGTTTTTAGCGTTTTAAAACTTGATGCCGATAGACACTCGTTTTAAAACTCGGACCCTCCGTTGACGGGGAGGCTATTTCTATTCCCCACCATTGACTGCCAGGTGTTGCTTTTACATTTTATTTTACACGATATATTAAGAAATTGGGATTCGACACACGACTCTGAGTACATGAGAGTAATTGCCTTCAATCAGTTGATCTACAAGTTACTTGTGACACGTGTCTTTTGTTGGTTATATTTTTTGTTGATTGTGGGGCAAAGGTTCAACTAAAAGATTTTGTCAATGCAAAGAGCTTGTAACTCATTTAGTTAAAAATTTTACTCCGAGGTCATAAGTTCAATTCCTTCCTCCTCCAATATAACTTATATATATAAAGTAAAAAGTAGAGAATGATAAAACATTCAAAATACAGAAAATATCATTGGTTAATACAAACATTAAGAATTGAAATTATTAATTAAATGAAGATAATATGGTAAATTTACACATTTTCATATTTAAAAAAATTAAAATCAAAAGAAAAATCAGATAATGAATCCTATTTTTATGGAACACAACTACCCATTATTTTTTTACAAATTTATAAATAAACCCAATCTTAGACATGTATTTATAAAATAAATTTAAATTTTTAAACAAATAGCCTCTCGCATGGGCGGAAGCGTGTGCGGAGAGACTAATTTTAAATAAATAAATATTTTTTTTTTTCAACTTGGGCCGGAGAAAAACCGAAACCACCAGCATGTACCAATTCTGAATTTGCAGCCGAACCCATCTGGGTGGATCCAGCCTACATAAAATTAGGTTGGGCTAAGCTTTGTAAGTGATCCAACCTACAAGGCTGGGGTGAGTTGGGCCTTGGGTGCTGGGTTCTGAATTTTCTTGGTTGGGTGGGGCTATATCTAAATTATACAATCAAATTTATCAGAGATAATCCGACCTTTTGGCAACCAAAAAAAAAAAAAAAAAAAAGAGAAGAAGAAATATATCAGAGATAAAATTGTACAATAAAATAAGCTAAGACTCTCGTGCCTTGTATCGTTGCTCATCATGTTAAACAGATTTTAAAAAAATATAAAAAATAAAAAATATGATTTTATGTTCATTTGTGTGATTGGTCCAAATGTTGAACTTTGGAGGATATACGTACTCCATTTGGATGGAGGGTTCCAAATTTATGAAAGTAAATGATATTGTAAGGTAGATTTGTTTGTATAGACTAGTACAATTCATGTATGTCAAGATTTAGACAAGAAAGAAATGAAGAAAACAAATGGACTTCAAATGATTCCTTGCATATAAAGAGACGGACCGAGGATTTCAAAATGGCGTGGACTAAATTGACCTTACATACAAACTTATAGAAAATTTGAAGGTACGAGTGAATTTCATTGATAACCAAAAAAAAAAAAAAAAAAAACAGGGGGACATAATTGATGATTCATCATTGTTTCTCTTAATAAAATCTTAAAGAGTCTTTCATATCTTAGCATTTCGATGTTGACCTGACAAAAATTCCAATAAAAACATACTTAAATAGTTAAATATCTAATCAAATTCCTGAAAATGACATCAATTGTAAATAAGAAACTAGACCTTTATTAAAATCCCTAATTGATAATTCATACAAGCAAGAACACCAAAATAAATTTCAAATCCTATTTGATAATTGAACAAACCAAAATCAATTGCAACTCATAAACTGATAAGCCAGAATTGCAAATCCCTAATTGATAAACCTCAATTATAAATCCTTAATTCATACTTCATAAATCCTAAATAATCCCCAAAATTTTAACATTAAAAAACCAAAAAAGAGAGAGAAAAAAAAGGGAATTTCTGTGGTTAGCCTAGTTGTGTGGTCAGCCCAATGGGAGTCTAATATTTCATGTGTGGTGTGGGAGGTTAGTTTTTTTGTTGTTGGTCAGCCTAGTGAGATTAGTTAATAAGATTTTATTTGAGTGGCTAGGCTAGGGTATTAATTTAGTCTATAAAAAAAAAAAACGAGTTCTTTTGACTATAGCCTAGGTTAGCATGTTTCATGAGACCATCCTCGCATGTTGTCATTTCAAATTCGTTTCAAATGTACTACATCTAGTTATTTCAAATACATTCAGTCTAATGTGGTTCTTACTTTAATAGCAAATTTAGTTTTGTTGTCAAATCCTTCCATTCAAAGGGAGCCTTATTTTCTTTTTGTGAGATAAATTTATGGTAGGGTAAGGGTTGATCAACCCTTATCTTCACTTCGTGATGTGTGATGTCCCATAAATTTTGAAGGTTGTATTCAAATTAATACAGGCGTTGTGGATGGAGTAGCGGGTTTGGTTCTGTTTTGTTGTTGGGTTCTAATGACTCTGTTGTTGCTTTTGAATTGTTTACTGCTAAGTTTGTTGTTTGTTGTTTGTTATTTAGTAAATAAAGTATTTCCAGCCAAAAGGGCAAAAAAGGGGTGAAAACTTATGGTACTTTATAGCTGTTTGAGGTCACAAAATCTAAAATCCATTTTCGATTCCTTTGATGCTTATGAAGTAGAATTACATGTTTGTAATTTTTTCTTGTCTTTCTGCATGTTATATGTGTTAGCTTTTCATCTTTGTACTTGGACCGCACTTAAAAGTTTGAAAGCTTTTGAATAAAATTTGATCTCAAAAACTTCTTTTAAGTTAATTTCTATAAAAACTACTCTCAAGAAGAGATATGGTCAAAATTGGTAAAAAAGTATTATAAAAAGAGAATGTAAATGGAGAAAAAAAAAAGGGGGAAATCAACTCCCTGAATTATTAATCATACAAAAAGAAAAGAAAGAAGCAATAGCAGTAAATGCGCTTTCATTTTGGGCATGATTGATAATTTTCCAGCACGTTGAGTGTATGAACAAAACATATGTCGTTGATAAATTAAATTAAAATAGGATATAATAAACAGTAATTTTGTTGGGTTCATTTCAAATGATTTCAATAACGTTAAAGAGAACCAAACAACTCCATATAAGGACTACGGAGGCAGAATTGTCACCAACGATGACATTTTCTCCTTCGAATATGTCAAAACCAGCAAACGATGACATTTTCTCCTTCGAATATGTCAAAACCAGCATATTCTTAATGGAGCTCTTATGGTAGCAGTAATCTTCCTTATTTTACTTGGGGATAATTTTTATTTGGATTTTGGAATTTCTTGATGCGTTTCTTCTTTTGGAGAAAAATTCTCTTTATTTGTTGTTTTGTCCCTAATCATGATTTGGATTTGGATAATATTACTGTTAGAGATAAGCATGACTTTTACTAGTGGGGTAATGTTTGGTTTTTTTAATTTTCTATATGAATCATAGTCTAAATTATTATAATATGTAAAAAAAACAATTGAACTCAAAAGAAAAAAGACAAGTATACGCAGATATGAGTTTAGCTAAGTTGGCTAGAGCGAATATGCTCTCCACTCTACACCCGAGTTTGAATTCTCATTTCCATAATTTAAATTAAATTAAAATAAAATATTACTTGGATTAGAATAATGAATGAATATACTATTCTAGTTCACTGGGCTAACCCATACCATATATACTTATAATTACTGTTGTGAATTGATTGGGATGCGAGGGATAGTGACAATATGAAAAACAAAACCTCAATCTTGAGCTTGACTATTGAGCTCATTACATTACATACGTCGTAACGTAATTAGTTGATCAAATCACACGGAATGCTAGGTCACCTAAGGTTACTTTGCGTGGCTCATCAATTTGTCTAATCATCATCTCTTAGGAGGCGTGCCTTGGTGCCTCAAAATCCTCCCATTCCTTAAGTGTTAAAATGACGCAATTCTTGGATCGTGACATGACAAATGGTATTAGAGCTATGTTGGTGGGTTCTACCATATGGAGTCGAGGGCATAAATGTCGACCCAGAGAAAGATTGTCAAAGATACTCATGTGCAACCCAACATGCTAGCACAGCCTGGGGTGTCACATTCTCCCTCACTTAAATGACAGGACACAAGGAAGTGCACTCCACCTCAACGCTATACCCCAAAAACACTAGTCATTAACTAATGAGGCTCCTTGCAATTGCTTATGAAGTCCAAATCGATCCATTAGTTTATCGATGTTCAGAGGCGGAGCCATAGTGGGGTCAATGGGGTCGCACGACCTCTTGGAAGCCATGGAAATAAGCTTAGAGGACCCTTAGAGCTGTTGGTGCAATCCTTTTAGAGCTGCTGGTGCAACTTCTTGGAGCTGCACATCACGTGGTCGACAAAATGTCTGAAAGAAGAGGAAGAGTTCGCTCGCAGGTTGAAGAAGGAGGAGGCTGCTGGTGCGCGATGTTTTTTTAAAAAAACAACATGGCCAAAAGACGTCGTTTTGGGCCAGGTCTGAAGAAAAAAGAAAATGCCCAGCATATCCTCCAGCCTCTCCTTTTCCACAGATCCGATTCTTCCATTCCAAAACCCCCAATTTTCTTTTGTTTTCTCCTCCTCCAACCCAAAATTATCTTGAGAAAATGATTATTCCGAAAAACCATTTTTCATACTTAGTCAATATTGCACATCCGCTAAAAAATTTCCGGGTCCGCCTATGAGACACTATAATTGAAGTCAAAGCAAAATGGCAAATTGCTATCTATTGGCCTCTTGACCATCACAAATCATTCTTTCCCCCAGTAATAACAAAGATTACACTTTAATATCTATCCCAAGCTGCAACTTCTGCCACACTTGCGCCTTAGCCTGTGCATGCCACTTTAATTTTTTTTTATAAAAAAATTAAAACTTAGGCAGTAGTTTAATTAAGGAATTTAGGGTAACTACTCCTCTCTCCTCTCTCCCTTTTCTATGTGATATCAGATAAAATGATGTCTCAAGTTTATGTGTTTAGTGCGTAAGTGAAGTATGAGATTCTTAGAGATGTTTATCGCACTAATTTCCAGTAACAATGTAAGTTTTTATTTTCATTTTTTTGCATATATAGAATATATATGTTGATTCCATCCTAAATTTTTTTTTTTGGGACTTTTATACTAAGACCCCTTGTGTTTCGATTCCTGGCTCCGTCACTGCTGATGTTGAACTCAACATGGTAGCACAACTTGGGCGTTAAATTTTAAAAGATTTTGACCATTTCTCGACTTATATGTGTCATTCTTGCCCATGGCCATACTAATCTTTTTGTTGTTCCAATTTTATCAAACGTCCCTAGGTCGTGACAATTACAAAACATAAAAAAAGAACTTTTGTCTAGACATTTACAACAATGATTCAAGAAACCTAAGTGAAGCTAGTAGTTTAGGGTTCAATTGAGGTAGGCCCCATTGGCAGTTCAATTGGATTTTCAATGCACACTCTTTTGTTTGATACTCTGTTTTGGTTAACAAAGTTCATTTTCTCATAAAAATGAAATAAACTAAATTAACCTTTATTTGAAAATAAGAAGAAGAAAAAAAATAACATGTTATACATTTGTTTTTTTTGTCGAAAACGTGTCATACATTAGGCGTTTAATTAAAGGACGACTCGAATAGATCTAAACTATGTGCAACCTTCACCGAAAACTTCATAAAAGTTCATTAAAAAACAAAAGAATAGAAAGAAGAAGAAGAAGTGAGAATCATTCTTTACGAGTGGAAGATGGCCGGTAAGACTGATTCCCAAACACTGAATTTGGAATCCAATTACTACAAGAAAAGGTCTAAAAGTCTTAACAATAATTGGGAATGTTCCATTTCATATGGGAAAAGCCCACAACCCTTTTCCCCCTTTTTGTGTTGGATTTGGACGTTTTTCGTGCGTCACCAATTCCCACGTATATTTCACAGAGCCATTTATCTTAGAACACCATTATCTTTCTCCATGTCATTTAAATTATAAAATAAAATAAAATAAAAATTAACACCGTCTTCTCAGCAATATTAATCATGTAGTGGTGCACATGTTCCATCTCTTTCTTGCCAGCTTCTGCCAGCTCCTATTCATCATACAACTAAACAAATATGTTCATACTAAGTTGCTATATAAAATAAGACCAAATCAATTCCACTTATTAATTGGTGCCTATGATGGGATACAATACGCGGATCTAGTAAAATTCTACTTCGTTTTCGAGAATAAGTTTCGTCATCACCCTAACTTAATGGTATGTTTACTATTGTTCGGAGAAATTGAATTGATGAGTTGAATTGAGAAGAATGGTAGTTGTTTACTAATTAGTAATTTGGGAGGAATTGAATTGAGGAGTTGAATTGAGAAGAATCAGATTATAGATTCCTATTGAAGTTGTTTACTAAACGATATGGATTGAGAAGAGTTAGATTTCGGATTCTTATTGAAGTTATTTACTCAACTATATGGAATTGGGGTATGAGTTGTATTAATTACTAAAACGTCCTCGTTGTTGGGTTAATTATATGGCAAATTTGAAAATTTGAAAATTGTGTAAGAATATAATGGGTCAAAAAGATGAATTCCTAATGAGTTAGTTCTCCATGAATTAGAATACCACCTCTCACCAAAGAATTGAATTCCTCCAAAATCAGTAATTCAACTTCTAATTTTGTGTGGACTCCACTTACTTTTTAATTCATTGATGTGAAGTAAATGCAAAAATCTTTCATATGTGGAATTCAATTCCTGATGAAAATTCAAATTCCTGATTAGTAAACACACCATAAGAGTTGAATTCATAATCTATTATATTAAGTTGGAGACTGAATGTAATTAAACTAAATGATCATTACATTACCTTATTCTTATTCAATACGTGTTAGGTGTATATAAGTGGTAATGGTTAGCACAACCCCTTTCTATTGAGGGATTCCTCAAATTATTTTATTTGAAGGACACCATTTAGGGTCCCCTATGAATTTTTTTCAACAATCCAAACAATCTATTTTTTCTGTCTACATTCATAGATCATCCTTGCAAAAAACAGACAAATCAGAAATCGTTTCGACATCCAATTGTATCACATAAAATCAATGAACACGATGCTTTAAGAAAGTACTAAAATTTCAATAACTTAATTGAGTGGTCAAATGATATTAGATTCAAGTTAATTTTTTTTTAAATTTTTTGTAGAGATGATATTTGAATGATTATCTAAAAAATAGACGGTTCTTATTTGAGAGATCCCTTAATGAAAGCTCTCTGATTGTTAGTAAGATTAAACTAAATGAGCATAATTGTTCTCTTCGACTGCACTAGAACTTAACATTAGAAAAACCAATTTTTTTTCGTCAACTGATATGCCAGTGTTTCATTTCCTTTCCTTCTAATTTTTTGATGTCAATTGATATGCTTGTGTTTCAAATAAACTTATTTGAAGGATCCTTCAATGGAAGCTATCTAGTGGTTAGTAAGATTAAACTAAATTAGCATAATTGTTATCTTCGATTGCACTAGAACATAACATTAGAAACATCAATTTTTGGACATCAATTGATATGCCGGTGTTTCATTTTTGGTCTACCCCCATGGTTAAAGGTCTTCAATTAGCTTCCCAATACGGTTACACTGACATTGTTGTGGAAACTGACTCTAAAGTTCTTATCGAATGAATAAATGGAAGTGCGAGGAATCAAGCATGAAGTATATTGCCCTCTTTGAAGAAATTCATAGTTTTAGCCGGCAATTTCATGATGTCCGGTGGAAATGGGTGTCAAGGAATGCAAATCGTGCTACTCACATGGCGACATCGATAGGATTTTGGGCTGTAGAACTGGAAAGTTGAGCCTATTGGCCACCACAATCTCTTGTGCACGTTTTGGTCTCTAATGGCTTGCCATGCCCTCTTAGCAACTCTATGTAAGGTCACAATCTGTGTGGGGAAATGCATCCTGCTGGTCTTTGTCGAGTCCTGTTTTGCTTCTCCTTCTTTAGTCTGTTCTTTGTGGCTTTGCCTCTTTGTTCAGTGGTCTGTATTTGGGATTTTTGTTTCAATGACCACCCCTCTCCCCAAAAAAAACTCACAAAAAGAGAGCTGAAAATCTCAAAAAGAATAGATAAAAACTATATAAAAAAAACTACCACTTATTTAAACCTTATTTAAACAACAGCAAATAAGAAATCGATACATTAGTTAATGTCTGAAACACTAATATCGTTGTACGCGTACTTCTTTCCAAACTTCTATGCACGGAGTCAAAAGACGACAACAAGACAAGAAAAATTTGGAGGCCAAGGTATTTTTTATTCGTGTTCGTTGAGATGAACATGTTAGTTGTTTTCCATTTGCTACGAAGCAACGGTAACATCATTAAACATATAATATAATCTGATGCAAAGATAATATTATAAATTTCTTTTCTCTCTCCCCAATTATCCCACAGACGAACGCCTAATTACAACAGAACACAGCTGGCACAAAAAAGCCATCAATTTTATTAAACAAAAGGAAGTCTCTTGCATACAACAAAAGGTCCTCATCCGAACCAAAACACAGTTCACCGAAGCGTGGCTGGATCCCAATTTTGATTAGACCGGTTTTATCATAGCCACCAATGGGCGCTGGCCATGTGTACAAATTATGTAGGCCATTTGTATTCTATAACTTCTTTTTAAATTGTATTCTAGAACTCCAATGGGATAAGTTTTAGGTATTCATTTCAAGCATCATATTTAACATAACCACGGTTAATTTTGGAATAAGATACAATGCTATAGCTTAAGTGATTAATACCATTTATTTATGCACCCGAGATCATGTGCTCTAATTCTCAACTTATTCCTATTAGAAATATAGTTTACAATGCGATTAACAAATATGGTCCATTCAGCATTATTGTTAACAATAAACAAAATAAAGTTATCTACATATATTTTCTGTGTTGATTGTAAAACAATATTGTCTTCAAATTTATTTTCCCACCTACCGTCACAACTTGGGGTAAGCCTGAAGACTTAGCAATACTTGTTTACGTTACATGAGATGGTTAGGCAACACTGTGTGTGGGTGCGTGTTTAGTGTGATTGTTAATGATAATTAGCAACAACTAATGATCAAAGGGTCATTTCCGTAAAACCACCGACCACGTTTGGAGTTGTTGAAAAGGGCAACGACTGAATCCAGACTGTTAAAAGCTAAGCTCCGCACTATTATATTGCCAAGCCGAAAATGCGAATGCACCAAATGTGGTAGAAAAAGACACTCTACTAACCCTCAAGCAACCATAACACGTGACGTGTCCAACCCAAATTGCCATGATCACACAATCTCAGCCCTCAAAACCATGTTTACACTGCGATTAAATTACCAATATAACCCTAATTACGACACGCGTCGAAGCGTAGCAATTCGTGTTAGGTGGTTCTACCCGTAGCCGATCCTTGAAGAAAGTTGAAAGAATTGACCAATTATTCACACCGCCCTCGCTGGCTTAACCACATTATTAAATTAGTAATATTTTTATTATTATAAAATTTGTTACAATTAAATATGTAATGTGGTCGTGGTGGGTGCATATGCAGATGCAAATGCAAATGCAATGTGGTATTTTATTTTATTTTTATGTATAAATATAATAAACCCTAAATTAAAACCCTCCATCAAGGAATCTCAACATCTCACATTATTGAATTTAGAAACGAGCTGTCCCTCAACAGCCCCCCACTTTCTCCCTGAACCCTTTTATATTCCCCTCTCCTTTTGAACCCTTCCCTCACTCCCCAAACTCTCACTCTCCCAAAACTCTCAAAAACTCATCAAAACCTCTCTCTTTCTCTCTCTCTCTCTTCCACAAAAAGAAGAAGAGAAACAAAAAATGAAGATGGGTTTTGCTGGGTTTCAAGTTCTCTTGGTCTTGGGTCTCTTGGCTACATCATGCATAGCCCAAGCCCCATCCCCCGCACCCACCGCCACACCACCAACCGCAACACCACCAACAGCAAAGCCACCAACCGCAACACCACCCACAGCCACCCCTCCATCCGCCGCACCAGTTCCGGCACCTACCACGTCACCAACTCCATCTCCAACCAAAGCCCCAGCTCCAAGCACCACAGCGCCAGCCTCCTCCCCCTCAGCCGAGACACCGTCTTCAACTTCTCCACCTGCACCCGCTGGTCCAGCAGGCAGCCCGAGCTCCCCGACGGCCGACACCCCATCTCCTCCTCCTCCTCCCAGTGGGAACTACGCTCCTGGATTGGCCAGCCGCGCTGCTATTGCTGGAACTGCTCTCGCCGGAGCCTTGTTTGCGGTTGTGTTGGCTTAAGACGCTCGTAGAGTTTGGCCTTGGCTGGCTGGCTCTCTTGGGTTTTTCGTAGTTCGTCCACTTGGAGACTCGTAGGCTGTTGGATCTGGGTTTTGATGGACGGACGAGATCTATTATTTTCATTTGATTTTGCTTTAGTGGTTTTTTTTTTTCTTTTTGCTGTGTTTCTTCCTTTTAAATTATTGGGTTTGACTCATGGAGGATATTTGGATGGTGATTAGTGCTCTTAATTATTTCGGTGATTCATATTGTTTCGGAGTCGACACGTGCACACATTTGTAGATGAGTCGTTTGGATGTACATCTGATCTGATGATAGTTGAATAAAACAGTTTGCAATTCTTTTTCTTTTTTTCTCATTTTTTCTAATTTACCACATTTCCAATGAGGAAGTAAGTTGGAGAGAGAATTGAGGCATAATTTTCTAGGGTTAGGTGGCTCTACCTTTTGACGAAGGGTAAGCATATGCTGTGCCAGCAAGATGTGGAATCCGACTCCCTTTGCTTGTCTACAAGCTTCTTCCATTGCTTGACGTTGACCCAACAATTTTCAAAAGTTACCATCATTTTTTCCAAGTGCTCCATTAAACTTGAGTCTTTTCTTTTGTTTGATTCCATAGTGTTTCTCCCACGTGTGATCCCTTGTAGATGAAAAGTTAAAAAAAATAGGAGGAAATTAGGTAGTAATAATTTTGTTTTGAAAGTGATTCGGACTTTAGATAGACTATAGCATTTTCTAATATACAATCATTAAAATTCTTGTATTCTTTTCTATGTGGAAATCCAAACGGTTCGAGCTAGTCAAACCAAACCAATCCAAACGGTTTGATTTAACTTTACGCTTGTTATTTTCTTATTGGTCATCACACTATCATGTTTCATCCTAGTCATTGATATCAACCACTTAATACTAAAGCCTAAATTTGTTAACCTATTCAAGCTCCATCTTCAACGATTAGAAATTTTCTCAACTACTATATAAATTTAGGTTATGAAGTTGCCTTTGCCTTTGATGTATATTTCCTTAGTTACTTATGAAGGGAAACTGATCACTATAAAATGTAAAATGAGGCCTGATCCTGAACCAGATCAATTTGAACTGTAACGTCACATTTATTCATTGTGCTATTTGAGGCTTAAACCAAACCATACTGAACCGCAACCACAACCACCACCCCTAAATTTGGCTGTGACCCAGTAATAGAAGCCTATTGGCTTGGAATTGTTCTTGATTCATTAATCCCATACATGTAAGAAGAAAAAAGCATGTAATAATTGGGCAGTAAGCCCTCATACAGAACAACTATGGAATCATCAATTCACACTCAGACCAGACATCTAAGAAGAATTGTAGAATTCTATAGTTAGGGCCTTAGATAAGGACATTAGATGAGACTCTATATTTTATTTTAATCGTTGGATAAATTAAATAAGGATATTAGATGAGGGCTTATTTATTAACCCTTGGATCAAAGTAATCAATTTGATTCAACGATTAAGATAGAGAGTCTCATCTAATAAGACCCTCACTATAGAATGACTCGCATCTAAATACAAGGCTACAATAGATGAGGCCAAATTTTAAAACAAATATGTATGTAGACAGACTTAGGTTATCCAGAATGATAGGGTGAGAAATGTTAGTAACCTATCATATAATATGCATGCTGGTTTTCCTTTTTCTCTTTTTCGTTTTCTTTTTGAAGAATCTTAGTAGTTAGGAAATGCCGATTAGATAGTGAAAAGTTCACTATGTTTGCATGATATATATGTTCTTACTAGTCAGGAAAGTACTCACATCTTTGGGACTGTAACAGTCACCATATATGGTTAAAAATGATGAATGTTACGTTCTGCACATTGTACTTTTATGTTGAAAGATTTACATTTTTATGTTACAAAGGGTTTCAAATAACAGTTGAGTTATTGGAGGAAATTAAACTAGAAAACCATGAGAAAAGAGAAAAAGGAAAAAGGAAAAAGGAAAATAATTAGGAAATAATTAAGAGAAGCATTTTGCTTGACATAAATTGCTGGTTTCAGAATAGGAAATATCATATCCAATCCTGTATAACTTCAGATTTTGTAGCCAGTGGATTCCCATGATGAACCTTCCCAAAACGCCCTAATGCCTGTCATTGAAAACCATCAATGCAAGCCTTGAAACAAATGAAGATCCTCTGAAAGCAAGAACCATCTTCAACTGAATCGAGCATACAATGAGATCCCACATTACTAGACTTCAAAGCATCAACTTACTGAGGTAAATGAGCGCAACACAAAACATTATCACCATGTAAATCACGATTGGTAGACTTCTTCTTCAATATGCTTCGCCAAAGGATTTGAATGAACTTTGCCATCCACAATCGAAGACAATACACGAGATCCCATAGCCTTACTATTTTTCTCATGAATCAAATCAGTACAAGTATACGATTGTTACATCCATCCATGTCCGTCATGTTCCACACTTATCTCATGGACAATTCGAATGACCTTTGGTTCTAATCTTGTTGACTCAATCGAAAAAGGAGCTAATTGATTTTCTTTTAATCTGTTTTGTTTTTATCTTTAACATGGTGACTCAAACTCAAATATAATTTAAGTTTTGTTCATCTGATTGCTCAGTTTTAAACCTTCTTCTTCCAAATTAACATGGTGATTTTCCTACTTGCGTATAATGGACAAAACCCATTCGTTTTGGGCCGGTTTTCGGTTTTTTAAAGGGTGTAGATATAATAAAAACAATGAGTTGCGTACGACCTGTTGGAGATTTGACTAGCTAGATTGCATTACCAAATATCAATTTTCTAAATTCGATTATAAAAAATAAAAATAAAATAAAACATTGTCAAAGATAAAGAATGAAGCTAGATCTTTGATTTGATTTAAGGGACATGTTCAATTCAAGGGCCTCAGATAAAAAAGGAAGTGAGAAAGCAAAGAAACCAAAAAATTAATGGTAGTTGTTTGTATGTGCAGGAACTTCTAGTCTTTTGAACTCCAAAGGCCGAGGGAGAAAAAGAAATCCCATATCTAGCACAAGATGGAGCAATTGAATTCAAGGAAATCAATCATTCATAAGTCATAGAGGAGACACCTACTTAATCCTCGACATCTTACAAAAAATTAAGGACTTTTTAATGCAACACAAACACATGGAAGACTCGGACAAGTGTCTAGAATCAAAGACCAATCATGTAATCTACCAAAGTATGATAAAACCCTCTTCTTCTTCTTTTGTTAAATTCATAGTCGAAAATTTCTACAAACAAGTTAGAAAAGAGTTTAAGTAGTACATAAAAGCCCTAATCAAAATAAAGAGAAATGCTCTGAATTACTACTATTATTGTAGCAAATCAACAATATAATATCGAAAGTATCAACTCAATATTGATACTTTATTCATGTCATATCATGACTATCTGGAATTATTTTCTATTGAAATAATGAGACAATAGCGATAATATATTGAGATGATATCGATATAATGAGACTATTTTTTTTTTCTTCCAATAACAATGTTGTTTGAAAGCTTCATTATAATAATTGTGGTATTTGAGAGCATTTCTCTAAAGAAGACCAAAAAAGCAAAATTGCCCACAAAATTCTAAAATTTAAAATGCGGTTATAGTCTTATTGGGATAAAAATTGGTTGAAATCAAAACAAAATAGTGAGTCGTTGTAGATCTCATTACCATTCAATTTGATGTATCATAGGCCAAATCACACAATCGAGCGCAACTGATGTTAACAACTCAACTTTCTTTTATTGTCTTTATGTCTCAAGTTTATTTTTTTTAATTTTTATTTTTGAGAAAGAAAATTCATTCATAAAATCATTGACGTACAAAGAGTGACATGATATAGTGGTCTCGTTAAAACCTTCATAGGACAACCTCATGGAACAAACCCACGGGGAGGAAAGAGTACCACACATGTCATGGACTAACAAGAGAGTCCAATTCAAGTCACTTTGGACCATTATAATAAAAGAACAGGTCAAAACGAAACCTAACACGAAGACGTCCGACGAGAATCGCAACTAGAGACCAACACAGTAGACTCACATGAGAGGACCGCAGAAACCCTAAATAGTAAACCCATATGAGAGGACCACAGAACATCCCAACTATCAAAAGAAGCCTTTTATGAGCAAAATCATAGTCATTTGACACCCACACAAACTGTAAGGCATACCATAATAGAAACCAGGAGAGAACACAGAGGAGGAACACATAAACAATAGTAAAAAAAACCCATGCGAAGCACTCCACTTCAACTCAGAACATGACAAAGAAAACCTCCTATGACCAAGCATAGTTCTTCGGTCGGCGCAGAGTAAAGAAGAGCACCACATCCTAACAACTACCACCAACGTCGTTGTTGCCGCCACAGTTAAAACATAGACAAAATACCAGCCACCAGGTATCACAATTCTCCCAAGGAGAGACACAATCTAGCGTCACTATTGTTGCTGCCGCCGAGACAAAACAACACCAATCACCTAGAATACTGCAAAAACAACCAAACAAAACAAATAGACAAACAGACTTAGATCCAAATAGATCTAGATTATCTGGGGAGGGGAAGGGGAGGAAAAGAGTGAATAAGAGGAAGGGAAAATATGGGAGAAAAAGAAGGGGAGATGAGGAGAGGAAGGGGAAGATGGGTGGAGGAGGAGGGGCAGTAGCCACCTCCCCCGCTTAGCTTCCTTGCGGTTGGTTGTCAGCAAGAAAAAAGGGGACCAAGGTGCGACTAGAGTTTTCACAAAAGTTGAAACACATTCAAGTATAACTTTTTGAAAGGAGTTGTTTATGTCTCAAGTTGTTGTATGAATTAGTCGATAGGTTGTTCTACATTGCATATATTCACCCTTAAGGTAACAGTGTAATAAGTGAGACCATTAATTCTCTACAAGTTAGACTAGATTTCAATAGATAAAATCCATCAAGAAAGTAGCAAATATGGAGAGGATTAGGGCTGATTTTCAAACGGATTGGATCAAAATTAAGGAATTCTAATTCCAATCCAAAAAATTTGGCATGAAATTCTTTCCCAATTTTGTTCAAAAAAATTTCAAAATTTCAAAATCCATCCCAATTAAGAAAACCCAGAATTTTCTGAATTTTGTTTGAAAATTTCGTAAAAAGGTTTAAAGTGGCTCAAAATTGAAAAATCATACTACAAAGCTCAAAAAATTATTATAAGTTATTACTTAGATGTTATTATCCTTTATGAAATAACTCTTCAATGTATATTCAATCATTAATTCATATTTAGTCAACATTAAATTAGTCACTGTGTGTAGTCTAAGCTTGAAACCCCAGTATATTTCAGAATTCAGAATTTTTGGAATCTTGAGATACTTTCAAATTCCAATCCAAATTTATTTTCGGAATTTTTAGATATTGAAATTGATTTGGATTTGCCAAAATTTGAAATTTTCGGATCGGAATCGGAATTTCCAATCCAACTTGCACCCCTAGAGAGGATAGAGCAAATGTTAGGGCAATGAAGAAAAACAGACAAACTAGGCCTGAGGGAAAATCTCAGAGAATTAAGAAGACTATGAATGTTCATTCGACCATTTTGGGTTTGCTGCTCTGATTTTGCAAAGCCGTTTCTTTGTATTTTTGTATTCTTATTTTTCTTTCTTTTTTTCTTTTTATTTAAGCTTAACTTGTTTCCTCTTTTAGGCCATGAAGGCTTCGGTTTTGTTTTTTCGGGTGCTGTGTTTTAGAGGTTTTGTCTCTCCTCATCGTTGAAGATTGCGTCTCATCATTTGGTCTCAACCACTATCATCAGCTCGTTGACTTCACGAGTGTATCTTTTGTTGTTCACCCTCGATGGTACTTATGTAGTTTGGGATGCCCTTAAAGTGCAAATAGCACTTATTATTTGGATTATGGTAGCACAACTCCTACTAGTTGTAGGGTGGGTGGCTTGCTAACTACCATTTTATGTCAGTTACTGGTTTCTCTTTGGTGGTTGTCAACTTGCTTTTGTGGCGCGGCTTGTGGTTGTTGGATTGTGCAACACATATATGTTATTTGTTTTAGGGTTTCCTAGTGTTATGATGTTGTTTGTGGGCTTTTGCCATTTGTGGGCTTTTTTCCTTTGTGTGGGCTTAATGCCTTTATGTGTGCTTTATGCATTTTGTTACTTTTATTACTGTAGTGGGCTCTATGCATGTTTGTGTTACATTTGGTGTGAACTCTATTATTTGAGTTCATTTTGATGTAATCAGGCTTTGATGCTCTATTTAATGAAACTTGATTCCGACCAGAAAAAAGAAAAAGAATGCTCATTCAAACACCTCAACACATCACCTAGGGCCAGTTTGGGATTGCTGTGAATTTTAAAAAAGTTGTTTCTGCTGTGCTTTGAAAATGATTGGCTGTAAAGTAAATCAGCTTCATGTTTGGTAAACAATATTTTTAAAGTGGTGTTATTACAAAAAGAAGTGTAAAATCCGTTTGATAAATTTTAATATAAAATTGACATAACTATGAATAATGACTAAAATAGACATGATGTTGAAAGTGTTATGCACTAATCATTTGGTGGTAGTGGTGGTGGTGAAAGAGATGGAGGTGAAGGTGGTGGTGAAAGAGGTGGTAGTGGAGGTGATGTTGATGAAGGTGAAGGTGGTGGTTGTGGTATTGGTGGTGGTGGATGGCGGTTGTGTAGGTGGAGGTGGTGGTGGAGGAGGTGTAGGTGGTGGTGTTGGAGGTTGAGGAGTAGGTGGTGACGGCAGCAACGTTGTTGTGGTGGTGAAGGTAGTGGTTGTGGTGGCAATGACAATGGAGGTGGTGATGGTGGTGGATGTGGAGGTGGAGGTGGTGTCATTTTTAAAACTTAATGATGGTATTTTGGGAATTAAAAAAAATTATTAAAGGCTCATTTTTGCTTTTGAAAACAGCTTTGAAAAGTAGAACATATTATTAAAAGTTGCTGTTAAAAGGTCACTACTTTTAAAATAATCAGAATATTTTATTTTTTACCAAACACCATAAACTGTGTAACTTTAAAATGAAGTAGACCTTTGGCAACCAAAAAAAAAAAAAAAAAAAAAATCCCTAACGGGGACTTGGACTAATACCTGAAGCTTTGTCTTTACTTCAATTTTTGTTTGATGTTGTTATTGCTTAGTTTTGGCTTTCAAATGGTTTGGGCTTTCGTCTGGTCGGTCTGTCTTTTATTTCTGCAGGATCGTATTTTCCCGTCGTGTGTCCTCCTTAGGCCTTTCTGGGCCTTTTTAATGAAGTATCTTTTGATCACAAAATAAAACTTAAGTTTGGGCTTTCAATTTTGTTAGTAATCACCGCAGTGCCAAAACTCCTCCTGTTTTGTCTTTTTATTATTATTATAAAAAGTTTATGAATACCATTCGTCTCAACTCATCTCTATCTAAACACTTATGTGTTAACCTTATGTATAGTTTATTGGCCATGTATGGGCATTCAAGTCTTGCGTTCAAGTCATCTCATGTTCTTTGTTTCTCTCCATCATGGATCGGGTATTGGGTAGCAATGGAGGCCCTTGTTTCATTCTGCATCTGTGATCTTTTTTCATTTATCATGATATTTCATAACCACATAACTACCATTATAAATTAACATATTATGATTTCCATGATTGCACAGAGATTGAACACGATTTTTTATTATTATTTGTTTCCATAACCAGCATGTCCAAATTATGATGGCAATCATTAATTCCCTAACCATGAAATGAGCATAGTCATTACATCTCAATAATTATTCTTAAATTTGTAAAATTCAAATTTAATGTAACAACTCTCATAAGTAACACATCCACTTATCTTTCCATAACTATGATGTAGTATTCCTCTTATTGCAACATCTGGGCATTTTTCACAATTTACGTTAGAAATGTCCCTAATACACTCAACCGTACTAAAAACTATAATTTTATATGAACACATAACGATCCATATGCATACCACAATTTGTGAGAAGCATTATATCTCACTTCGGTGAGCAACTGTCGAGCTTTATTTTGAATCAACACAGGATTGTCAACGAATTTAGGATTCGTCCCATAAATCCCATTATTTGTGTCAAGTATACTAAAGAATTTTTATCGGAATATTTTAAAGGCATCCTACCATCCAAATTATAGCGCCTCGATTGAGAGCGCAATACTCAAGAAGCTTTATGACAAATCTTCTAAGACATTTTTTGCATGATACATTTCCCTTGTCTTTCATAAGGTAATTCCAAAATTGTCCTAGACTAAAGGTCCTTTTGTGAAAAAAAGATAAGGACAAAAGACTCAGAAAAATTAATGGTTTTGAACAAAACGTGTTCAACATATTAAACTTGGATTCCATTTAATTCTTTTGAACACATACATACATGCGTATGACAATCACAATTATCATGCTTTTATTTAGAAGTATTTATATTGGTTGTCGTAGTAGCAGTATTTATATCACAATTTCCGTTCAATTCTTTAGAAGCTAGCCCTTGTTTTTTGAGAGGAAACAATAGTGATTTATTGATAGAAGGATAACCCAGATTATAGAAAGGTCCAGCAGTACTTCAAACGGGTAGATGAGTTTCTCTACGCGGCAACGAAACGGAGTAGAGAAAAACCCTCACCCTAATAAGCTGCTCGGACAAATTAATAGTTACAATCCTCAAACAAAACATCAGAAATAAAATCTGGTGGTTCCTCAAACCAAGTTAGAGATACCACGTATGCAATGCGAGTCGAGCCATGCGGTGAGCCACGCTATTTGCTGTGCGATGAATGTGGGTAAAACCTTCCTTAGTGATCTGTGACAAAAGCCTCTTGGTGTCTTCCATAATTGGGCCAATGGTAGACCGATCAATAGAAGAATTCTTGAGGGACATCACCAGAGCCGGTCTTGAGCTCTCAAAGGCCTAGGGAAAAAATCTGAAGTGTGCCAATGTACACACATTAATAACTGAAACTGTAGTTTTTTTTAATATACTAAGCATTGATTTTTTAAGAAAATATTTTTTTAAAGATTTTTTTAGACTTTCAGCTATGTCTTATTTTTCTTTTTTGTCTTTATCAGATTTCCAGAGTTTAAAATTTTATATTAAACAGAGCTAATGACAATAAAAATCTAAACAATCACCACAAGAAGTTAGAGGCAATAGAAATAAAGAAATTAAAAATATGATCAACCACACTCAAGCATGAAATGTTCAACTCTAATAATTTAACTAATAAACAGAGAACAATATAACATCTGGGTTTGGAGCATATTTTTCCCTTCAAATATAATCACATAAAACTAAACGAAAGTTTTGATACCTCTTCAAAAATCCAAATTGCAAAATTTCAATTAGTACAATCCTTCATTCAATTGTGCTCTCTTCAAGATGGCCAAGACCCATAGAAGAAATACCATTTCGACCGAAAAAAAGATAGAAGAAATACCAGTTCCTTTTTAAAGTATTTTTTTACTTTGGCTTCGACTGCTGGTTGAAACCCCTAGATTGATGAATCAATCACGTTGATTTTGCCCAACAGGTTATCAATTCTTAAATTGTTTTTCTGTTCACTTGACTTTTTATTGAAAAGGAGGAGAATTGGTTTTGGTTTCTAACGCATGACTTAATAGGGCCGGCTCTGAACATCACGACCTGGAGAGCATCAGTCTCAAAAACAATATTTGTAAGACCCCTTTCCTTCGCGAGAATAGTTCCAGCTCTAGCTGCAAGAGCTTCACCCTATACAGCAGAAAAGACATTGTCAACTTTGAGGGCGCAGCCAGCCACGAAAGAGCCACTGCTGTCCCGCACCCTGACTCGCCCTCGGTACTATCTGCCTTCCATGCTCCGTCAACATTGGCTTTGAGTAAGCCTTGCGGCGGCTGTTGCCAACGTGTAGGGGCGGTGGACTGGGTACCTATGGGGTTCTGTTTCGAGTTTTCATTGGCTCTTAGAAAATCCTGAAGACGTATCGATGCCCCCATGCTAGTCTCCTCTGGCCTTGTATGTCGGTTGTGCCATAGCAGGTTGTTTCGTGTATAAAGGTGCCAAAGTCTGGTGGCCGGAGCATTTCTATTCCGCATTGTACCCATTCCCACACAGATTGGCTTGCGCTGAGGCCCCCATGTTCACCCAGAGGAGAACTGAACCAAACCCGAGCAGCATAGGGGCAGTCACGCAGGACATGGGATGTTGACTCTGTCGCAGCCCCACACAAAACACAACCGGCCTCTACTTGAATTTTCTTACACCGCAATTCCAGCTCTCCCTCAATTCCTATCTCTGCAACTCCAGCTCTCCCTTAATTCCTATCTCTGCAACTCCAGCTCATCCCATGGATTAATCATTTCAAACGATTTGACGTTGGCCTATTGGTGCATTTTCATTTCATGTTGCAATCCAAATGGCAAATGCATAAACCCCAGCAAGTCAGACCCCCACCTAAACCTCAACCTCATGCCAAATCAATCCCAGACCTCCACCACCTGGACATGCATCAAAACGTCGTCGTGTTGGACAACGACGGTGGCCTAATCACAACCGGACTTGGTGGCGAGTGCGACCCAACCATAATCCTCAACTGCGTGTACCACCCACTCTCCTCCAAGAATGGGTGCACCCTTCACAACCCCTGGACCTCACCTCCGCCGCTGTCAGGCGGCCCATCCACCACGGCTACCTAATCAACCTGAATCTCCAGCACGAGATCTGGGCCCACTGGCTGACCCAATACATGCCTACTGTGGGCAGCTGCCCACACTTAGGTGGTTTCTTCACCCATCTAGCCAAACACTTTGCCAATAAAAATTAGTCACTTGGCTAATATTTTGCATGCAAAATCCCCACTCAGCATCCTAAATAAGTAAAGCCTTCAAGGTTTTAGCCCAAAACCTCTTATATATTGAAAATATCAAGGCCCAAGACTTAATAAACATATGGTCTAATATATAAAGTCTTAGATTTTGGCCCAAAATCATATATTAAAAATTTGTTGAAATAGATTATGTGTTATAATATATATTGTATTGCTATAAAAACCTAGACTTTGTAGAAGTCAGCTATGAAATTGTTTTTCATGCCCCCAGATGGAAAAAAGCCTGGGTCCGCCACTATCTGGGCAAACCTCTTCTCCTCCCTTAGCTTGGCGAGAGAGAGAGAGAGAGAGAGGATGATGAGATGGTGGTGGGGGAATTGGAATGGGGTTGGGGACGATGATTTGATTTTTCTATTTTTTTGTGTGTGTTGGTTTTTTATTTGATTTTCTTTTAGAGATATTTAGTTATATATTTATTCTTAGCACTAATACTACAGATAAACCATACACCATTTAATTTCTATAAACAAACCCAAAAAAAATCCAAAAAGTGACAGCCGGCTCTATTAAATTTAATTTTGATTATTAAATTACTTTGATGCCTTATTGAGTGTTGAGTTTTTTTATAAGGTTTCGGGGTTAAGTTTGTTTTAAGAAATCCATGGCCGTTTTGTAATTTATAAGAAGTTTAAAGTCTTTTTGTTATATTGTAAGAAAAAACAACATGAGAAAAATTTAGTTACCACGGGAATAACATTATTTTGCTATCTTGGCCAAGAATCTACGTCACGTGGAAGTGTTATCACCCGTGTGACCTGTCATAGCGTTATTGACCGGGATAGCAAAATAATACTATCCCTGTTTGATAGAAGTTTTTCTCCTGAGAGTGGGATGAAACTGCAGTCAATTCTATAATTATATAGCCAGCTACTCACATTAGCTGGCTAGCTAGGCCCGTTGCTGGATTGTTCTTGAAGTAGCGACGTGCTCTGGTTTTTTAGTACTGGAATTTTCCTTGGAGGAAAAAGGTTGTCCTTTCGAAAGGACCATGATGAAGGAAGATGACAGCTCTCAAAAGGTAGATATGGTATCTACTCTCTTCCTTGGCAATTGTTACATAATTAAAGAGCTTTCTCTTATATTGTCCTTATTCTCTTGTTATTCTCAGTAAATTAACAAAAAAAGAAAAACAGAAGCTCTCTCTATTTCCTTGCTAAGATTCAACAGATTTTAAAGGTTGGTTATGTTTTTCTTTTATTTTTTAATTATTTTAATTATTACGATATTGTTTTTGACACTTTTCATGTAGCCATTTCCACTCCAAACTGATTCTGATTGTATGATTGTTTTCTATGGAGTGCATATATCATTTAGGCACTGCAATATAAGAATAATAGATTATTTGGCACATAGAAAGCTGCAATGGCTTTTTAACTTTGTTACAATGCGGTTCCACCATTAGAGTTTTTGTTAGATCTTGCTGTTAGTTGCCTACGTGGCATTATGAGTCCCACATTTTTATTTTGTCATTTATTTTAAATTGATTAAAATAAAATTATTTTATTTTTTTGAAAAAAAATTCCCTCGAACAAACTGGAAACCCTCCCACCGGGACATTTTTTCTCCCTCAATTCCCCATGACCACCACCACCCACAAGCTCCAATTCTCAAACAAACCCAGAACCACCTTGGGCCCCTTACCCCAGAACCCATCAACCCCCACCCACCCAAGCCCAAATTTTTTCTCCACCCACAGTCACACCTCCCCCCTCCCTCGATTTCTTCTCCGCTCTCCCGCCTTTCCCCTAGCAACCTACCCAGACTCATCGCCCTCCTCCCTTTGGTTCTTTTCCTAGCCCCCATACCCATTCCCATCCTCTCCGACCCGTGCCCATTCTCGCCTCCTTTCCCCATTGCAACCCATCCATTCCCCAAACCCATCCTTGTATAGTCTAAAATATTGATAATATCGACGAAATATCGAGGATATTATCGTTTTTTCGAATCACGGATATTTTGAAATGTATCCATGCACATATCGTATAAATATCAAGAATATCGACGATAATATCGGAAAATATCGATATCGATAATTTCACTCACACTTCATCAATATTTTGTTACAATATCGCTAAAATATCGCTAAAATATCGAAAATATTGATGTAATGAAAAAAAAAAGGGAAAAAAACACAAAGGGGATTCAAGGTGTTTCCTCTTGTAAAATTAGTCATCCTTGATTTGCTTTGTATTGTGGCATCCAAGTGGTAAGTTCTTTTTTCTTCTGAATATTGAGACATGGACATGCAAGGACTGATGGACCTTACATTTCTTACTTTGACAAAGTTCACACATGTATATCATTAATTTTTTTTTGGGACGTATAAAAATGAGACTCTTGAAACCAATTTCTTCTTAATTTGTATAAACATGGGGGCCATTCTGCACTGTTTACCCTTGCTACTTTCAAAGTGAGGTCCTAAGAGGGAAGAATGTCGTTTCTAGTATAAATACAAACACTTTTTGCAAGTATAAATTTTTTACATGAGAATGAATCTTTGACCTTCCCTTTTGGGTGACATGTTAACAATTACATGCAAAACTATTTTGGGGATTTATCATTTGATGACTCTTCACAATACACTTAATCTACACATAGAGATTATGAAGATAATGAAAAATTTGAACCTCATAGGAACTCTATATGGTACTAAGTCACTTATGTATTTTACCATGCAATGTATAAAATGTAAAATATTGTAGTAAATCATTATATATAAATGATTGTGGTGTGTTTAATCTTCTTTCATTAATTACTACATATTTTCTACACTCACAGTGTTTGTCAGCTCGTTATATAATCAACTTAAATTAGTTAAATCTATCATGCAATGCATTTCCTTCCAATTTTTTGTGATAAACTAATAGATAATTGACTAAATAAGCATCCTCCAAAGTTTCAATAAAAATTTTCAAATTTTTCTTACAATTTCCGTGGTTTTTAATCAATTTTTATCGATATTGATAATATCTTGATATTTCTATTGAAATTTCCGTGTTTTTAGACTATCGATATTTCCAATATCACCGATATTTTAGACCTTGCTTGTAACATAGAACCTATCCCCCCACACACGCACAGAGAGAGAGAGAGAGAGAGAGAGAGAGAGAGAGAGAGAGAGAGAGAGAGAGAGAGAGAGAGAAGGAGATTTGGGGTTTGGGGTTTGGAATTTGGAAGAGAGGTCACGGACTAGAATTAGTCGAAGGAGGCTAGAGAGAAGAAACATAGTGAAAGGGAAAGGCATGGGCTCTTTTTTTTTTAATTTAAAAAAATTCTTATTTTTTAGTTGGTTTTTAAATATTTTATTCATATTTTAATCATTTAAAAAAAAAAAATGTGGGGTCCATAGTACCACGTAGACAATGATAGCGAGATCTGACAAAAATCTTAACGGTGGAACCACATTGTCATTAACTGTTTTGTTTGCGCAGGAACTTCTAGTCTTTTGAACTCTAATGGTGTGTTTACTAATTAGGAATTGGAATTCTCATCCGGAATTGAATTCCAATTATGGAGGATTACTACGTTTACTTCACATCAAGGAATTGATAAAGTAAGTGGGACCCACACAAAATTAAAAATTGAATTCCTGATTTCGAAGGAATTCAATTCTTGGGTGGGAGGTGGTATATTCATGGAGAAGTAACCCATTAGGAATTTATCTTTTTTTACCAATTTTATCCTCACACAATTTTCAAAATTGCAAGTATGCCATCCATTTTAACCCAACAACAAGGACATTTTAGTAATTAGTATTACTCTTATCCCAATTTCATATGGTTTAGTAAACAACTTTAATAGGAATATGAAATCTAACTCCCCTCAATCCATATGGTTTAGTAAACAACTTCATTAGGAATCCGGAATCTAATTCTCCTGAATCCAACTCCTCCTCAATTCAATTCATCCTCAATTCAATTCATTTTAATCCAATTACGGATTAGTAAACATGTCATAAGTGTACAAGTACATAAAAGACAAAGATAATATTTGTCACTTACATTATAGATGTTGGAGCGGAAAATTTTGGATCCTCCAACAAATAATATTGTATTCTATGTTGAGAAGCCGGACACTATCTTTGATTGTCATCAGCCAGCGAGGAGGGGTATTCCAGCAGGAAAATACTCCAACGCTCAAATCAATGTTCGTTCAAGAATATTGTAGTAGAATCAATCATACCTCCCTTCCCTTAGGTTGGGAAATTAGTTGGCCTTTTATAGGTATTGAACCCTTAGACTCCAAGTCCCATATTCCTTATTTATCTCCATATTCTATAGTAGTAGATATCCTGTTATTTGATTTCCTCCGCTCTCTCAAATTTGAGGTTCATGAGAAGCGGCTTGTTATTTGGCCTTAATTTTTCTCCAAAATAGCCTTAATTTTTCTCCAAAATAGCATTAAAATTTATTCACGAGACCGAGAATTGAAACCACACATTCCAAGAAAATTCAACACGACAGATAGCCAATCAAAGGAGCTTAAAAGCCGCTATTTCAGCGCATGTATCTTCCAATATAAAAAAGAAAAATGATTTGGCTGTATACTGAATCTTGCTTCTGTTTAGCCAATCTACTTTTCTCATAATAAAACAACATAAACGCTGCAATGATTGTTTAATATTACAACTTAATTACATAAATTTTTTATCTAATCAAAATTAATGCGTAAGCAATGACTGTGTCCTGTATTGACAGTATTGGCTTTTAGTACCCCTGCAGCTGTGAGGGTGAATCAATCATCCGACCACCTCATTCCTACGTAAGTTCTTGGTCTTCCCAGAAGCACTTGACCTTATTGTCTGCTGAACGTTAAAATTTGAAAGCCGCCCCTCCTCCTAATACTAGTAGTGAGTAATTATATAGCGAAAACAAAAACATTTACTCCCCTTCATATATAAAAAGCCAAACTCTCTGATTAATAATTCTGTGCTCTCTCTGGACATTGCAGCCCAACCAATTATAAACAAGTGCTGCAAGGAGTTGCAGAATGCCAGGCAACAGTGCACTAGTGGAGGCGGAGGTTCCTTTGTTGGATGATTTAGCTTCAACCGTCCGATCAAAACATGAACATAGTGATGATGAAGATCAAGGCACTCTTGCAAGGAGATTTTGGATTGAGTCAAAGAAGTTGTGGCACATAGTTGGTCCAGCAATCTTTAGCCGTGTTGCGTCTTATTCCATGCTGGTTATAACTCAAGCCTTTGCTGGTCATCTTGGTGACCTTGAGCTTGCTGCAATCTCCATTGCCAATAATGTCATAGTTGGTTTTGATTTTGGTCTCTTGGTACTTTACTCTATCCCTTCTGCTATTATATTTTGGAGAGTGAATGTTTTCCTACTAAATATGTTGCATGTTATGTTATCAGATTGTCGAATGTTCGAATCTCTTATGTAGCTTTTTTGTTCTAAGTTATGTTCTCTACTTTGTGTTGCCAGCTGGGGATGGCAAGTGCTTTAGAAACACTATGTGGGCAAGCTTATGGGGCCAAGAAGTACTATATGCTTGGAGTTTACATGCAAAGATCATGGATTGTTTTGTTCTTGTGCTGTATTCTGCTTTTGCCAATCTATCTGTTTGCCTCTCCATTTCTAAAGCTTTTGGGGCAACCCACAGAAGTAGCAGAGCTATCTGGGATTGTGGCCATGACCATGATTCCACTTCACTTCAGCTTTGCTTTTCAGTTCCCATTGCAGAGGTTCTTACAGAGCCAGCTGAAGACAGGTGTGATTGCTTGGGTGTCTCTGCTTGCTCTTGCAGTGCATGTGTTTGTGAGCTGGTTTTTTGTGTATAGGCTTCACTTTGGTGTGATTGGTACTGCAATTACCATAAACTTTTCTTGGTGGGTTTTGGTGTTTGGGCTTCTGGGTTACACTATTTGTGGTGGTTGCCCCTTGACTTGGGCTGGTTTCTCCATGGAAGCTTTTTCTGGTCTCTGGGAATTTACTAAACTCTCTGCTGCTTCTGGTGTCATGCTCTGGTACTCTCTCTCTCTCTCTCTCTTCCATTCTCTATTTGGTTAATTAGTGACATTAATCTAACAATTAATTATGTCTCATTTGCTGTTGAAATTACAGCCTGGAGAATTGGTACTATAGAATACTGATCTTGATGACTGGGAATCTACAGAATGCAGAGATTGCTGTGGATGCTTTGTCTATATGGTAATAACAGTACATTAAAATTTCTTTTTTCCCATGTCCAATGGTCGAAAACAATAATGCACTTATCAGTTCTCTAGATGCGACTAACATCTACGTGTACAAATATGCTCTGCACATTATTGAAATAGAATTTAGTGTCCTACCTGCCAAAAGAAATAAAGACTGATTTGTCTTTTTATGCTTGGCAGCATGACGATCAATGGCTGGGAGATGATGATTCCTCTGGCTTTTTTCGCAGGAACTGGGTAAAACCTCTTCACTACCTTTACATTTCTCTGTCGTTTTCTTTTATATTCTTATGGTTCTTACTGGCGGGTCCCAAACAGACCAATCGTGTCCTACCAAATTCCCAAATAGCATCTCTCCCATGATCTCAGAAAACTTTTTCTTTGTTATAAAAATAAAATAATCAGTGCATAAAAAGTACTTTTGAATATTGAGAGTGGAATTATATTTGCTCTTCTAGCGTTTGCACTGACATAATTTTCTCTCATATAAAACTCATTAACACTCAAATTTCACACTCTGTCTTCCTTTCTTTCATCTCTTCTCTGTTGGTGTATTTTGCTAAGCAATGGGAAACCTATTTATAGGCAAATTGGATGGCTTTCAACATCATCATTAAGTTCCAACATCATCCTTAAGCTTTTTGAATATTATTTTCTTCATTTCTTTATATAGGCTCCACCACTTTCTTTACAACATTCTTGAACTTTCCTAGATTAATGTTATCTAATTTTCATATGAATATGCATGTGAACTCATTTTTGTATGCAAAACTTTGGTTTAGATTAAAAAATGGGAAATGAGTTTCTCACACATTCGTACATTCATATTACCACGGTACGATAAGGAAACCTAGACCCGATGACTCCTCTCTTATTTTTATATATATAAAAAGACAGGAAAACATTATTATCACTGATAACCGTTAAGAGGACCACGAGTAGGATGGGCTTCGAGGTCACAATTTCATATTAGAAGCTAATCATGTGAACAGCGTTTGGACCAATTTGGTCCATAAAATAATGTGAGGCCTTCTCTTATTGTAGCCATCCAAGATTTAAAGAGCATACGCCTCATATGAACTAAGACGTGACAGGACAAATACATAGAACAAAACGTGTATCTGTCAGATTGTCTTTATGTATATAATATACCTACCCAGTAGGAAACTTCAATTTTGCTTCCATTAATTAGCGTTATCTGTTAGATTGTCAAAACATGCACACCACAATTTTTTCTCTGGTGCCTATTCGAATTTTATTTTGATCATGTACTTCCACCGCATGGTCAGAAATCGTAAGCTATTTTATCTTGTTATTCTTTGTTTTTGGTGTATATGGTAGGCCACATGAAAATAGCTTTGCTCATATTTTAAGGTCTTATTATTATGTTGGTTTAGGGAATGTTTGGGATTGCTTCTGAATGGACTATAATTGTTTTTGACAGTATTTAATAGAAAAATTTATAAGTGCTTTTGAGCCATAGAAGTACGTTATGGAGAAATCCTTGTACGTGCTTCTTCGGAAAACACTTGGATTTCTTATGAAAATTTCAATATTTTTATAATAAAAATGTTTTTTTTTGAAATGCTTATAACCATACGTGTTTCTTAGAGAAATAATCCCAAACAAGCCCTTAATGTCCTAAAATTATATTGTTTGGAATTTATAGTCAGCATTTAAAATTTATAAAATTTACTAAAAATATAATTAAATATTAAGTTGTAATGATGAACTTTCAAAATTACAATACAACTTTAAAATAAGTGGTGACTTGCTAGTCTAGTTAATCAATATGAAGATACGTCAAAAGACGTCCTTTCTTCTATTAAAAAATTGGGAACTTTTGTGGAACGTCTTTAGTTAAAGGTGAGTAGGTTTAAAATTTAAGCACGTGAGGCTTAATCACATAAACAAACGATATGTTGGCCAAAGTCCTGCTATATGATGCATTGACGAATATTTAGGTTTGTAGGATCACACATTTGTTAGTTTGACATTATATTTTTGGCCTATAAAATTAGTTTTTGAAAGTTATTCTTCCGTATGTATCTGTATGTCTATCTCTCTTTTCGTGTTAAAGTACTTAACTTTTGAGAATTAAATGAAGATCTCTTTTCGTGTTTTAAAAATGTGATTTAGATAAACTATATGATTTGTTATAGAGTACTAGAATAATTTTACTTGGTGGGGTAGAAAAAAGGATGTAAACAACTTTAATTCAACTACGTCTATTATATTTGGTCCAATCCATTGCATGGAATAAAGTACCAATATATCACTTCTTGAAGTAAAATAAA
Organism: Prunus mume; assembly: GCF_029339155.1. Lineage (NCBI taxonomy): Eukaryota > Viridiplantae > Streptophyta > Magnoliopsida > Rosales > Rosaceae > Prunus > Prunus mume. The sequence goes on along the minus strand of NC_142698.1, from coordinate 9,422,595 downwards.
CGTTGGGTAGCTGCTCATGATGATCATCTGTCCATGGTGATCATCTGTTCATGATGATCATCTATGTGATGTGTTTGACTTTTATTGTTCTTTAGGATTTTTCTGCCTGCTCTTCCCCATGGATAAGTATTATCATTGGAGTCCCAACAATTGCAATTTCAGACGCAGTCTATGATATGTTTGTGATGTGTGATCCTGTCTTTTTCTTCGTCTATTTATTTTTGTTCTTCTTTCTAATTCAACATTATCACGTTTGACAATTTTAAGAACCAATCCAAGATAGCGACCATTGAGCTTGGATGGATATTGAACGAAAATTGGTTTTGTAATTAAAATTGGTAAGTGCATAGGCGTGAGTTAGGCTAGTTGGTCAAGACAGTGAGTCTCTTACACCAAAATTTGAATCTCCTCCCCATAAATTGGATTAGTTAAAAGTAGTTTAGACTATCGCTTATATAAAACAAATGGTAAATGTTTATTATTTCTAACTACAATTTGTGTTGCTAATTAATGCTTTGTGATGGAAATCAACAGAGTGAGGGTTGCAAATGAGCTTGGAGCTGGGAATGGGAAGAGAGCCAAGTTTGCCACCAAAGTGGCAGTTGTTACATCAATTATAATTGGCCTCTTCTTCTGGCTCCTGATCATGATGTTCCACAAAGAGGTCGGCTATATATTTACAAATAGTGAAGCTGTACTTACTGAAGTCAGCAGCCTCTCCCTCCTATTAGCCTTCACAATTCTCCTCAACAGTGTTCAACCAGTTCTCTCTGGTAATGTTAATGCTTCCCTATCCAATTACCTTTCAACATAATTTTTTATTTTATTTCAAGTTTTAAAATTGATATTTTCTGACAGATTTATTTGATTTTTTTTTTTTTTTGGTTAACAGGAGTAGCTGTGGGGTCCGGTTGGCAATCTTATGTGGCATACATAAACTTGGGTTGCTATTATCTCATTGGGGTTCCTCTTGGGTTTTTAATGGGATGGGTTTTCCACCAAGGAGTTATGGTACGTATTATATTGTCTCATTGGGGTTCTTCTTGGGTTTACATTTGTCAATTTCTTTTAACTTTTTCTGTTCTTATTGCATGGCATTTGTTTTTGGCATGCATAATTCTATTGTGGACTGACATTTGGTGATAAAATGAACACGATTAGGGAATTTGGGCTGGAATGATCTTTGGAGGGACCGCAGTCCAAACCTTGATATTGGCCATTATCACCGTTCGATGCGACTGGGAAAAAGAGGTAGAGGCTATGGAATTTCATATCATTACTTAGTTTTTGTTAATTGTGCTTTTATACTTTGCGTATACAAAATTGATCATTATATTTCTATGTCGGGCTAATTTTGCAGGCTGAGAAAGCAACCATGCACATATTGAAGTGGACAGACAAAAAATAGCAAAAACATTTATATTCATAAGAAAAATGTTATGTCAACCTCTATTAAGGAGGTGATACACAATCTGATATATAAATGTGGCATGCTTAGTATTTTTCTTATGAATATAATATAGGGATTTCAACTCATATTTTAATACTAAATTGTCACAGCAGAATGTTAAGAAGACAAATATTAAGATTGTATGGATAGAAAGAAGAGAAAGAGAAATTCTTTTCTGCAACAGCTATATTCGATATGCTATTTGCCATTCTTGTTGATGAATCCTCTGACATGTCTTCAAAGAAGCAAATTATCATTGTACTACGTTATGTGGATAAATGTTATGTAATTGAGCGCTTTGTAAGTATTGTGTATGTTACAAATATATACTAAATCTTCCTCACTCAAGTTAGTCGTGGATGATTTCTTTTTGAGACATGAATTAAGCATCTCTAGGTTGAGAGGGCACGGTTATGATGGGGTAAGTACTATGCAAAGTGAGTCTAATGGTCTTAAAACACTCATTCTAAATGAGAATGAATATGTTTTTATTTTAATTTAATTGCTTTGCTCATCAACTTCAGTTAGCTCTGGTAGCTGTTGCAAAGAAACATTCAAAAATTACTGATATATTTACTATGGTTTCTAATGTGGTGAATGTTGTGAGTGCATAAGCTAAGCATCATGATATGCTAGGAGAAAAAAAAGAAAGATCAGGTTCATCCTTTGGTATATTTGGTTCTCACACTAGCACGAGTCCTACCTGTTGCAACCGCAAATGTAGAGCGAGTATTTTCTGCTATGTTGCATATATTGAGAAAGACATTTTTAATAGTATAGATGATGAGGCTATTATGCAAATATTTCAAAATATGAAAACTCATCAAGAACAACTATATGCTATCTCTACTCGCTAGAACTTCTATAAAAGGAAAATTCTTGGCTCTCCAGCGTGCCCAATTGGTGGATGGGAGGTGGAAATTGTCGAGCACCTATTGCTCTCATGCTCGTGGACTAATGTTGTGTGGTTTGGTCCTCCTTCGAGCTATAGAGTTGATATGCGGGGCTTTTCTTCTGTAGTCAGATGGCTCATGGGACTTATTAATTTTCAGGGCATTAGCAAGCGAGACTCAACTTCTGCTTATAAGTATTAGCTTCATATGCTGGGAAATATGGAAGACTTGGTGCAATTTTATCTTCAAGGGCAGCCAAATTGATCCCTATCTCACTATTAATCAAGCAATGCAGACCTGCATGGAATATTTAGATGCTAAGGCTAGACCGCATGTGCCATTTGTGGCAGCCCAGCCTCAGCTGATCAAATTAGGACTGCTCAAATTTGGAGACCTCCAATGCCAAATTTTGTGAAATTATGGCGCGTGGAAAAATGATTCTCATTTTGCAGGGCTAGGGGTGATTGCTACAGATGAATTGGGATCCTTTTGTGGCGGATTAGCATCCCCTTACCAATGCAACTCGGCTCTGGTGGCCGAGGAGGCTGCTAGCCTCTGCAATCAAATTCGCTTTAAACAGAAATGTCATTGATATTATTCTCGAGATGAATTCGAAGATCCTTGTGGATGGTATAAGTGGAGTAAACAATGGGCTATGGACAATTCAACCTGTTAGTACGAAATTTGTATTGTCATTTCCTAGACTTGTTTACTGGATGTTTTGGCACAACTCATTCAACCCCATACATCCGAGGCATGACTTGACCGATATGAGAAACTTGACTTCAGGTAAATCATGACATAATCATGCATTCATTATAGGATTCCTAGTTGGAGTTTTTTTCACTCAAAGTATTTTTATCTTAATCTTATTTTTAATAGGATTAGATTTTATCTCTTGAGATTACTTTCCTAGTTGGACTCTATTTTGATTTAAGTTAAAATACTATTTTCATCCTTGACTTGAAAAGGACATTTCATTGATACCTATTTGATCTCTTTGATAAAGATTGTTATCTTGAATAACAATCCTTGCATAAGTTGACGAATTATATAGTATTAGTGGTCTCAATGGTTTTTGACGTTATTCATTTCGTGCCCATATTGATTCACAACAAATAGTCATAGTTGAATAGCTTAATTGGGTGTTCATATTGCATCAGGTTAGAAGTCTTAGTTGAATGGGTCTTATAGTTGCATTGGAAGTGTAGTGACGTGGGGTTTCTCTCCAGGTAGAGAAACTGGCTTTGAATAAAAAGGATTGTTGTTCCTTTTCATCATGAGCTTTTTTCAACGCATGAGTTTTTGAATATATTGAATCTGTTTTTGTGAAAGCTGTAGTTCTTATTTTTCTTAGATAAATCATCAAGTGTTCCTTGTCTACTTTGTGATTTATCAAATCCTTTCATCATTCATATTGCATTCATATGCACGTCGGTGACTCATACGGTTGAGGGCACCAAGACCGTGGTGGCGGTTTTCCTCCGGTGAGCTTGAAGCAATCGTGGCGTATTGAGTTCAACATAAGGAGTGTCGAAGATCATCCGGTGTGAAGTTGAGTTACGAAGAAGTCGGTAAACATTATCTAGAATGTGTCTAGGATAAGTGTGTGAGTACTTCTTGTAATCATCGTTCTATAGTGGATTTGTGTTGGGATGAGGAGTCCGTGGATTTTCCCAGAGGTGGGGTTTTACCACGTAAAATAATTCTCTGCGTGTTCTTTTATTTTCTGCCCAGCACGTTACAGGATTGATAAGCCATATCAATCCTGCTACCGAAGTTTATTTTTATTTATTTGATTAGAATCTTAAATTGGCCTATTCACCCTCCTCTAGGCATTTTGAGTCATCCTGCAGGTATTTTCAATTGGCATCAGAGCAGGTTGCTGGACATACTCAGCAAGATCTAACATACCTTAGGATGGATCGTGCCTCGGGCTCAATTGCACATCCACCATATTTCGATGGCAACAACTATGGCGCTTGGAAGGCCAAAATGAAGTCGTTTCTTTGGTCCTTAGATGAACGTGTATGGAGCACAGTGGTTCATGGATTTCCTAAACCCACAAAGACGATCGGAAAAGGAGATGAAGAAACCACAGTCCTCAAAACTAGAGAGAGTGGACCACTGCAGAAGTCACACACAGCACTAATAATCAAAAGGGGTTAAATGCTTTATTTACTGCTGTCTCTTCCGATCAATTTGAATATATATGTGCTTGTGATACTTCTAAGGAAGCTTGGGATATTTTGCAGGTTACTCATGAAGGAACAGATATCAAGGAGCCAAGCTTCAAATGCACACTTTACAGTTTGAGACACTTATGATGGATGAGAATGAAACTTTTTCTGAATTTTATGCTAAACTTTGTGTAATTGTGAATGCTTGTTCAGGTTTAGGTGAAAAAATTCCAGAAGATAGAGTTGTGAAAAAGATTTTGAGATCCTTGCCTCAACGGTTTCAACCAAAGATCACGGCTATTGAAGAAATCCGTGACTTGAACACCTTGAAAGTTCAAGAACTCATAGGGTCCATACAAACCTATGAGATGAAACATCTACCTCTTAAAAAGAGCAAAAATGTTGCGTTCAAGGTTGTGAATGAAGAAGATGATGGGCATTCAAATGAAGATTGCAGTGATGAGGAATTAACGATTCTCACAAGACGATTCATGAACTTTCTCAAGAATCAGGATCCAAGGAGTCGAGATTCAAAAGGTATAAATTCTAAAAATAGGTTTGTTAACTATACTGATGGTGGATCTAAATTTACATGAGTTAAATGAGCGAAAGAATCCAAGAGAAAAGGTCAAATGTTTCGAATGTGAAGGCTATGGACACATTTCTTCGGAATGTGCCAACACCTTAAAGAAACAAAAGGATGGCAAGAATAAGGCAATGCATACTACTTGGAGTGATAGTGAATCGGAATGCGAGAATGATGAAAAGACGGTTGCACTTATAACCACAGTTAGCTTGGATGAATCACGTGAGGATGATGATTGTAAAGGTATAAATATTGAGTTTATCATGAACAAATATGATGATTTGTTGGCTGCATCTCAGAAGCTCAATAAACAAAATAGTGAGCTCGTCAAAGAAGTTGCTGTGCTGAAGCTGGAAAATTGCAGGATTGCAAACGAGTTTCAATCCCCTGATGCAGATTCCGAAAAGGTAAGTGCAGGTATGAACGAAAAATTGATGTTTTTGCAGAAAAAATTGACTGATCAGAATAAATTAATTGCTTCTCTAACTTCTGACAACAAAGCCCTTGAACTTGAACTTAAAAATTCAAAAGAAAGGATTGTTTCTTTAACCATTGGTGCAGAAAAAATTGACAAGATGATTAGCATGGGACAAAGAGATGGTGACAAACGAGGCTTGGGATTTGAACCAAGTAATAAGTCTTCCGCTGTGTCTAAAACAAAGTTTGTCAAATCCACTTCACCTATTGAACCTTCTGCCTCTCATGAAGTCAAGAAATTTATTCCAATTTGTCACTTTTGTGGAACTCGTGGGCACATAAGACCGAGATGCAATAAACTTCGAAACGAATTTGTTCGTTCAAATTCTCATGGCATGGGTGGAAAAGTAAGTATCCAACATAAGATTTCAAATCTTATGAAAGAGGTAAACCGCTTATCCAAACTATCTTCTTTTCATTGTTTGCCGTCAACTAAGACAAAGTTAGTTTGGAGGAAAAGGAAAATCATAATTGTATGTCTTCCTCCACTAATGTTGTGCATGAACCCGTTGCTTTAGAAAGTTTGGATCTTAAATGTATTGCTGCAAAACCCTTGGATAATCTTCGATTTGACACTCTTAGAAAGTCTTTAGGTATATGTGCTCTAGATTAATTTGGAGTCTATTGCATGCCAAAGCCTCTTTCATGTTTTAAGATATTTCAATTAATTTCTGTGTTTATAAATCTGTCCAGCTCGTGCAAGGATTGTTAAGGTGTATCAATCCTGTAACTGTCTGAACGTATTTGTTGATCTTAGATTGGGCTCTGACATTGCACTATATTAAGAACTTACACTCTCAGCTTCACACAAAGGTTTCCATTGTCTTGGTGCATTATAAACTGCATTAAATGATCTATCCATTTATTTATTTTTATTTTGCACACCACACTCTTTT